>NC_142774.1:12943500-13262000 GCF_988280905.1 Pimephales promelas
GAATGACAATGTCCTATAACCGATGCAGAAATGTCCTGAATCTGATCTAATACTACATCAGTGCCAGTGTGGACACTTCCATCACCTCAAGAACAAACACATTACTGTAGGGAGCATCATCATAATGGCCTTTAAACATATGGCCGTCCATCTTCACAGCATGAGTGTGTGTCCCTCTGTGAGCGTGTGAGTGCTTGAATTAGTACTTAAGTGAGGGAGACCTTGTGGGAATACACCTCTGTGGGTGGGAGAAAACGATATAGCTATTATTTCCATGAGGTTATTTATTTCTCATTGTATGTGTAATTTACATATGCTTTCAATCATAAGCTCCAAACGATGTGCAAACAAACTAAAAGCTGTCTCTTTCATTTCAAAGGGAATATATATATATATATATATATATATATATATATATATATATATATATATATTACTATATACTATATACTATATTACTATATATATTTACTATAAAAATGTCATAATTTAGAAATAAAAGGCCATTTTCGACCCTTATTTTATTAGAACGCTTTTGGAAGGGGCGTGTCTGTTGTGAGACTTCACTGCTGTGATTGGCTAACATCTTTGCATATGAAATAAAACTTTTGAAAACTTTTATTATGTTTTTACTAGCTGTCGAGATTAACTAACCTTAAAAGGCTGATTATTGCATTATATTTAGATCTTCTTCCGTCACACGAAAGGTTGCAGCGATGAGCATGTAGCCGATGACAGACATGTCTATGGAGCGCATTAATGCAGTGATGTCGTCATTGCAACTCGCTTTCTGCACTCTCATAAATGTTTTCATCATATCTAACAGTGCAGACACAATGTAAATAAGGGATTCATTGTGCAGTGTAGACAGCGCTATTGATTATAGCAGGAGTTTTGGCGAGAGTCCAGAACTCAGTCCCTGATAAAACTCGTGTTGTGTGATTGACAGCTCCAGAGATTATATAGGAATAGTTCTTTGATCTCGTTCTGTACATAATTTAAATAACAGATTATTTTCATGCTAAAGAGAATCAATGTAAAGTTTAGTCACTGACAAAAAAGTGACTTTAGTGCGATCAGACTAAGACTGATAGGAAGTGTATTTGGTAGGAAAGCACTTTCCTTTGTGTGATGCACGTACAATCAGTGGCTACATTCACACAGCCAATATTTGGGACAGATATTTACACACACCATTTTATCAAATCAGGTGTTCAGGAAAATCTACAGCTTACAGGAGGGAACTGAATACTATCTCCATGAATGTATAATGGAAGTCAACCCCTATCTATTGTCATACCGTTAACCATGGTGACTGTAAATATCAAAGATGTAGACTTCCATAACACTGTGTCTTTCACAACTGACACAGTGTTATTTAATAAACAAGTCGATGTGTGAGTTCATCTGTGAAATCCAAATTAACAGACAATTGTAGAACACAGACTAGAGCACAAAATTGATAGGAAAAGATCTGGATGAAAGAGAGAGACTGGATCGCAAACCATCAAATGAAACATATATGTCCATGTATCTTTCTTTCTTTCTAAAGTTTTGATCAAATCAATCAAATCAAATGTATCAGATGAATCAAAATGTCAGAATATGGAAGGAAATATCTGTCACTGCCTCCATTTCATTAGCTTGGTTCAACCTCTCTCCATTGAGCAACGTTTACTTCCTTGTAGGTGGGTTCACTATTAAAGTTCAAAACTATTGGATCTGCCCAGAGTCACTCAGGATCTGCCATAGCCAATCGTTAACGTGTGGTCGTGATGTATGTCATGCGCCGAAACGGCTGGAAACAACAAGTCCGAATGATCAGAGGATTATGTTTACAATAGGATTTCAGTCAACGAGAGCTGCAGGTTTTGTTAATCTAGAAACAATTATTAATTCGAAATGTATATTTGACACGAAGGACAGTGATGTACTCATTCAACGTTCGTCTAATCCGTCTAATCATTACAAATACGCCACTGTGGTCATTTTCTGATCTGCGGCAAATGCTGTACAGTGAATTATCTGACAATCTTTCATATTACGTCTTATTGTTTCTTAATTACCTTAATTGTGGTCTTCAAAGTATGTGTTTGTACATTTTTATATGGCATTTAGTTTTTTTTTTTTATTAAAACAAATTAACCATTGACATCTAAAACTGAAAATCAAATTATGGTCTTCAAAGTATGGGTCTTCACATTTTTATTTATGACAATTATTTAAAAAAAAAATCACAACCAATTTGTATGATTTCCAACATGTAAAACTGACACACCAACCTCCTGCACGAGTACACAAAGGCGCTCAAAATGTTCTATTCATCACAAGAATCACAAAATTTACTGTTGGGAATATGAACTACTGACATGACTCCTGAGTGCATCTTCAACAATAGTTTAACAGCCAGGACTCGGGGCTTCCGAACACCAGGCTAAAGTGTCCGTCCAAAATGTCACGGCCATCGTGCTGCCCAGTACGAACTCTGAGCTTCCTTCACGTGGTCCTCCGTTGTGCAACAAGAGGTGGGACGACAACAATCCGGCTTTAAATTCTGTATATTCGGCACGGCAGTTTCTTTCAGTTCCAACAACGGACCGAATAGCTTTTCTCACGTCTTTCTCCGCTGCCATTACTGAACTCAAACTGACGCGCTACATCAACATCATCGTTCTCAGCCACTCCCTCTATTCGCTGATTGGTCCTACAAAAAATTGATTTCTGGAAACCTAAGGATACACAGCAGTCCCAGACGTAGTACTGAAGGAAAATGAAATTGAGCGGAAGTGCGTAGGCGGGTGAAGCCAGGCTACCATTTCATTGCATTTTTAAGAACTCATTGATATTTTTACTGGAAAACGTGACAAAATTAAAGTGTAAGAAATTCACTTTTACACTAATATTAGTTCAATGGGGTTTCCTGAACTCACCGCTAAAATGCAGGTTTGAATGCTGAACGTTTAATTCAGTTGGTAGTTACATTTATTATCAAACTAAGCATGAATGTATCACACATACAACGTACAAAATCCTACTTTAGAGAGCACACAGTAAGAAAGAAAGAGAGATTCTGGGTAAAACGCCAGGGTAGGGGTTTCACAACTACTGATTTTTGCTAGTCGACTAGTTTTGCATAACAGTCGACGACTAGTCGACTAGTCGTTAAATGGTTTATTCTAGCGGTGTGCGACATCACGAATAGTAAATGTCTCCACGATCTGCTTTTGAAGAAATATGGTAGTAGTATCGTGTTACAGTGCATTCTATCAGTTCTGGCGCCTCTGTCTCAACTGTACAACGCGACGTAGCCTACACATCACACGCTAAGGAATAGGTACGGGACACTGCAATTCACAAAAGTTCATTGTTTGCATAAGCCTTGCCGGTTAAACATTTAATTCACGCGCTGTTCTAACGTGCGCTTTCCTGAGCGCATACCCCCGACGCTCACAGGCATTAGAAGCCTGTCAAACAGCGCCTGAATACTGGACTAAGTTATCTTTCAAGTCTTATTATGCTAATACTGTTAAATACACACAATGTTTACATAAACAGAATTGGCTATGTCTAAAGTGAAAGCAAACATTTAAGAGAAAATCTGGTGTAGGCTAATATGCGTCTATATTAAACACGTCGCGTGCTGGTCTAAAAGCGAGAGTAGTACTCGTATTTTCCGCACTATAAAGCGCACTTAAAAGCCTTTAATTTTCTCAATCCGGCCTTTTCTCAAGCCTTATAATCCGGAGCGCATTATATATGGATTAATTGCTCGCGCTTGTGTCCATCTTATGCCCGCTTTGTCACACGGCCAGTTCAACCTCGTATAAATCAGGTTATCTGTGTCTCCCGCTCACGAGCACTCTCTCTATCACACACACGAACAGACACTGCTGTCAGCAGGCTGCGAATGTAAGTTACGTGCCCGCCCCAGCGCGCTCACGCTTACTAAATAAAAGCCTCACCTCCGACGCCGCGCACTCGCTGCATTCCCTTTAGCACATCTAGTGGATGCAGTCAAACGTTTGAAAAATGTTCTAAAATAGGTCATTGAAGGTGCGCCTTATAGTGCTTATAGTATATAGTACTGCCGCTTGTATTTAAAGGGATAGTTAACAAAAAAAATATATCTATATATATGTCATCATTTTGTTTCCGACTAGTCGACTAAGGCCAACAGCGCCAACTAGTGGTTGTGACAGTCGACTAGTCGACTAGTTGATGAAACCCCTACGCCAGGGTATCTCACAATTCTCACTACTTGAATTCATGGTCTGAATAAATCTCATGAACCCATTTATTTTGCATTCTGCACACACAGACCCCTCTCATATCCTCCCATTAAAACACTGTCTTCTTTGAACTTAATATTGTCAACTAAATATGTTTTTTTGGCTCCTCATCCTGATTTCCAGACTGTTGCCGGACGTGTCTGCATCCGCCTTGATAGTCGGCACATCAAAGCAGCCGCCCTGATAATGTAAGACTAGTCTCTAGATGCTTAGGTTTGTAAGCCTGTTGCTCTCACACACAGAGAGAGGGTTATACTTAACTCAGATCACTAAAACGCACATCCAAGTGCCAGTAATGATGGCACGGTGCAAAGAAAATGGTTTTGGAGTGTGCGATTTCCATTTGTGTGGGAGTGTTTGTGGCTTTTTATTTTTTTGGGGATGGGGGGAGTTTGGTGGAAGAGTGTGGGGGTGTTTGTTTTGCTCGAGTTATGTTTATTTAAGGGAGTGTGGGTCTTCATGGCGGAGGGTCCTAGAGGTGTAGTTGTGTAGGAGTGAGTCTGTTTGGTAATTTTCTCTAGCCTATTACTGAGTGTGTTCTCCAGCCTGTTTACTAAATGCAAATGTGTTTTGTGCTACAGAAGGGGCTTGAACAGATTGTGCCTGTGCTAGATTATGCATCTATGCGTGAGTGGGTACGTGTGTGTTTGACCCTTACTGTTCTCGGTAGACAGGGCAGTAACTGCGTTGGTTGCCGTGGCATCAGATTTGACCTGGCCATTCTCAAAAGCATAGCCCTCAGTCTCCTGCAGCTGCCAATTCAATCCAAAGAGATGCATGGCTGTGGAGAGAGACAGAAAGAGAGATAGATTATCACTTAAGGATACATGAACAGGAAACACTGTAATGCAAAAATTTCCCATGCAAAACTTGCCGATTAGATGTTGTGGATGGTTTCCAGGGTCAATTGCTATAGGGTTACTAGGGTATGTTGATATGGTTTTCTAAGCGATTTTCTAGATGGTTACATACAGGCCAAATCACCTCTACCCCCACATTTCTATGACTTTCTGTTTTGACTTGGGACCCTCCTGCAACGTCTATGATCTTTAATGTCCATCAGGATGATTGTTGGTTTGTTCACTTAGAAAATTTACACCACATCTTTCCCAATCAAGTCACAGCATTTGCAGCACAAACTTACACGCTAGAGATTAATACTTAAAATGATCAATTATTTATCCAAGCACATCAGTTTTCTTTAACATGCCCTTATTATCAAAATAAGGCCCCTCGTAACAACATCTCTTTCTTGATGAAATGTACACAGACACAGGGCAATTTGTAATTATGCTTCTATATTATGCCTGGTTAAAACAACTCTTATGTCAGATGACAACACCAATTCCTAATTCCATCAATTCCTTCATCAAAAGCTCAGTTTTAAGTTAAACAGCTCTAAGTTAGATATTTGCCTTAGCTGATGAATTCAGTATTGGTGACTGCAAAGAGTATGCGGCTGCGCCGTGGAGTGATATGTTTAGACAGCTGCTTTCACCGTCTCATTTCACTTGTTCCTGAAATGTCTGAATGTTCTTACCAAACCGGTCTATTATTTGGCCAGTGTTGGGGAGAATGATGGGGAGAGAAGGGTTCAGTAAACTTGTGCAATTTGGGATTCAAGGGTTTGAAAACCACACTGGCCCTGTACACCTCTGAAACAAGGTTCAGTTCAGGTGTGGCTGGAAACACAATCTGGTTATAGTTCACGGTGGGTTTGCCTAACGTTCTCCCATGAATTCTGCAACAGTTCCCTGTGGGTAGCATGACGACCTGGGTGAATCAGCACCCATTTGAGCATGTTTTGTTTCCCTGGTGATGCCTCTAAAGCACATGCCTGGAAAGGTCATACAGGATAGTGTTTAATCTGTAAGACGCCGTGGCACTAAGCCATCATGAGGGCTGATTCTTATATGGGGAACTAGTTGGCTGTAAAATGAGGGGAAGTACAGTGACATATAATTGAGCATTGGGTAGGTTATTCATTTTACAGACATTGAGAAAAACACTGCAGCAATTTGTGGAAGCTTTTTCCAGTTTAATCTCAACCCTACCAACAATAAAACCCATAATAATTATTCTTATTAATGCAATTAACCCCAGGATCTTAAAGAGACAGTTCTGCCCAAAATTAACATTCTGTCAGTAATTACTCACCTTCATGTTGTTCCAACCCTGTAAGACCTTCGTTCATCTTCGGAACACAAATTAAGATATTTTTGATTAAATCTGAGTGCTGGATCACTCCTGCATACTAGTCTTCTTGAGGAATTGAAACTTGCCGTCCTCGAAAAGTTATTAAAGACATCGTTAAAATAGTCCAAGGGACTTCAGTGGCTCAATCTTAACTTTATCAAACGACGAGAATACCTTTTGTGTGCAAAAACAAACAAACATAACGACTTTATTTCAACTATTCACTTCCTTCTCTATGAGCCTCTAGTCAGTTAGCGTAGTGTGATAGTGTAGAGCTACGTCACACTTAGGCTCACTATTGGCCGACGCTGGTCATGTGTGTGATTCGTGTGACGTACAATAACATAAGCTTACGCTATTAAACTAGTAACCTGATTCGGGACAGAGAGAGAAGTAAATGAATAGTTGAAATAAAGTCGTTACTTTTGTTGTTTTTTGCACACAAAAAGTGTTCTCGTCATTTGATAAACTTTGATTGAGCCCTTGTAGTCCCTTGGACTATTTTAATGATGTCTTTAATAACTTTTCGAGGCCAGCAAGTTTCAATTCCTCAAGAAGCCTATGGACTAGTATGCAGGAGTGATCCAGCTCTCAGATTTAATAAAAAATATCTTAATTTGTGTTCCGAAGATGAACGAAGGTGAGTAAATACTGACAGAATTTTCATTTTTGGGTGAACTAACCCTTTAAAGTGACAGTTCTGCCCAAAATGAATATTCTGTCATGATTTAATCAACATTTATGTGAGAGATGTTTTGAAGAACTCGGTTATTTTTACAATAAAAACATTGCCAATATTTGCATTGAGATGTTAAGGTTCAAAAGAAACAAAAATAATGCTTTTTAAGATCTTTTTGTTAGAAAAACACTAGAAAACACACGCCTCGTCTCATCCACAGATTTGTCTATGCATGAATGTTATTTGAGAACTACAGCAGAGGACAAAATTATGACTTCATTTCAGTCTGTTTCTTATACGAGAAAAGCAGTACAGCTTCAGGAGACTAGGAATATATACAAGGCTCGATACTTATTTTGTCCTATTTGGAGATGTATTGCCTGTCCTCTTAGTATGCGGTCATGGAATGGCAAAAAGAAGAGTAAGCCATACAAGTTTGAAACAACATGAGTGTAAATAAATATAGTTTCATGTTTGGCTAAACAATTCCTATAACTATTACACTACTTTACAGTCTTAATCTAGTGGTAATTGTAATGGCCCTGTGATTTGTTATATCATTAGTTGGTTTTGTCTTGCATTAGTATGAGAATCTCAGAGGAGATCCTGTACTGTATATGGGTATGTATGTGTGTGTGGTACCTGTGCTGAGGTGGGCTGCTCTGAGGGGACAGGCTGATCCTCTCTCTGAGTAACAGCAGTGCTAGCTGTAGACGTTGGCTCTAATAAAGGTAATTTAGACCTGCCAACAACCCCCACTGGGTCTCTTATGCCCCCAGAGCACACGCACAACCTCCCCACATAAATCATACTCCTCTCTGTGCTAGTGCATTTGTGTCCGTGTACTTGTGTACTTAAAGTTTCTTATGTGTGCTTGTTATCTGTTTGAATTTACTAGTATTCCTGAAACTGTATGTGTAGATGCAGCTCTCCAGCTTTTCATTGGAGCAGTAATGAGGCGGATAAAGACATAGAGAGCGTATAGAAGAGTTGATGTGTGACTCAGTTACATTAAAGTATTTTGAGCAGTAATTGGCTTATGAAATTCCTTAAGCTCATTCTCCAAACTCTCTTTCTATCTGGTTCTCTCTCACTCTTTCTCTCTCATTAAATTAGATACCCGCTGAGTCTGCCCATTCATGGAGCAGCCAATGTCCAGCACTCTGACCTGAGCCGAAGCAGGGGTTTATGGGAGAGTGGGTGGTATTGACTTCTCCGGCAGAAAGATGGCCACCCCCTGCTGATCTGATCGAGCAGCTCGCACACACTTTTTTTAGCAGGGTGTTCCATTAACTTGACCAATCATAAACGAGGAATAAATGTGGATGTCTAAAGTCTCTCACCTCGGTACAAGATTCTTATTGTTAATGAAACAGTTTCTTGATGGTCAATTGGATTCGCTTGTTGCAATGTCTGAAATTGAAACTAGTGTGGATGAATAAATAATATTAAAAATAGGGATAGAGGATGGGCACGCACAGATCTAAGAGCCGTGGGGCATTCAGGAACGTTCATGCATGTGTATGGAACACATCCAGGCTATTAGAATACTAAGGTGCCAAGTGCAAAATAAAAAGCGCTTAGTTTTCTCATCTGACAAAAAAGTATATTGGCTGTTAGGTTTTTTTTCCTCGTCTCTTTTCCCTCAGTTGTCTAACGAGTGCTAAAACAAGCTAAAGGTGGGTGAGATCATGGGAGGTGGATCACTTTGTTGATGAGCTCTGGGACCAGCGATAGAGCAGGCTCCATAGAAAGACCAATACTACATGATTGTGAGAGGAAAGAGAGAGAGAGAGAGAGGGGGCAATGGAGGGAAGCGAAATGCTTGATCAGTTTAAAGGTGGGCCGCTTACATGCCTCAGGTGTGTGCAGAATGAATACATGAATGAATAAGAGAAGAAGGGGGAAGAGTTTTCACAAATGCCGAATCCACATGCAACGCGGTACGAATTACAGTTCAGCCAAATGCAAGGCAACTTATACAAGGCAGGATTGGCGGTTATGTAACCAGTGGGACTCGCAATGTTATCGAGGACCCAGTGAGGCTTCATCTTAAAATACAGCTCTATATTTCTCACTATATATATATGCCACTTGTGATCATTAGCAAGGATGGAGAAAAAATGGCTTACTGTGACTCAACAAGAAACTATTTTAAGATATTAGAGTGAGAAAAACAAAAAGCAAGCAACATCGAGAAAACTGATTAAAACAAGAAAAGCGTCAGCCGTGAACCTTTGCTTTAACTGTGAGAGATACACACCAATGGATAAAAAAAGAAGACTTTCTGCAGCAATAAATCAAGGGCAAAACCAAATGTCCTTCCGTCCCTCAGGGTGTTGTGTTGTGAGAACACATGGCTGACAGCCTGTCCCCTGAGCATTTCCAAATCACCCACACAAATTACCTCAACTCTCACCGTCCTTATTTACAATCATCAGCCACTTTTTGCAAAGCACCAAAGCTACATTTTTGCATGCCCATTTATGGAAACCAATTTCATTTCAAATTCAGGGTGAACAAGGTACGCAACAACATACATATATATCTATTTTAAATGACAGAATATTAGTTACTCTAAAATCATATCATCTGTGAAAATTATAAGTGGGTAGACAAAGCAGCTCTCTAACCTGCGAAAATGAGAGTGCGTTGTGGAAAGACTGTGAGTTAGTATTTTCTCCAGAGTGTCACAACTCATTCATGGAAACAGAGACCGAATGAAAAACTCTTGAATGTAAAATGCTTTTCATAGGTGCAAAAAGCTGTGAAGTATTTATGAGTGGCTTCTACATCTTTTAAAACACGACTGAGGAACTCTTGGCATGCCATGCTTCCTCTGGCTGGTGTTTAGTCCACTGGGGCACCTTTATGACTTTCTCCAGGAATAGTTGAGGAAGTATAGAGTGGGAAGTACAGAGTATAGATGGGTTGGTTGTCAAGCTTTGCTCATGAATTATTAACGAGGTTATGCACATTTAATTTACCATGATCTTTTTTTTTCTGTTTTGGAAAATGGTCTACTGTAGGCTATATTACAGATTGCTCTGGAGATCTTAGAAATGTTTATTTATAGCTTTATATACGCTAACATTTTGTAATTGTCCTAAGAGTGAAAAGATGAATCTCAAAATCATTAGATCAATGCAGAGAATGGGTCAAATATACAGAAGATGCTGGAAAACCAAATAATGTGCAGGATTTGAACAATTTTTCAAAATAACAGAACCTGCTTATAGGATAAAAAGGAAATGAACGGTCTTTACGTGTGTATGGAAGCAAATAAGAGGCACAACTATTTGAAATGTAACGGCATTGAACACTTAGTTTTGAATATCTTAGTTTGAAAAACATTTATCTGAATTTATTTGCTCTGAATCCCCTCTTTTAAATAATTTTACTTTGGAAATTATTTGTTTCGAATTTACCTCTGAAATTTAAATAGGCCTATAAAACCTGAATTTCGATTATTATTTTTTTAATCACAAAAAAAATCAACTTACAGAATTTCAGATAAAATACATTTAGTTTGATCAAATTCGACTGGTCAATTTCAATCTCAAATTCGACTGCTTCAAGTTAAATATTCACATGGTAACATCTGGGCTACTCAGGGGTGCATTTCCCGAAAGCATCGTTAGCCAACTATGGTCGCAAGATCCGTCGTTATCAGCATAGTTCAACGAGTCGGTGTTTCCCGAAACCATCGTTCCAACGAACATTTGCAAACAGCATCGCGAAGTTGGGTGGTTTGAACGACAGCTCTCGAGCTGTGGTTAGAGGCAGTGTTTCTATATTGCATGACATTTAGAGGTAATAAATCCATATCTTGAGCAAAATAAGCAAGCTGACATGCAGTACAACCGGTGCCTTTTATTTAGAATACATACAAATGTAATTTACGTCTTTTAGTTTTTCAAAAGATTGGAAGTAACGTGTTTGAAGAGTGCGCATGTGCGAACGTGCTCTACTATGTAAGAACGAGCCAAATATTGAGTCTGGTAATAAAGCAGAACAACTGAGAACTTTTTGAAATAGTCCTCAGATGACATGTTTGTAAATTATACTAAAAAATCTAGCGTTAATTGGATATCAAACAGTTTCATTAAAAGTAGTTATTATTCCACCACGTGCGAAACCAACGTGGTTGAACGATACTTTGCGACAATAAGTTTCGGGAAACAGTCGTGACTAGCTAGTTGATTTCTCCAACGATGCATCGTACTATGGTAGTGAAACAGTGAACTACGTCGTGGTACGGGAAACGCACCCCGGGAAAGGAAAAACAGCTGAGCCTGTGTAGAGACAGAGCGGATTTAGGCCACGCCCACACTGGGGGGAAACAATCCAACCGTCTCCATTGACTTGCATTTCGAGAGGCTGCCTCCTTATAACATGTATCAAAAGACAGAAAAATGCCTAAAAGCTGCTGTGTGACGATATGTACAGCAGACAAGCTAAAAAAAAAAACAGAAATACATTTTTAAAAGCTTCAAAAGCGTAAAAGCCAGCCTTTAAGGACAGTATAACAGTATAAAAGTATAGGCTACAGGCAACAAAAGTATAGGCTACAGGCTAAGACGTGAAGCCTCAGCAAGAAGAATTGGTAAATTGAATATATCTCCTCTTCTCAGGTTCACATAGGACGGTGAAATAAGCTATAGACATGGTTAAAATTACGAATGTTTTTTTTTTTAACAATATCATGTAACATTTCAGTGGGCGCAGTTCTCTGAGTAGTTCGAAAAATAGGCCTTTTCTCAATTTATCCACTTTTATGTCCTGAAAGAAACAACAGCTTTCATTGTTTTGTTATTTTTTGTTATAAGTCATAAATGACAACGAGGCAGCCTCTCGCAATGCAAATCAATGGAGACAGTTGGATCGTTTTCCCTCCGGTGTGGGCGTGGCCTATCCTGGGTAGCCCGGATGTTACCTTGTGAATATTTAACTATAATTTTTCGATCTGAATTTGAGCAGTCGGATTTAATCAACCTGAATGATTTTTTCTGAAATTCTGTAAGTAGATTTTTTTGTGAGCATTGAAAAGGTTTTTAAAATCAAGAATTTTTCATAGGCCTATTTCAATTTCAGAGGTAAATTCGAAACAAATAAATTCAGATACATGGTTTCCAAAGTAAAATAATTTCAAAGCGGTGAATTTAGAGCCAATAAACTCAGATAAATGTTTTTCAAAATAAAATATTTCAAATCTAAGTATTCAGTGCCGTTAAATTTCAAATAGTCATGTCTCTTATTTGCATCCATACGTGTGACCGCCATGCTGGCATGAAGGCATTTCATCCGGGCTTGTGCTAAGTGAGTAAAAAAGTTTTTCAAGAATTTCAAGGAGCAGTTAAACGAGTAAAAAATGACTGGTCTCAGGCCCATTCAGTTAATATTGTTCTATTGCGATTTTAGTGGCCGTCGAGCAGTCAACATGTTTGAGGCATCCGGGCGAATCCCCATCTAGTATTAAAGCCATCCTACGAGGATGTGGTATTGATCGAACATTCATGGAAAATCTCTACGTGGCTATGTTATCCCTGTTGAACAAGGACAGAGGGAGAGAAATCTGATTTCCCCATTCTCTGTCTTTCCTCTTGTGTGGGTGTGGGCTTAGTGGAGATGGCTGGGGTCTGACACACCAGATGGGACTGACAGAGAAAAGGCTCCGGGTTTTCGTTCTAGCTGGAAGACCTGCTGATGCATAGTGAGAGAAGCATTGTTTGCTGTGTGAACCCAAAATAAAGGATATGTTCTCCATCTGCAATGTTGACAGTGTGAGACACGGCGAGAACAAGACGCTGCATACATTGAACTCGTTTTACTCCAGCTATAATGCATTCTTATGCATAATTTAAGACACATCCACCGCAGAAGAACCATTACGACACATCAGTTTTTACAGAAGATTACAGTAAAAGTTATCTGTTTGGCTAAGTGTTTACTGGATAAATGCTTAGATATGGTTATTGTCATTAAGGATGATCTATTAATCAAAGTGTACAGTTTTCTCTCTTTTTTTTAATGGAGTAGGATACTTTCATTAAGATACTTTTCCATTGCATCCTTTAAATAATCTATTTAACCCAACCAGTTACAAGTACTTAAAGGGTTAGTTCACCCTAAAAATGAACATTCTGTCAGTATCTACTCACCCTCATGTTGTTCCAAACCTCTATGTGTTTATTTGTTCTGCTATACACAAAGGAAGATATTTGGAAGAATGTTTTAATCAAACAGATCTCATTCCCAATTGACTACCATAGTAAGAAAAAATACATACTATGGTAGTCAATGGGGAATGAGATCTGTCTGATTAAAACAATCTTCCAAATATCGTCCTTTGTGTTCAGCAGAACAAATAAACACATAGAGGTTTGGAACAACATGAGGGTGAGTGAATACTGACAGAATTTTCATTTTTGGGTAAACTAACCCTTTAAATAGATTTAGTGTTGTGACATAATATTTAAATAATAGAATTATTTTCAGGTCTATGTGGGCAAGCTGTAGTTTTAAGAAGACACTATGATCATATATTAGGATTATAATTGTTAACAAAATATATCACAATATACTGTAAATCCTCATTAATTCGTGCACAAGTTTTGCAGTAAACTATATTCAAACAGTTCAGAATACTGAACTGGTTTAGGATTAGGTTCAGAAGCTGACATCAGTGGGTTAGTTACATTTTTTTGAAGCATCGAAAATACATTTTGGTCCAAAAATAACAAAAAAACTACAACTTTATTCAGCATTGTATTCTCTTCCAGTTCTGTTGTCAATCCACGTTCAGTGATGCTGATGACGTAAGACGCTGCTGACGTGTTATCGGGTGCGCCCAAGCTTCGTTTAAGGGGGTCGCACACCTGATGAGAAGCGCAGCGTGATGTCTTTAAAATTCGAACACATTATTCTCAATGAGTCTACACACACCGGCAGCGCCATTCGGCATCTGTCCGCGGCGCTCAGCTACGGCTCAGGCCCATGCCACAGAGTGCCATTTAATTTACATTTATTTGTCTCAAATCTTCGTTAATGTACATAGCTTCACCCTGTGCTGTTTTCACACAGGTTGGCGAAACGCTAGCTAATACTATTGTATTTTGTGACATTTGACAATGGATAACGTTACAACAAAATAACAGACTTAACGTGATAGACACTTTAACTCGATTAACGTTCAAACATAAGCTATTATTCAATCAACATAAAAACAATAATAATAAATCAAGTTAAAACTCACACATCGTGCAGCTCTTCTACCAGGAGTTGATTCAAAAGTGAGCTCACGCGATTAGAATGTGCTCGTCCGGTGTGTGATCGTGAACGCGGATTGACAACAGAACCGGAAGAGAATACAATGCGGAATAAAGTCGTTGTTTTTGTTATTTTTGGACCAAAACGTATTTTCGATGCTTCAAAAAATTCAAACTAACCCACTGATGTCACATGGACTACTTTGATGATGTCTTTATTTTCCTTCTGGACAAGGACAGTATACCTTGTATACATTTTCAAAGGAGGGACAGAAAACTCTCGGTCTAAATCAAAAATATCTTAAACGGTGTTCTGAAGATGAATGGGGGTCTTACATGTTTGCAACGACATGAAGGTGAGCCATTAATGACATGATTTTCATTTCTGGGTGAACTAACCCTTTAAAGCCGGTAATACAAATGATTTTGCCACTGGCACTGCTTCCAGGAAACTGTTGTGATGTGTGTTTCTGCAGCTGTGCAGGTGGACACTATTCAATTACAGTGCCTTGTAAGAAAGCATCATATTGGTATTTCTCCTACGGAAACTCTGCCCTTTGTTTAAACATGGTTTGTTTTTTAGGGATAACACTTTAATGACCAGATATAAGTAGAGCTGCTTAAGGATGATCAAACTCTTTAAGTAGGTCTAACTTATTATTACCCTAAACTTTATTAATTCTGCACAGTAATTTGGGAGGAACAGCAGTAATTTAGTAAATGGAAAGTCATTTAGTAAATATATCGTCAAATCCTTTTGTGGAAACATCTTGAAGAGGAAGACAAAGTCTAGTAACAATGTTCCATTGTGTATTCCCATAACATCAGTCGTTTGGAATAACAGGTTTTGGAACGCAAATTCACAGGGATAATGAGGTCTGATAATGAAAGCTGGAACGGGACAGGGAACAGCCACAGATGAAAGAAAGCGAGAAGAAATCTGTTTTTGGGCTTGTTAATGTTTGGCCCCTACAGGGCACTGTCATGATTAGCTCTCCATATATTTCCATAATTTCTGTGATGTTCTTAAATGTCCTGCTGTGTGCATCTTCAGTAATGATCAGAGCTGCTGAGGGCCTGGCCAGTTAGTTGTAAGCCAGACACAGTACAAACACTATCTTCATAATGTCGCTGATAACAACTAACAGCTACAGTATGTCATTATGGCAAACAATGTTGGGACTTTAAAAACAACATTTCCACAAGTCACACGATGCATTTCTTCCTGCAAACTTTTTACTTTGATTTCCAGGCCTCTGAATAGGCCAAATAAACTGAGGTTTTCTCATAAGGCCGGAGCACAGCTAACAACATCATTTCGAAGATGAATATACAGATTGAAAATGGGCCAACAACTGTATGAAAAACGTTGCAATCGTGTCTTGCTCTCTTTCAGCCTCTCTAGAAGGCTGTGATCTTTGCTCTATTAGCAGCTGTATTGACAATAGCAGCAGACCTGGCTGTGGAGTGTCAGTAAATAGCTCTCTGGAAGCTGCTGAACTGTCTCCAATATACAGTGGAATAATTAACTCAGAACTGGATTTGGCTTCATTTCTCTAAAGAGCAAAATTAGCTTTTGTTATTCAACCACTCTGCTTGCTGATCACACAGAGAATCCAAATACTTTCTTTAAACCTGTTGGACACGGCACTAATGCTGCACAGGCTTTAATAATGTACATCTTGTCAATCCCAGCAGCGACAAAACAAACTACAAATGACTTTTTTTAACGTGACACCAAAACGGACAATAATGAAAGGCCACTGAGTGAACAAATGCATTCCTTTTCGGATGTAATAGGGACTCACTGATGCGGTCCTCTCATCCCTTTATGACTTCATGATAAAAGGGGGCCGCTGGATCTCTACAGAGCTGAATAGGTTTGGAGCAATATTGCATGGCGAAAGGAAACAGAGGGCACTTCATTTCCTCTTATTGACTTTGGAGGCCACTCTTGACATCATCGACACAAAAAACATGAGTAGAATTGCGCCTGTCTGGGTGTGTGTTTCCAACGCATTCTCATCCTTTACCGTCATATAGAACGCTATATGACAAAACGGCGCTATATTACGCACATGGCACCCGTTATCGTTAATATAACACGTGCTGTGATGGTTAGGTTTAGGTGTGGGGTAGGGTAGTCTCATTTTACGCTAAAAGATTTATGACACCTTGGGTTCGCGTGAATATTAATGTGCGTAGTATAGCGCCGTTTTGTCATATAGCGTTCTATATGACGCTAAAGAATGAGAACGGGCTGGAGTTTCCTATGTCTCATCACTAGAAACTAGTTATGTGAATATGACTAATTTTGCCCTTTTAATAGATTAGATCACATTGTGCTTTTCTCAAATATTAGTCGGTTGGTGTCCTATTATGTTTTTTGAAGCAATAAAGTTGTGGAACCAATTTTGGAGAGAGCACAATATGTTGGACAATCATTATATTAACATGCCAGTTTTACATTTTCAGAACATGAAATATTATATAATGCTGTAACGATGAGGATGCACTGTTAATAAATGTATGTATTTATTTGATGTAATAACTTTAGATTAATACATATTTGAGAAAATGCATAACCAGCAACTGTTCAACACTCTCTGCTTGCCTTAGCCCGATTCAAAGCGGTAAGCTTGTAATAATGTTTTTAACTCCAGTGGATTTCCACGGGAGATTCGAACATATCTTTGCGTCATTACGTCAATTGACAATCACCAGTGACAACAGATTCACCCGCTGTAAAATGCAAAAGACTTTGTTCGGACTTCAGAGTGGCTACAGAAAAAAAGAGACTGCAACCGGCCCATGTGAAAACAAGGATACATATCGGAAGGACATTTCATGTAGTCACGCAATGCTTACATTGTTAACATAAATAATTTGAGAACAAAGTATAATTTGCATGGTTTTGCGCGATTAATCAGCGCGATTTACTGGAATGTCAAAACCAGAACAAAAGTGGATGTTTCTTGTTAGTTCAGATTACATTTTACGGTGAAAAGTATGTTTGTCATACTTCCAAAAAGACTAATCTGGGATTCTGAATACCAGTATTCACATCGGCGCGGTGACTGACAGCCTCACAGCACACTCTCCTCAAACCTTGTGTTCACTCGCGCTTTGTCGTGTCGAGGGTGTTGAAGTACAACTCACGTAAAGTTGATAATTCTGTGAATAACTGCGATTGCAGATTTCGAACAGAGATGGCGTTAAAAAATGCAGACTGCAGCTTTAACTAAGTGTAGCTGAATTCATGTTATACACATTTATATTTTAAAAGATGTTTGCCATGGTTTAACAGACAAAACTAGTCTCAGACTAATTGAGCGGTTGTAATTGAAAGGAACTTGTACTGACATATATTAAAATATGCCATTGTTTTGTCTAAATATACTCCAGTAATTCTTTTTTCTAAGGCACGTTTATAAAAGCTACTTAAATGCCCTAATTGAAGAGTTACTTTTAATTTTTTTTTGTCACATTACAACAGGCTACAATTAGAGAATGTAAAGAGCTCTAAAAACAGACTCGATTTTACACAAAATAGTAATATTTTTTCCTTTTGATTTTGGAGTAAAATGTGATGTTTAGCATCAGAGGGTGTCATGTGTCCCTTCTATGTTCAGTAATAGAACATTACAAAAATGGCCTGAAGCAAAAAAAAAAAAAAAAAAACACCCTCTCACATTTTAGCAAAATAAAGAGTGTAGTGTGAACTGAAGGAAAACAAATAGAGGTCCCGTGCCTGCCGCATCACTGTCTCTCCCATGTGGTTTGTTCAACAGAACCATCGTGTCTTTGAGACAAACCAGCCCACCTCACACTGCAGAACAGCATCTCTACAGGCCATTCACAAATCCTCGCATCAGCGTGGCATTAGGAAACTGCTGGCTCCATTGAGAGAGGAAGCTTAAACAATTCTGTCTACATTTGGCACACAATACATGATAAATACTAAATGAAAGCGAACTTAAATCTATTAAGTTCGAGCACGCAACAGGAAAATAACAAAATGTTTGGTCCCACTTTATATTAAGTGGCTATAAGTACTATGTAATTACATCGAAAAATAAGAACAACGTGTTATTGTGTTCCTGTTGTATTGTAAAACACTTTTGCTGCTATTGAGGTGTAATAGGGGTAAGGTTAGGGACAGGTGAGGTGGTATGGGTCAGTTTAAGGGTGGGTTAAGGTGCAAGGGTAGGGTCAACATTGCAATTACAAATGTAATTACATAAATTAATTACAGCTGTAATTACATGCAGGTATTTTTAAAATGTAAGTACAATGTAAAAACATGTATGTACACAATAAGTCCATTGTATCAAATTATTAGTTTCAATGTAAGTACATAGTACTTAAAGCCACTTAATATAAAGTGGGACCAAATGTTTATCTGCCGATGTGGTCACATTCGGCTACTATGGCAACATGGTCACAATGAGCAGGTGACTGAGTAATAGACAAAAATAAATAAATAAATAAACAAATAGCAGTGGTTTCCATGGCAACTTAATTGACAAAGCAGTTGATTTTTAAATAGTACTCCACAGCCATTATATTATGTAGGCTACACAACATTTTGCAGGCTTGCTAGAGGGTGTAACCTGAACAAAATTATCCCTACATAAATTTGCTCAGAAATCAAGTAGCATTACATATTCTGAATATTACAAGGCAAAGTGGTTAAGTGGGACAGGAGCTTTACTCAAGAAAACTATGAATTGGGTTGCCTGAATGACCAGTCAGTCTTAAGGGCCGTTCACACCAAGAACGACAACTATAACGTTAATCAGATTAGTGTCCACACCTGCACACGATAACGTTCTGTTTATTTGAGACATGCGCTGCAGTTTTGTCATCTATTGCTTTGACTGGATTCTGATTGGCTGTCAAGGTATGAATTATTCATTATTAGTAGAATTCTGAAAGTGATTCCAATTATATTTTCCTATCTGCCTTAGCATTATACTTATGGTGTGGACTCAATGCAGTTCTTTTACATTTAGAATGATTTTCAGGATAATATCTTTATGTATATATTAGTTATCATCCTTAGTGTGAACCGGCATTTAAAGGGATACTCCACTTTTTTTTTTCGAAATAGGCTCATTTTACCACTCCCCCAGAGTTAAAAAGTTGAGTTTTACCATTTTCAGATCCATTCAGATGATTTTTTTTTTTATTTAGAAGAATATCAGTAACCAGACAGTTTCTGGTCTTATTGACTTCCATAGTAGGAAAAAAATATATATACTATTAAAGTCAATGAGACCAGAAACTGTCTGATTACTGATATTCTTCTAAATATCAAAAAAGTGGGCTGAATACATTCGAAAACAGTAAAACTCAACTGTTTAACTGTTTGGGGGAGTGGTAAAATGAGCCTATTTCAAAAAAAAAAAAAAAAAAAAAGTGGAGTATCCCTTTAATGAAGCAATAAATCCTTATTTAATAATGGAAAAAGATTATATGCAATTAAATTGAAATAATAATGCAATTAAATTTAAATTCAAAAACAAGTTATTCATTTTGAATTATTATGTAAAAAATATCATATACAATAAATTACACATATTATGCATGATAATTTGAAATATTATTTCAGATTTCACGGTCACCTTGGCAGGATGCATTCTAGTGTTCAAAACTGTTATTTTGAACAGAAAGCAGAGGTTCCAAGAATGCTTTTTTTTTTCTAAACACAACGTCACAATGCACTGGTGCTGCAATATGCTTAAATGGTAACCTTCTGCATGTGTATGGCTGTAGTACAGGAGGTGCTTAAAAGGGGATGGATTCAAATATTCAACTTTTCAGAGAAAACGGAAATATATTAAACAAATGCATGACTTCACAAGTCAGCTCGTCAGTTGTAGGACTGATCTAGTGGAGCCAATCTTACGGCAAAGCATGAGAGTTTCACCTACCGATGCAGTAACAGAGCAGCACAGAGAGCAGTATGGAAACAGCCATGGCACTGAGGGCTGTGCACCTCCATGAGCAGTACTTAGAGGACTTCTTGAACTTGAAGGCACTGCGGGAGAGTGTGTTGCGGGGCAGGGGCCGTGTAGGGGGCGAGTAGACCGCCCCCGTGGCCATTGTGTAGCCTGGCGTGGCCGTGCTGAACAGAGGAGTGGTGCCGGTGCCTGTCTTAAAGAGAAAGTGCCTGAAAAAGAGAGAGAGAGAAAAGAGCAATGAACATTTACTCTCGTTGTGACAGACATTTGACACATTTAATACGTTTTTTATTATTATTATTATTCATTAAACAGCTTTAGGAAAAAAAGATTAATGCCAAGAACTTGTCTGTTATAGTTCATAAAATCAGATCACTTTTCATAGAAAGCTCAGTATATTAAATCTAAATGAATAGTAATAGCATCACAGATTGTTCACAAAGCGGGGTGCAGAACAAGAAGTGAGGCGTACAGCCCTCGCAAACTGCCCTGCTCCTGTATGTCCCCCGCTAAGCAAGTGTCAACCTCTCCTGCTGATTGGCACTTAAAGTATGATTGGCTAACAGAAGCATGTGGTAATTATGCTGGGCAGATATTACCCGCACATTTATTAAGCTGGCCCTTTCTGTTTGCTTGAATACCACAGTGAAAATCTGGCTCTCTTCTCTTTTCAACCTTTACCGAACACATCTCAATTAAAGCCCTAGTGTTTGACTTCCCTTTAGCCTGCTGCGCTTCTTTGCTCCCAAATGAAAGTGGAGAAATGGGAAATGTGATCTGTGTGAATGTGTGTGTGTAAGTGGCACTTTCCACTATAAATCTGGAATCAGCTGATTGCATTTAAGAGGTAGAGAAAAAGCTTTTTCTAATTAAAAATCACCAATGGTATTGTTTCCTCAGCAGAAGAGGACATTTAAAAAATTGATTTAATCAAATTCAGCATTTAAAGATTATATTATCCAAGGGGACAAACTGTTGACACTGTTGGCAACCAGGACTAGTTGTCTATATACTGTATATTCTCTATATTATCTAACTGTAGGGTTTTAAACATATCTACATTCTACATTTTCTCCAGCAGATGTTTTGTATGGTGTTTTCAAATACCTAGACTAAATTATAATATTTTCATGTGGAAAAAGTTTTTTTGTTTGTGAAATTTTTTATATAAAAAAAGACGAAAATACTAAAAAGAAATACAAATTATACAAGGCAGTCATACAATGAAGGTTGCTGTAACCTGTATAAATACAAATTGTTAATATTTTTTACTCTCATGAATCTCATGAACACATGGATTTCATTTCATTATAGTTTTTCTGGTTAAATTTAGCTCAAACACTAATAAACTATTTAATAGCAAATTTAAAATCGTGGGTGGTGATGGCGCAGTGGATAAGACACATGCCTTTGGTGCGAGAGACTCGGGTTCGAATCCACTGCGAGACACCAATGTGTCCATCTGACATATATATATATATAGCAACTGTAAATCGCTTTGGATAAAAGCGTCAGCTAAATGAATAAATGTAAATGCTCATTTCATTGAAGCAACTTTACCCATATAGTTTCATGGTACTTCACTGGTGAAACAACAAAATGTTTAAATGTTTTTTTTTGTAGCTAAAATTTTTAGACATATGTATGTGTCTATACAGACAAATATTCACTTGAGTTAAAATGACAAAACTAACCCCAGTCTCTCCAATGCATTCATTATAGGCCTATACATAACCCTCTTCAACAACATTGAAGAGAAATTCCCTCCTTTTGTTAAACAAAACAACTCACAAGCTTGCAGAGCTAAGCAATTCACTAAAACTGCATGGTTGTCTGTTCGATTGCATTCCTTATGTTGACAGAATGACCCATGAAGACACTGAACAATGGAACAAACAGATGATTCGAGCTGCGATATCAAATAACACTGAGCACTAAATCCAATTAGCAAGACAATTCATTCGACAATCTCTCTGCATTCTAATGCAGCGACAGAGAGAGAGAGAGAGAGAGAGAGAGAGAGAGAGAGAGAGAAACTGTGCTCTTGTTTTAGTCCAATAAACAGTTGCTGCCAACTCACTGTTACTCCAATATTATCAATCAACCCAATCAAAGCCAAGATGCTGTGCAAGGCAGTCCGGATTTAATCTAGTAATGCAGGAATATCAATTAAAGAATTAGTCAAATTAAAATATTAAAGGCTGTGTAACTTGATTTATGCAAGTGGCGAATCGATTAACATATTACTGGATTTTTATTGCAACTTAATTTAGAGCAATTATTCCTAAGCAAGTACCAGTGTCAGAGTCTGCTGCCAATCAAATGCCTCTTGATCATTTGCATTCACTGGCTAACCGAACAAGGGAAGAGATATATGACGGGCGCTTGAGCCTGCGCATGACTGCTTTGTCTAAATTTGGTTGGCTTAATATGGGACTTTGGACATTTGGTTGGCTCAGCGCTGGCCTACTGTTCGGGGCTGGCTGTATTGGGGTGGGGCGTCTGGAGATTTAGCACTTTGGAGGCTCAGTGTTGGGCTTGGCATCAGCAGCTGGCACCATGAGAAAACTCAGGAGCACATACCCGTCCCCATAGCCGCCCTCGTGGCACACGGGAGGGAACACATCCATCTCTATCAAGTTGTCATGCCCGTTTTCAAGAACTGCTTGCTTTGCTAATTTTCTACATGAGAAAGACAAACAATTAGAATAAAGGTTGTCAGTGCTTTCTGGTGATGAGACAGTCGAGATATTTCTAATTATGAGTTTGGCAGCAAATCCACAGAGAAAGAGCTTCCCAGACAGCAGTCAGTCATAGCTGAATGTGCGCCGAATGAAAGAAAGACGCGAACCCACACACGAAAAGACTCATAAAAGAAATATACTGCAGTTTTATGTTCGATGTATCATTCAGTTTTCCTCTAAATGGAAGCACTAACATGCTCTGATAAGAAGGGGATATTTATTATGGTGAATAGAGCCACAGAATTACTCAAGCGCACTGAATGACTGTAAAGTGTTATTGGTAGGCTCTCTACATCCACTATGAGCTGAGTGTGAGAATATATTAATTACTGTACTTCCTCTATAGTCAATAGCATTCGCTGAGAGAGGGATGGGTATCTCTAGAGGTGCATATAATCTGAAGCAGTGGTTTTCAATTGGTGTGTCGTGACCCTGAAATTAGTCATGGACCTGTTCTGATTGCGGGCAGCCGGGAAAAACAATGCTAAAGGTCAAAAATAAAGTGCAACTAACCTTGTTGTTGCATTTTGTTAGGATATAAAAATAGGCTAATTAAATTATATGAGGGAGAAAACAATGCTTCCCATATATTTTGTTGTCGACATCAAAGGCTGTGCACGCAGTATCCTCTACTGTATTTTGATAAAAAAATAAAATAAAATCATCTGTCACTTGGTACAAGATTGCGGTGCAAGGCATATACCAACACGGACAGGTTGTGTGACAAGCCCTCGTCTTCAAAAAAAACATGAAAAAATGAAAATATGACCCAGGCAGCATTAAACGGTTTGTACTGACCACAATATGTCTTGTGCAGTGAATTATTTGCTGCGGAGACATTTAGTAAAAATATAAATAAACCAAATTTAATTCAATATTTGACTTTAAGGACATTTCTGCTTCGTTCTGCATGCTTAAAATGTTTACCATTGAGCCAAAGTCTAACAAGTAAAACCACTTGAGAACCACTGATCTAAAGCCATGGGGCAATGTAGAGTTTTTCATTCCTCTCCACAAATTTTCAAATGGGATGAAAACAGATGCATGGGATTCCAAGAGTAATTCGGTATGACTTACACATAACATTTTTAGTTTTCCCCTATGACCTACGCTCTAACCAACTCACCCTTCTGACCTCATAGCAGGAGTTTAAACCTTTACTTCAAGTTTTTACAACGAGTGACTTGCTGACATGTAACTCAATAACACGACTTGACCATATGTTCGTCCGTCTTGAATTACACAGAGTGGCCCGCTTTTAAACAAAACACATGACAGCATTTAAAATAACTTATGTATAGTTTCAAATTCCCTTTTTTGCCCCTTTTTGAGACAATGAATTGAAAAGGATACAAAGACAACTCTGGGAACTAACACTTATTAACACTGTATTAACACAAAATACGGACTTACTGTAAGTCATGACAATGTTAAATGCTACATTTAGTTACGATTGCTGACACTTTCAATTCACTCTATTCACGGTTCATATGGGGTTTATAGTCGTTTAACATTGGGTTTTATCACAGTTAAAGGGATCAATCAATAAGAGGTGGCGCATGCTTGAAAATAGTTGAAAACTAAATGCTGATATGAGATTAGACCCTCAGTAAAAATGTTAATACTTCACGAGAGCTAACGGAAGACGCATGATCAAAAAGAGATAGAATTCCCAGCTGTAGTATCTATGGACTGACTGGGACATCTGTTGTTTAGGTAGGACAGGAATAACGTTACTTTGACACAGAAGACAGCGAACAGGGATTTCCGAGCAGGAGGGCCGGGATAACCATTGTTAATTGATTACAGCATGCATGACACCAGACTGGAAATTGCTATGCTAATCCATGTATCTCCTTTCACGTTTGTCATCCTCTGACAAATACCTTCACAGAAGATTTCGGAAGAGCGGACGCATAAAAGAACTCAACAATGGTTATATACAGTGGCATAATCGAAGACAGTACTTAAAACATTTTTCAGTCATGGAATTATATTCGACACAGTAAAATGTTAAGATGAGCTATTTCGATGAACTGAATAATATGGAAACATATTTGTATAACCTTCTAACAAGGATCTTCAGAATAAATACACACTTCACTTGTGCTAACCAACAGCCCTGTGCTTCACAATCTTCAAAAACTACAACATTCAATCTACAGCATATAACTATCTCCCTCATAATAAAATATAACAGGCCCGAATGATGTTAAAATTCATCTTTCCACTCCACAACACAGCATGGAGGCAGAAAGAGATGCACAAAAAAACCATAACCTCTATGTAAAGGAAAATGCAAATAGAGGCTATTGTTATTCTTAAGAAGCCCATTCCTTCAATGCTGCCTGCAGTGTATTCTTCTACTGAGAAGTTATAAAAGTGACAAAGGACAAAGTGTCAGTGCTGAATGATCCACAGCTCTTAGATAAGCCTGTACTGAGAGGCATTTCACAGTTGCTGTGTGTTTTGTCTATGTGGATTGACCCTGTCTGTTCCCCGTTTATAAAATGGGGGTGGAGATCACAGATAAAATAGCAAAACATCTAAAGGCTCTTGACAATTGGCACACTTGGCTGAATGGTGTGTGATTGCACTCTGCACACAATTATGAGACTTGTTTTTAATTACAGTAACACCTATTGAAGTTCTACTGATGGATGGTGCTTTACTTTAACATCAATTTGATGTCTGGTTTTGTTTGAAGCAATAAATCACTCCTCTTCAAAACCTTTTACCAAAGAAAAAGACAATAAACAAAGTAAAGAATAAGTAAATGTTAATTTGGCACTTTCTCGGTTTACTACCTTTTGCTAGAGGAAGTTTACAGGACATTTGCGCAAGACTGGCTTTAATTGCGGTCCATTTCCTCCTTATAACAAGATTTTGTGATCGAATGCTATGAACACTTTATTCTCTCTTGTGATGGTGCAAGTCGTGAGGTCTATCTTTAGCTGGATGACATGGGAACTGACCTATGAGTCAAAAGTGCTTTGAGATTCACATGGGGGACCAACTTTTCTGGTGATCTCCACATGGGGAACAGCTTGAAAGCCGTTTTTGCTATGTGCAAAAATTAAATCATGGTTAAATCATGTTGCGAGATGTGTTATTTTGCCTAGAGCGAGGTTTTGGAATGTCAAGTGCTTCAGTTCTCTCCCTCAGTTCAAGATAAATCCATTACCACTCTATCACAAACAGAACATGTATGTTAATGGCATAAGAAACAAGAATTCACCACGCATTAAACAGCAGTAATAGATTATCAGCAGTCAAAAGAAAGATGGAATGTGAAGATGATCAAAAATCGTATTGAAAAGGAACAAATGGACAAAAATGTTGGTACTATGTCACTCCCTCTCAAATAGTATATTAAAAAAAAAACAATATCAGTAAGGACATTTCTTACACATTTTATCTATAATATATATATATATATATATATATATATATATATATATATATATATATATATATATATATATATATATATATATATATATATATATTAGGGCTGTGCAAAAATTAATTGCGATTAATCGCATCCAAAATAAAAGTCTGTGTTTACATAATATATTTGTGTGTGCTGTATAATTATTTTGTATATATAAATACACACACATTCATGTATATATTTAAGAAAATGTGTTATTCATATATAAAATATTTATATTTATATAATATAGATTATATATTTTATATATATATACAGAATTTAAGCGCAAATAATTCTTAAATATATACATGCATGCATAGGTATTTATATATACAATATAATTATATAGAGCACACACAAATATATGATGTAAACACAGACTTTTATTTTGGATGCGATTAATCGCAATTAATTTTTGCACAGCCCTAATATATATATATATATATATATATATATATATATATATATATATATATATATACTACAAAAATGGTAACTGGGCACAAATTTATGGATGGCAAATGGAAAGCTTAAAACAGAGTGGTGGCAAGTGATGTTGCATACTCTAGTCCAGAAGCAGATTCACCAATTGCCTGATTTGTTTTTACACTTGAAATACTCAGACTCTGAATGCGGAAAACATACTTGTGCAGATCTTGAGATATTTTAATCAGTTAAGGACCGGCAGGTGTCTCAAGAGGCTTCTCATGTTTCTCTTTTCCCCACTTTAATAGCATAGAGAGTAAAGACAGTAGAGTGAGGTAATTGACCGTATGAGAGCCAGTCAAACTCAATTGCCTGTTTAGCACAAATTGTGCACAAATTACAAGAATGTAGAAGCATATGCTCAGACTTGATCTCTATTTCACCGCAAGGTTCATGGCAATGTCAATAATGGCTTAAAGGTACAATCAGTAATTGCTAAACAATACCAACATGAGCCCTGGGAACCAATCGTTCATGCTTGTAAATACAGGGAAGAGGTCTATATAGAAGCATAGGTGTTGTTGGAGCAATTTACTATGCTTAACAGCTAAATTATTCCACTAATGAAAATGGTGTAAAAAAAAAAAAGCAAATAAATAACGTCAAATAATAACTTATCCTGGTGCAAGTAAATTAGCAGGATGCATTTATGGACTGGTTTGTTCAATTTTCTCAAAAGGCTAATTCAGTCTACTGCATTTTTTTCATTCATTTCCTCAGCCAGAATCTACTGCCTCAAACAAATCAATGGACTTGTTCAGGGACATGTTGTGAACTGTTTGCATTTCTACTCTCTGCCAGCATGTTTTCATCCATTTACCAGTGCTGATGTTTCTCATTACTTTCATCTAAACTTCACTGTTGTGCCTGTCAAGGAGTTGGCTGTTTTGTTTATTTTAACTCTAAAAGTCAGTCCGTATCATGTAAACAGTTGTTGAGTAATCTCCATGTCTAACTTGGAACACGGCACCTTTTGAACCAATGCAGCCACGCATTCAATGTGTGATTTTGAGCATAATTGAACTACAGTGTGTTTTCAGAGTGTTTATTTGGTAAGGAGATGCAACACCATAGATGGATTTACAAGCATCTGTAAGTGTCAGAGAACCAACTGACTGTGTGAGGTCTTCCTCAGTGAGATCTCACGATATAAACAGACATTTAAGCTCTCTTGCTAATATCTACAGAAATCTACATAATTCTATCAATATGAGTGGAGGAGTGCCAAGGATAAGATTTCGAGGATATGGTCTGACCACTGAGACAGAGAGTAAAGAACAAAAACAAATAGCAGAGCGAAAGTTGGAAAAGAGACAGAAAGCAAAACAATGGGGGTGGAACAACAACGGACAAAAGTGCAAACATCTTGCTGTGGTTGACATGACACAAAGCAAAAAAAGCAAGACCACGGCATAGTAAAAAAAAAAAATAACCGAGATGCAATATAAAGTGAGAGAGAGTTGTGAGGAAAACAGAGAGACAGAGGGAAAGACCATAAAGGAAGTGTAGCTGTTGGATATTTCTGTTTTGTGACCACTGTGTCCATGTGAAGGGCCATGAAGTGAAACCCGAGGGTGGAGGTGCAGAGGCAGGTGTGTTATTCTTGGATCTCTTAACACTATGTCATCATGTTTGCATATAAAATATAAATTCAAAAGCATGCCTATACCCTTAGTCTGGGTACCTGCCATATTTAATTTAACGCAATTACAACGTTGTGAGGGGTGATGTACAGTATGTTTAAAGTATTATTTAAAAATTACTTTTTTTGTCCACTAGTGTAGTCACAATACCAGTATTTTAGTAGCCTATACCAGAGGTCAATAGATAATTTCAAAATTTCCAATATCAATTTAAATACCACTGTAAAAGCTGTTGATTTAATATGATTAAATTAGGTATTAAAGCAGTTGTTCACTTTTCAAAAAACTTTTGCTGATAATTTACTCAACCCCATGTCATCCAAGATGTCCATGTCTTTCTTTCTTCAGTCGAAAAGAAATTAAGGTTTTTGATGAAAACATTCAAGCATTTTTCTCCATATAATGGACTTCAGTGGGAACCAAACTGTTCAAGGTCCAAAAAAACCCAAACACTTTCAGTACAAACTGCAAATTGTTCAAAGGGCTTTAAACGATTCCAGACGATGAATAAGGGTCTTATCAAGCGAAACGATCGCCCATTTAAAAAAAAACAAAAAACAAAAACAAAGTTAA
Source organism: Pimephales promelas (assembly GCF_988280905.1). Classification (NCBI taxonomy): domain Eukaryota; kingdom Metazoa; phylum Chordata; class Actinopteri; order Cypriniformes; family Leuciscidae; genus Pimephales; species Pimephales promelas. The sequence continues at coordinate 12,972,781 of NC_142774.1, forward strand.
GCTCAAATGCTCGCCTTGCTCTGTAATGCAATGCACGTTCATGACTCTCCTGTTCGAACTTGTTCATCAAAATGAACAAATCTTTTTCCGAGTCAATTCGTTCGTTTCGTTTGTTGAATGAACCATATGACTCAGAAAAGATTTGGTCATATTGATGAACGAGTTTGAACAGGAGAGTCACAAACATGCATCACAGAACAGAGTAAGGCAAACATTTGAACTTATAAAACATAAAATTTGTTATTTATTTATTAAATGAGCGATTGTTTCGCTTGATTAAACCCTTATTCATCGTCTGGAATCGTTTAAAGCCCTTTGACCAGTTTGCAGTTTGTACTGAAACTGTCTTTTGGACCTTGAACCATTTGGTTCCCATTGAAGTCCATTATATGGAGAAAAATACTGGAATGTTTTCATCAAAAACCTCAATTTCTTTTCGACTGAAGAAAGAATGACATGGACATCTTGGATGACATGGGGGTGAGTAAATTATCAGCAAAAGTTTTTTTTCAAAAGTGAGCTACTCCTTTAAGTCAAAATTATAATTATCAATGCAACCTCTAAATATTTATCAAAAAATAAACAATTTATTAAAGTGAACAAATTGAAGTCCTTTTTTGTCTGGCTTGTGTATGTTGTCTTAAGACAGACCAATTGTATTTACACGAAACCTTTTCAAAATGTATATTTTCATTAAGAAGTGCATTTTGTGCAATTAGCCACTCCAGGACTGTACATATATCCTACACAAACTTACTACCATTTACATCAAATTTAATATGCCAGAGTCTATGTCTATCCAGAGTAAGGTCTATCGCTTTCAGAAGGTGGAGAAGAAACCGAGGCTGTCGCTCTTTCTCTCGACAGCCTTTCATCAATTATTTTTAAAGAAAGGCAGTAAGATATTAACACAATGACATCATCACTAACTTTAAAAAGTTAAAAAAGTGCTTTAAAAAGTTAAAAAAAAAATCTTTCTCTCTGCACCAACCCTCACTCTGTATGACTGTTTATATCACACAGGATGAATGAAAGGAGTGCTAGGTGGTTACATCCCTTAATGGGGTAGGCTTAGTCATTATATATACAGTGTCACGACTAGAAAGAGTAGATCAAAAACAGAGAGAGGCCATTACAGTGCTAACGTTCAACCACCAAAACAAAGCGCTCCCTTCTGCTAGTCTTTAAAGACCCCTAAGAGTATCCTCCGAGCTTACAGCCTCAATGATTTATGAGGGGAAAACAACCAAGCCGTATCCTCCCCTAAGCTTGGCCAGGCCTCAGTCACTCACACTCTGGGCTGTTAGCAGAGTCAGCAGCAGCACTTTTGACACTGCCTTATTATAAAACGCTTTGTGAGACTGATGATGCCTAATTTTGACTAATTATGTTCAAAAATTCATTTGTGAATTATGAATGTGAATTATACTATCAGGTTTGTTAGTATGCTGGATACTTGATGCATTATAAATAAAAGCCCTGCAGTCATACTGTTTTGAGACAGATAGGAAAGTCACGTGTTCTGCTGTGTGAGCAATGTCAAATAAAATATCTGTCCATAACACAGGCCACACACATGTAACCGTGCTGGTGTTTGTGTGTGATTGCGTAACTGACCTACTCTCCAGCGGCACATTGCTGCCCAGGACCCAGCTGTCCTGCAGCGGCACTGACTCGGGTGTGGTTTGCAGTTCGGCGGGGAGGGCGGCCGGAGGGGCCGGGCTCACGTTCCTGCGGCTACTCAGAGAGTTGTGGTTCAGCGCCGTCACCGACGGCTGCTGCTTGTGCGGAGGCGGAGCTGGTGGCAGTGTGGACTGGCCCTGCTGATGATGATTGGACGGTTGATCTGCGGAAAGAATCAAACGAAAACGGGTTAACCAATGGCGAGGCGGCGTAGTTACGCTGTGCAGATGTAATCAGTTGTCCTGGGTAATTAATTGTGGCAGTTAGGCAAATGTGTCTGGATGAATGTGCTTTTGCCAAAGAACATCTGGGTCATATTACAGCAGAGTGATGATGACTAACCATTTAGTACCCACCCACACCAGCTGTCGAACTGCTGAGTACATGATGACAACGACACATATGCACACACTCATACACATTTAAGCATATGATAGAGATGATTAAACATCCGCTTTCATATGTCTCGGGGTCCCCGGCGGCACTTATCTGTCATTATTGCAATAAATCCACACTTGGGTCTGTTTGGGATTGCACCATGTTAACAAGAATTGTGTGAATAAGTTGCATGCTGAGTAGCGGAGACAACTTGTCCACTGTCGATCACTTCCAGGTAGTCGAAAACTAGGGCTGGGTATTGACACAAATTTCACAATTCGATTTGATTTCGATTCACAAGCTTGCAATTCGATTCGATTTCGATTCCGATTCAATTCAATATTGATTATTTTGGATATCAGTTACAATAAATGGCAAATTGTCTCAAGGAAATCAAATCTCTTAACTAATGCTGTACACTATGGGAGTCTAGTTAAAGCCTATAGCCTAATATGAAGGTAATAATTAACTGTTTTGTAGCTATACAAACACTTAAATTACACTTTTGTTTATTTTTTTAATAAGAAGATTATATGAAATTTAAACATTTAAATGGTGGCTGTCATAAAACTTGCCCGAAAAATTGAAGAACATTAAGATTATAATGCAAATGTAATATGGTGTATATATTTAGCAAAATGCTCCTCTCTAGAGTTATTTTTTCTAGCTGTGGGTTTTCTGAGGTAAATATGATGATACATGAAATTGATTACAAGCTGTTTAACTGACGTCTTTCCACGGTTGAAACGCTGATTGAGCGAATCAATGTGACATGATACGGATTCGATAAGTTGTACTCTATCTTTTAACACACTTTCAGATGCTCATTCATGTTTATTTCGCGCTGTGACTGGTATTATTAAGCCGGAAGAGATATCAGCGCTGTTGCTTCTCTTGAGCTGCGCCAGAGCGATCTCACAGCACCAAAACGTTATTTATATTTTTGAATTTCGAAAGAAAATGGACGTAATTTGAAATTTAAGATTTTGTTTCATATCAATAATAACAAAGGACAAAGATTATTGCAATTTTTTGGATGTGTGCAGCTGTGATACAATGTCCCATTCATTCAAATGAAACAGGATAACTAATCGATTCTTGAGATTTAAGAATCGATATCGGTTCGTAAAAATGAGAATCGAGTAAAATCGAGAAATTGATATTTATTACCCAGCCCTATCGAAAACGCATAAATACAGTAGCAGGTTTAAACAGGGCCCTAAAGGCTTTGGAAATACAGTGTATTTGATGTGTATCATTGCCAGAGGCACATAATCAGAACCTTGAAAGCACTTTTGCAAGCTCCTTAAAACACGACTTTTCCGGTTATATCACAGAGGTGAGAAAAAGGGGAGGTTTTAAAGACCGACAAAGCTGTGTACGCAGCATTAGCCTACAACTATGCCGATTTCGGCATTTATCACATCATGAGGGGTCACGTCCTCGTCTAAACCTCTGGTGAGTCAAATCTAGAATGAGAAATTGAGAGAGAGAGCGAGCGAGAGATTATGTGTTGTAACTTGAGGCCACAAAATCCTTTTCCTTGAACATAGATAAGATGAAACACAATGATAGGTATGCGCAGCAGCCTTTCCAGAAAGACAAAACCATTGCTCAACTTCCTGCACTATTCTGTGTTACTTATGTGGCCTTTTTTTGATGGTAGTTTGATACAGCAGGGTTGCTATAAGAGCTAAGCAGAATGACAAACGGCGAGTGCACTGCGGTTGAGAAGCTTCTGGCAGATTCGGACTGCTGCAGAAGAATTCTTTTCTGATGCGACAAGGCCGTTTCATGGCTTCTTTGACCTTTTCTAGTGCTGCTTGAAAATGTCTGTTTCATTCACACTCATCTCCTGTTTGTCTCTTTGAAGCATCTGCAGGGTTGACGACACTCATGCTAGCCAACAATAGTGCAGTAGGTCATGCGAATGGTGTTATTTTTTACAAGTGCTCAATAATCCCTTTGTACCTTTTCTTCACTTGTTTCTTAATATGAACCCCCAAGCTGTAACAGTGTAGGGGTGGAACGATACATGTATTCGTATTGAACCGAAACGGTACGGGCGTCACGGTTCGGTGCACGAATTTACACGGAGAATACACGGTATAAAAATAAATAAAACTCGCGTGGATATTAATTAATGTAATGCGGAACTACTGTTAGATCCGCGGGTTCTTTAGGGACACATAATCTGTACCATCGGCTAGCTCTGAACCGTCTAGGCTCTGAATGCGCGTTCACTTCAAACGTTGGCTTTATACGCGCATCCTCGCTTTGGACTAGCGTCGAACTAGACGCGATAGACACGAATTTGGCGCTCTATTCGCGTTTGGTGTGTGACCGCAAAATGAACAGGCTGCTATGTCAAGATTGCAATGCGGGAGTGTGTGTGTGTGTGTGTGTGTGTGTGTGTGAGAGAGAGAGAGAGATAGAGAGAGAGAGGTGCGATACAACAGTGGAAACATAAAAACTGTTTTTATATTTGTTTACACTCGCAATAATACACAACATTGTGCTTTTGTCACACTGTAAACTCTAGACAAACTGTAACCTACAACTGTTACCTGACCAAAATCACACACACACTGTTTTAAAAGCAAAACATATTTATCCAACTCCATTTCAAAACAGTCTGTGGGTCCCATCTTTTGGACATTCGTCATATTCCGTTGGTTTTTCATTTCTTGTCCTCGGAGCACTAATCTTACACATTCTAAATTGATTGAAAAAGAAAATCGAATGCGAATACAGAAATCAATTATTTATAATTCAGATGAGAATAATTTTACATTGTTAATTAAAATTAAGGGAAACAAATATATTGATCTGAAATATAGCAAAATAATTTTAAATTAATTCAGGTACAATTACCAAACATATTGCAAGATCTTTTGGTCTTTTTATTAATTTAATTAATAAACTAATTATATACAACTATTGTCAGTGCACTACAAATAAACCGGTTCAATGCTTTTATTAATAAAACTTATTTAAAAAAATACAATGCCTTCTGTATTTTTGTTTTGCTTTTCCCTCCATTGTACCGAAATCGTACCGAACCGTGATGTCTGAACCGAGGTATGAACCGAACCGTGCCTTTTGTGTACCGTTCCACTCCTACTATAACAGTGTAATAAAAATATTAACCTCTATGTGCAATCTGTAATCCCCCCAAAACGTAAGATATCAAATATGCTTAATTTAATGTTTCTACATTTTCCAAATAATATTTTCAGAATTATGGTTTTATTAAATTACCAAAAAAAAATAAAAAAAAATATTTATTATCATCTCTAATTTACTTTGTTTTCATTTGTTTTCATTGTTAGTATTTTTTTTCTCACACAGTAAAACGTAAAAAAAAAAATATGTACAACAAAGTTTTATGAAAAGTTTGAAAACCACTATAGGTTGTTCAAGGTTGTCAAGCAACATTGGAATCTGCCACATCATTATAAAATTCAACAAATGTGTGGTCACACTGTCACAGGTGTACAAGTATGCATATTTTACAATGGCTTCAGACGTACCTAGACAGATTCAGAAGTTGAATTTTTTGCAAAAATAACACGATTGTGATATACAATATCAGCATGATATGTATGATTTTTGTCAAACAGAACACACCTAATGATGGTACGTTTTTATCCCTGCAGTTCAGGTGTGTGCATCTGATCATGAATCAAAGAGCTCAACGGAGGATTTTCTGGCCACCCCCGCAGTATACTGGAAAACAGTGTGTTCTGTTCAAGTAAAAATAAGATGTGCTGAGAGAATGAGGAGAGTAAGAAAGCTTTGCTGAGAGGCTGAAAGAAGAAGACAGGTGTGGTATGGATTGCTTAAGGCAAAACATAGATATGAGTGCAAATCTGTTGGGAATCACATCACATCTAGCTTCAAGCTTTTGTCTGAGGTCTGCACGCATGTACTGTTTCCTTTCCACCCTAAAAGTCATCCATGCAAACAAAAAGCCACAAGATGGGCTGTAACACACCTTGCCACACACACACACACACACACACACACACACATACCCCACAAGCAAGAATTGATCTATTTTTTGACCAAAACAAACCAAGTACCTGAAACCTGAAGGCGGTGAGAGAGCACAGACAGCTTTCAGATTGGATTCTCATAGCGTACTCGAGGGAGTGCTCGGGTACATTTCCATAGTCTGGGTGAACATGTTCCATTGGGTCCTATCTACTCTGCAGCTGCTGGCTTCAAAGTGCACAACAACAAAATCAAAAACATTGGATGAAGAGGAAAGAGGGAGTGTTGAGCCTGTTAAAATTCAATTTCCAGCATCCTCTGCAACTGATGGCGCATAGTACTGTTCATTCCCATGATAATCAGTCTGTCAGACACACAATCCTTGTCGGAAAGGTGCTTTTCTGTTCTCAATTAGCTTTTGCCCCTATACGTAAACACAACTCTATATGTGTTCTGTGCCATTATGCCTAAGGAAGATACACTTTCAAAGAGGGGTGACAGAATGTTAGCCTAAAGAAGACAAAGGCACACCGTGGCTCACAGGAGTTTGTCTGATCAAAAGCTTCTCAATTTGAAAGGAAACATTCCTATAAACAATACAGCATTGAAACTGTTCAGAGCACATCTATATAGAGGTTAACCCAAGCATAAACAAACTGAGGTGGCAGGCAGTCTGACATATAAACTACATGATACGACGTTAACATAGTTTGTGCTAAGGTTAATAGTTGGCCCTTATGTTAACAGTATATGGTAGGTTAACATGTTTAATTTCCTATTTAATATATTGAGCACAAGTGTAATGCTGCATTGGCCAAACATACTGTATATTTTTGTCTTGTTTTCCCAATTAAAAATCAAGAATTGCATAAAATATTAAAAACGGGTTTCAGAGAATATACGAGACGTATCGAGTTTACTCAAAAGACACAGTGTGCAGATTTGAGTATTTTATTTGATAAAGTCTCATCTTTTATACTGCCATCTTAATTATTTAATGTTTGAAAAAAAAAAGGGTGTATGACAGCCAAATTAAAATGATTTCAATTTAGAAATGGCTTGGAATAGAAAGAAAGCTGGAAGGGATTTTTTATTGCATAAATTATAATGAAAATGATGATGAAAATTGCTTTAAAGGATATAACCACATTTAGTGTATGCTTACAGCAAGAAAATAAACTGGCAGTGGGTTAAGAAGAAAAAAAAAAAACAGATAAAAAATTCAAGATATGAATATATTTACAGGACTGTATTGAGGAAATCTTATTTTATGAGAAAAAAATATTTTGGTAAAACAAGTACATTTATCTTGTTTGGAGAATGTTTAAATATAGTTACTGAAAAGCAAGACAAAAGCACTGATTAATGAAATTGGGTTTTGCAGTTTGGAACCATAACTACGATTTCTCAAGAAAAATGAAAACTTTCACATCTTTATTTTAATCCCAGAAATCAGAGTTAGGACCTGAAGCCACATGATACAACAGTAGACATCAAAATGTATTTAATAGTCTCTGGCTGTTTCTTGCCTGGCAAGCAGAAGTTGAATTAAATCAAGAGAGTAAATGAAGTGTAGGAGGAGACGACAATGTGTGCTGATCTGACACGCTCAGCATTTTCAGCAATTTCTCACCTTATCTCCATTTAATATCAAGGGAGAAAGGCACATAATGTATTCGGATATATAGTATGCTTACAGAGACTCACACACACACACACACAAAAAAACAAACAAACTGTCGGGCGACAACTTTATGGCTGTTCTCCGAGTCGGCTCCCCAATACATCTCAATTTCGCTGCCATATGTTTGCAACACAGGTGCCATTCCAGAACGTGAATGGACATTTGTCACACAGCAGGCCCTGTTAGCCTCATCACGCCTGTCACTCTCCAGGGACTCTGCATACAGACCCTTTACATGCTCAGTAACACTGACTTAAGCCCGCTCTCTGACCTCCAGGCCTGACCCCTCTCAAAAGCCCATCCACGCTCAGACGTCAGCCTGCTCTGGTCTCCTCTGGTGAAGGGAGGTGTAACCCAGCCCCAGTCCCTCTCCTCTGGCTAGGATAATGTAGTATTTGGAGAGAAGGCCAGGTCATGTCAGTCAACAGGCGATGGATGGGACAGATGCAGGTTTTATGGCACCGAAACTCGATCACTGATGGATGACCCTGCCTGCTGTAACTCATGGGACGTGGCCTGTCATGCTCGTGTGCAGCAAAAATATTTTAAGAGCCATTTGATTAGGATTTCACGGGCAGACCTGAAATTACAGCCAGTGTCGTTTATCTCTTAATGGGGGCTGAGTGATAGCTAGTAAAAAAAATAATAATAACGAAAGTGCTGCTTATCTGTACCAGCACATCTCGGGCCTGAGCTTGTATTTCAGTGATGGTTCATCAGCAGACATCTGACCTGCAGTGAAAGTGTGTGTGTGTGTGTGTGCGAGAGACAGTGTGTGCAAGGAAACGGAAACACTAATGCCCTGACACCCAGAGTGTCAGTGCTTATATTCACGCTGTCAAACTCTAGATTACCTCACATGTCCTTCACCCAAACCTGTCAGAAAGCTGGGAGCATTCCGAGAGACCTGTCATATCGAACATCAACCTTCGCGCCATCTTGTCTTTTCTCAATGCTCATTTTGTAAACCTTTTCTCCTGAAAGAGGCTTTACAAAAGGAAGGCCTGAATCGCTCAATGGGGAGTGTCCATCAGCGTCCATCAATGTCTCTTTGCTGCATTGGCTCACAATGGCGGAGTCAGGCGAATATAGTTGAACAGGAATTGCGTGTTGTGGGAAGGAAAAGAAGTGAATGGCTAAATGGGGCCTAATAGAGCTGTGTCCTGTGAGAGACAGAAAGCCAAAGGAGGACTGAGCTTTTGAGACGGGCTGTCGGTGGTAAATCCACAGTGGGACATTCAGAAGGCTAATGACTGTTTATTTACGTGACATACCTTGTGGCTGAAATGGGTGTGAGGAAAAGAGAGGTTTGGTTCTTCCAGCTAAAACGGAGGATGGGAAACAGAGGAAAGGACAATGTGGTGTTCCCAGGAGTCTGTGATTAAGGAGAGTGGCATCGCCTCTGATATCTAGAGCACGTCTGGGCCAAGACTAAATTCACTGTAGATGTAGCTGGCCACCAGCTCTACTGCCCTAAATTACAAAACACGCACTCGGTTTAAAGGAGTAGTTCAGCCAAACATGAACATTTGCCCATTATTTACCAATTCCCCATTGGCCATCATGTCATTCCAAACATCTTTCTTTCATTCTGCTGTGGAGCACAAAGGATTTTGTCAAATAAAGCGCTGTATATTGTTTTCCATGTAATTAAAACAAGATCAATACAATTTATGCATTATATTCCAACTCTTCTGAAGTCATACAATAGCTTTGTGTGATAAAAAGATAAAAGTTAAAGGGATACTCCACTTTTTTTGGACTCCCCCAGAGTTAAACAGTTGAGTTTTACCGTTTTCGAATGTATCCAGCCAATTTTCTGATATCTAGAAGAATATCACTAGCCAGACAGTTTCTGGTCTCATTGGAAGTCAATGATACTTTCACTATGGAAGTCAATGAGACCAGAAACTGTCTGGTAACTGATATTCTTTTAGATATCAGAATAAATTCGAAAACTGTAAAACTCAACTGTTTAACTCTGGGGGAGTGGTAAAATGAGCCTATTTCCAAAAAAAGTGGAGTATCCCTTTAAGGGTAAAAGTTATTTTCTATAACATGATAACCTGGGTCTCTCACACCAAAGGCATGTGTCTTATCCACTTTGCCATCACCACTGCACCATAGACTACTAATAGCCTATTAAAGCGGGTCCTAAAGCTCATGCCTGATCAAAAACCTTTACCCAGTGGTATTCATTTTCTCTTTTTAATGTCTCTCAGCCATCTCTCTTTCTACAGTCTTTATTCAAATCTCTCTCTTGCTCAATCTCTTCCTTCACCCATCATGTTTGGACACGCCTCCTACTGCTGATTGGCTACACGTGAGTTTTGTGGCTCTTGGTCTTATCCACTTTCAACAGCTTTTTTTCAAAAATCACTTACTGCACCATTATATTTAAGTCTGTTCTTCTCATAAATATATAGAGTGGTTTCAAGACTTGGATTGTGAGTAAATTATGATAGTTTGTTAGTGAACTATCCTTTACCAAACATGTCATAAAAAAGATTGAATGATTTTGAAGGTGTGTCACTTCTGGACATGCAGAGTTGTGCATTTTCATGGACTAGTGATTGAGAAATTTGAAGAAATGATGACTGAGACGTCCTGTCAGATGTGTTTTGAGTCCTTCTTACTCATTCCCTCTGGAGGAGGTCTGATATGAGAACATCACTTTTTTAAATGAAGAAATGAGAAGTTCAGTGTTACTTTACTTTATTGCAGCATGTCTGGCATTATGATACGTGGGATTACTCGCATTCCTAACTGAAAGGCCTGTAAAATGTCAGCTATTTGTCGTCAATATGTGTCAAGATGCTAAATTGACATTTCAAAAGCGCACCAGTCGTTGAAAGCTAAAGCTGTCATTCGGGGGGCTTGACAGGAATGGAAGGAAAGGTTATTTGTCAACAATGTGGCAGCCTGTCATGTTTCACCTTGCAGAACTTCTCTCTATTTCATTGGAGGGGGGGATTAATGCAGACCACTGTGGAGAGTGGGCGGCCATGCAAAAAGCTGAGTGACATATCAAACTCTCAACTTCCCCACAGATAAACACATTACACAACGATGATTCGCATCACTGCAACATAATGCGGCCAGACAGACAATGCCAAGGCTTCCATCATATGTGTAGATCGAAGACATTACATCAACAATGTCACAACAGGATTTTGTGCCCCCTCGTATTTTTGAACATTTTTGAAGTTTTAAAATTAAACTTAATTTAAAAAAATAAAATAAAATGTGCTCTTGTTAAAAATGTGTAATTTTATTTGCTTTAAAACGAAAATTTATTATAGTGAAAATTTACCTACCAAAGCAAAACAATTTTGAAATTATGATTTTTTTTTTTTAATGGAACACAAGAATTATGCACTATACTAAATCGTTAAAGGGTTAGTTCACCCAAAAATGAAAATTAAGTCATTAATTACTCACCCCCATGCTGTTCCAACCCCGTAAGACCTTCATTCATCTTCGGAACACAAATAAAGATATTTTTGATTGAATCTGAGGGCTGGATCACTTTTCCATAGACAGCCTGAGGGACTGGCTCTTGACGGCCCAGAAAGTCATTAAAAGAAAAGGTTTGAATATTCCATGTGCCTACAGTGGCTCAACTATAACTTTATCAAGCGACGAGACTACTTTTTGTGCGAAAAAAACCCGTAAATAACGACTTTATTCGACTTTCCATTACTTCCTTATGGGCGCATGCGCGAGAACTGAGACGAGACCGTTCTTCTTCGACTACTTTTTGTTACCGGCTGCTCACCGCTTAGGAGTTTTACCGCCCCCTTTGGTTTGCAACCAATTTTTACAAGAGCGCTCGAAGATAAAGAGGAGAGACGCTCGGGAGCGCGCATGCACGTCACAGCCGATGGATTTCACAGAAAAGCCAACCCGGAGACTTCACATTGAAATAGGAATACTGTCCTTGAGAAGAAATAGAAAAACCTGACAAGTAGATCATTGTAATATGTGATTACAACCCCTTCACACACAGGCAATAAAAAAATATTCATTTTAAAAGAAAAGTTACATATAGCACCTTTAAAATAATATAAAACCTAAAATAAATCATGTTTCATCATGCCAAGCACTCCAAGAAATACTATGGTCCCCCTAAACAAAATGATTCATCTAAAAACCAATCAGCATCCGTATAATGCAACAAAAGAAAACAACTTGATCGGTAAAAGTACATTCTGAACAAAACTCTTTTAGATTGCTTGCGGTAGAGTAATAAACAATCAACAGAAAGCAGGATTTCAGTTGCATTCACTTTCTTGTGAATGCAACCGAAAAAACAAACAAAAGAACAGCATTACTTGATTAGCTAAAAGCCAGAGCTAAGCTACAGCAAATGCTTGACACTAGCCTATAATTGTATGATGAGAGGCTAAAATCAGTGTTTTCCTCTATAAAGGAAAGATCAAGCCTTTGTCACTGTATGTAGGCCTTGTCTCTTTGTATTGGATCTGGACCGGATACCACATACCCTCTGATCAATGACCCAGACAGAATTGAAAATGCCTCTTTTGTGAACGGTCTATGGCTGACAGGTGTGTGTGTGCGTGTGTGTGCGGCCCGGTGAGCATTGTGGGGGGAGGGATACCGATATGGGTGCATTGAAGAGAAGACATCCATTCTACAGAAAAGGAGGTGGGGGAAAAAGAAAAAAAGGTGGGTGATTCAAGGTCTCTCCTGCTGTCTTTTCCTATATTGCCACTGCCAGTGTGGGCTTCTGGCCTCTAACAGCCAATTTGGCATCAACCCCCAACAGAGAACAGCCATTACTAAAGAGTAATGAACAGAGGCAGAAAGGACAGCTCACCACTCGACTCACTCTGCAAAATTCGACCAGTCTGTGGCACTGTGGGAGATATGTGGGCTCCCGTCATCAAAGAAAAGCAGATGGTGGCTTTGAACGGTTATTAATGGCGGTATGTCTGAGGTAAAGTAGAGGCCCCTCGTTTTGGGCGGCACCGCTGAAATTGTAGGTCAAGCTAATGGAAAAGAGAAAGCCCAGTTCCCTGTTCCTGCTCGCCAAGGATTAGGGCTCGTCAAACATTCGGACAGTGTGCTATTTATAAAAGATAAATATCAGCAGGTTGTGACATTTATCTGCCTGGCTGTCTATGATTTTCTGGGGGACAAAGTGGTTTTTAAATATTGACAAACTCAAGGGCAAATCATTACTGGAGATCAATCGAACCTCTAGCCTGCATGACACACTCTGGTGAAAAAAATAAAATAAAAAATCATATTTCAAGAAAAAATGTTCGAAAAGCGAGGGAGACGGAAACAAAGAAAAGTAATTACACCATTCAGGAGGTTGTAAATTTTTCAAACTGTCAAACTGCGTGTTGGTAGTGAAAGGCAATTTAAGATGTACCAACAAAGTGGAGGGAGTCTGACATTAATCCTCAGCCTCAGAGCTGAATTGCAGGTTCATAATTTGCCGTAATTCAGAGTAATTGCTGTGGGGTTTAGAGGGATATTATTTTTTTTTTCCACTTTGATGAGTCCCCTGATATTACCACTTGGAGGTGAATTAAAGTGCAAGGTTGTATTTCCGAGGCAATATTGTATGCAACTTCAAATTGAATGCAGAGCTGTGATAAACAGCTTCCAATTTAAGATGAGCAAAGCAGAGGGAAAGCATTTGAAAAGTGTTGTCCTTTCAACAACCTCAGGCCTAGTGCCTTCTATGTGCCAAAAACGGCTTGGAAAATAGTTTTTCCTGTAGTATCTGCGCTAATTCAACAGGTTTTGCTTGGCTAACCGTGACCAGCAGGAAGCTCATGAATATCCACGACGAGTACGCTCAAGGTTAGGGGTTTGCTCAGGCGGGGTGATCATTTACAAGCTGATGGGCAGGCTAATCGCTAGCTGTGCCAGGTGCCGGACAACGCATTACCTTGTCTGACATCGACAGCTCTCAGGAAGAATGAGCATTATTTAAAAAGCTGATGACGAAACGTTTAGGGTGGTAATGTATTTTTAATGAGCAGGTGAGAATGAATGTTTGCTGCAGCAGAGGGGTGCCAAGCAACACAAACCAACCCACACACACGCCTTTTAATGAGGTGAGCAGAGTTGAGTGTTACACTGAACTGTAACTGACATACAGTTGCGCTCCCAATTACATCTAACCCGAGTGAAAGCTCTTCCTACCAGCCCAGTGAAGTAAATGCTATACACAAAGAGAGGCAGACAGACAGAAAGATGTATTACTGGTGTCAAAATGACTCCATGCAACCATGGTGCAACCACACACACAGACCTCCAGCAAGACAATACACAAGGAGCCTTTCAGAGTAAAGAACAATATTAATCTTTAAAACTTAAATCCATTATAAATAACCCTATGTGGAGTTGCATCATATTACAGTGATGGAAGACAAGATGTGCTTTGCAGGAGCTTTTCAAACACTATATATTTGGACACACTTAACATTTGTATATGATTCTTCATATGCATTATATTAAAGTGAACAAAATAAACTTTTATGTTGAAGTTACTCACGTACAATACCGCTTAAAAGTTTTGAATTAATAAATAAATTACTTATTTTTTTCTCCAGAAAGGACTCATATATATATATATATATATATATACTCATATCAACAATACATATATATTTATATTTATTTTGTTTCAAATAGATGCTGTACATTGAATATTCTATTCAATAATTGTTGTCTACATTATTATGGCAATGTATGTGAAAAAAATTTGCTCATGCAGAGATTTATTTATGTTGTTTCTTTTTTTGTAGCAAACGTAAGGTTTATACATGATAGTATTATATTTATCTGAAATTTTTGTTTTGCATTTAACTGTTTTTATCAAAATTAAATAAGATCTAGTTGAGATTTTTCTGTTTTCCATCATGCTGTACAATGCAAAGCCTTGGGAGCGTGGTCCTCTTAAACCAAACAGCTCTCAGAATCTATTTTCAGAGGTGTTATTCTAGCCCTTACCTAACCTCTCTCTGTTTGAGAGAACGATGCTTCTGATCTGCATCCAACCCTGATTCATCAACTTTTACAGCCCCAATGGACCATTACTGCCCCCCATCTGGAGCTGGATCATAGTAAAGGCTCTCTAGAAGGCACTGTGGTTGCCTAATTTAAATTGTGGCCCATACACCAGTTCACAGAAAAAACAAGGAGGAAGTGAAGAGTATAGAAGTTGGAAAAAAGAAAGTGAAAAACAGTAGGAACTTAAGCAACACGCGTGGCTGAGTGAGCAAGGCACAGGAGTCGGAGGCCTCCGTCGGCCCCGGTAAACGTTATTGGAGTTCCTGTGCTATAAAATTGCTGCTTTCATGCCCACTGCACCTGACAATAGCAAACGGTGCGTGAGAGAAGAGGAGCCCGACAGGACTGGTGACCCGAGTCTCAGTTTGAGAGAGTCTGCACCCCGGTGCACTAGCAGCTTCAACAGGACCCCCCGCTGGCTAATTGACAACAAGAGTCCATGTTGGATGGGTTACGCAGGCGGAGAGTAACCACTCTCGATGGACATAGCTCTTGTTAGCTGTCTGTCTGTCTATCCTTCTGATCCATACTCTGCATTTTGAGTGCGTCTTGACCAGAATATGTGTGATTATTCTATGGACCCCTTTTCTCAATCATTATTCTTATTTTTTTCACAAAGAAAGGCAAAGCTCCAGCATAGACGTCTAGCATATATGCAGATGAATTATACAGAGAGGAATGCTTGAATAGTTAACATATTTTTGTGCTTTTTTAAATTGAATTGTGCACATGCTTTTTACATTTGATCTGTGGGTAAATAACCCCTTATATCCAATAAATACATAATTAATTTTGTGATTCAAGTCCTTAAAAACGTGTGTATTTATGTATAATTTAACAAATTATTAAATGCAATTTGATTGATCAGGATGCATGAAGTGATTAAATACATTTAACCCTCTGGGCGTATTCGGTCTGAAATGATGAAAACTGTTACGTTTTGAAATGTTTAATTTTTTTGCTTCATTGGAATGGGATGAAACTTGGTGACTGGTAATACTTGGTTGTGTTACCTACACTGTAAAAAAATATTGTCGGTTTAACTTAAAAAAATTAAGTAACCTGGTTGCCTTAAAATTTTAAGTTGATTGAACTGGAAAAAGTGAGTTAATACAATGAAGGAGATTAATTTAATCATGAGAAACTCAAAATAATAAGTTATCTGAACTAAATAAATTATTTAAATTGATTTGACTAAAAGAAAAAAAAAATATATTGTGGTAACAAATCTTGAAAATATTTTTTTACAGTGTATGTGAACACACAAATAGGTACCCCACCCTTACACGCATACCCTTACACAGATACCCCCCCCCCCACACACACACACACACACACACAAACTGGAAAGGCTGCAACAGCATTTTTTTAGAATATGCAAAATAAAAAAACTCGCTCAAATGCACGCACACACACTCACAGAGAGAGAGAGAGAGAGAGAGAGAGAGAGAGAGAGAGAGAGAGAGAGAGAGAGAGAGAGAGAGAGAGAGAGAACTGTTTGCTTTGTTCCATTTCTAACCAAATGTTATTGTTTGATTGTTATCATAATGCAAAACCTGATACTTAAAAAAAGTAGTCTTTTAGAATATCAAAATATATATGTAAATAAAAAAAACGAATAAGATGGAGAAATTAAGTAAAACAACAACAGGAATCAAAAAGCCTTTCTATGTGTTTATAGGAAGCTACAGGCAGCCTACAGGCGGTTCCAGGACATTTCACATATTTACATATTTTTAAAGCTACTAGGTGGCGATCTTGTTGCATTTATTGAAATAAATAAATAAAATAACGCAAAGTAGATAATAAAAGATAATAAAAAAAATATTTTTGAACAAAAATATATTTAATTATTTTTCCTTGGGGAAAAAAAAAAAAAAATAAGGCTTCTGTCTTTTTTTGACCGGGAGGAGGCTAAGCGTAACCCCTAAACGAAGCTGACGCTTTTATCCAAAGCGACATACAAATGAGGAGAACAATAGAAGCAATCAAATCAACAGTATAGTGCTGTGACAAGTGCCAGTTAGTTAAATAAATAAATACATAGAACAGAAAAATAATATAATAGTAAGTGTTAGTACTGTAAGTATTGTCAAAAAAGATTAGCCGTTTCTTGAAATAAATAGAAATTTCTCATTGCTCCAATTCAACCTCCCCTTCATCTCCTCTGTCTCCTCCTTTCCAGTTCCTTCTGCCGTCAGAGTTCATGTCTTTAATATGGAGGGCTGGAGAGAGGAGCCGGTGCACTGACCTTCAGTCTACTCTCAGACTATGAAAACCTCTGAGGATGTGTACTGGAGCCTTTTTTCAACCTGTCCCACCTTCTCTCTCTCTCTCTACCCTCATTCCAGTTTGATCTGCTAAGTTGCCCGGGCACCCCTGCGTCTCCACAACGATTAGCAACAGCACCTCCACTCATTACAAATATTGACGATCACTTCAAATGATGAGACGTCAGTGCTTGGAGTGCTTCCTCATCCCCATTTGACAGCCACACGCAAGCCAGCCTAAAAGACTTACTGGCGGTAAATGTGGGGTTTTATAGTCAAGCTGCATCACTGTGAATTCAGATGGTTATCGAGAAAGCCCGATAAAAGCTCCTCCATTATGAACAGCCTGACACTGATCCACTTTTTTCTTCTTTTAACTGGCTGCTTTTGATTAGGATTTGGATCACATTGTATGGATGAAAAGAAGGTGAGATTTCTTTAAAAGCATGCATACTGTAAACATCTGGACATGTGTGGTCCTGTTTGAGCTCAGAAGTAAAGTCTGTCAACCTTTTCTGATGTCACTGCAGGGAGACATAAAGTCTTATATCCTATAAAGTGTCCTTAAAACAACATACTTTCCTTTAGCGCTGCAGAATTATGCAGACGAGAGCCCTAAATTCAATTTGCCACGCTATTTCCCCAAATAAACAATGGTAAAGTAACTCCGTGCATTCCCCTCATAGAGCAAATCTAATCATCCTCATTATGGATAAATACTGGGCCAAATGAAATGTTTCTGTTTAAGGCAGGCTTTTAGAGGTAAAAATACATTGACACCAATGTCAACAACACAGAGTGAAGAAAGTGACTCTTGACAAGACTGCTGGTGATATTGCAGGTTGATTAAAATGAATGTCAGCTAAAGAGTAAGATACAGTTTTTTTGGATTGTGTGGAGCATAACTGTAACACCACTCATTTATAAGTTTCAAATGTGCTTATAAGTGTTTAACATTTTAAAGCCAATGTTTCACTAGCCGACTTGAAATGAATCGATTTTAGTTGGGGTTTAGCTGAAACTGCTTCTGTCATTCAATGATTAAGAATTGACAAGTGGTGACAGACAAAATGAAAGACTGTGACATTTCTCTCCAATCCATTGTCACATGAAGACGAAATAGCAGAGCTATATATATATATATACTGTATATATATATTTTTATATAGACTTAAAGGAGTAGTTCACTTTTGAAAAAAAAAAAATAACTTTTGCTGATAATTTACTCAACCCCATGTCATCCACGATGTCCATGTCATTATTTCTTCAGTCGAAGAGAAATTAAGGTTTTTGATGAAAACATTACAGGATTTTTCTCTATAAAATGCACTTCAGTGGGAACCAAATGGTTCAAAGTCCAAAAAGATACTTTCAGTACAAACTGCAAACTGTTCAAAGGGCTTTAAACGTTTCCAGACGATGAATAAGGGTCTTATCAAACGAAACGATCGCTAATTTTATAAATAAATAACAAATTTTAAGTTTTAGAAGCTCAAATGCTCGCTTTGCTCTGTTCTGTGACGCACGTTTGTGAATCTCCTGTTGGAACTCGTTCATCAAAATGAACAAATCTTTTTCCGAGTCATTTGGTTCATTCAACGAACGAAACGAACAAATTGACTCGGAAAAAGATTCGTTCATTTTGATGAACGGGTTCGAACAGGAGAGTCACGAACTTGTGTTTACTAAACAGGGCAAATTCACCTTTGGCTAAGCCACGCCCTAGAATATAGATTGACCAATCACAGCGCAGCCAAGAACGAGCTACCACAGAGGTCCGACACTTTTTGACAGCGCTCCATTGACTTTCAACACAGGTGTCTCATATTTGTGGTCCCGGCAGGCTATTACCGTCATAATTTTATCAAAAATATGGTTAAACGTTGTGCCTCGGACATTTGTAACACAGATACATGTTTCCCAGACAGGTTGGAGGGGGGTGTCCGTTTTTTCCCTTCCAAAAACCGAAGTAAAATGACACTGACAAGTGTCGTCTTTGGATTAATGTTAAACTGTGTGGATGTCCTCAGTCAGCTAAACCACGCAAAAATCAACAAGCACATCTTTTTTACTTCTAACCTTACTGTGAGTGTGAAGTTATATTAGTTTGACCATTTTATAATGTTTTAGGTTATTATTTCGATTCTCATACCGGTTGTTGATACGCTAGCACACGCTGCTAATAAATACGACGTTATACAGTACTCGTGTAGTCCGTTTGCTTTGTAATAACGATTATAGAAGTGAATAGAGACCTACCCAGCTTGCACGAACAGTGTTGCTCCCTGATATTGTTAGTCCCAGCCTCTGTCTCGATTAGTAGGAAATGCGGTGGTTAATTTTATTGACTGTGACCGGTAACGTTATGCTTTTGCCTCTATTTTGGATGCCTTGTTTTTTTCTTGCTTTTCACCTGTATGTCTTGAATATAGCCTTCGAACGCATATTGCATCCCCTTTTGCCTACTTCTATCGGACACTTTATTTGCTGCCTTATAAAAGTTTGATAACATTTCAGCAGGAAGAGCTGTTACAGCATAAGCCACGCAGAGCGCAGATGAAGTTTGACGGATGTAACAACAGTAACTAAGGGGGGCGGGGCTTAGCCAACGGTGAATTAGCATTAGAGCATAATTCACCCCAAAAAATGGTGATGGGAATGGAAAGTTCTGCACATGATCTACAGACCACACACAAATGAAAGAACACAGAGGCATCCGGATCATTTCCATAACGACCAACGCAATCTACCAAGAGTCAAGCTGCTTTTTTGGGGGGAGTTAAATGCTGGTGCAAATACCAGTAAATTGATGAGTAAACTCTTCTCCCATAGACTTTGCGCCTGAAAGTGAAACTCTTACAAATGTAAATGTGATAGTCAGCCGCAAAAATAACTGTCCATGCTACTTTTTCACTGCGTGGCTTTAGAAAATCCTGACAGTCGTTTTTTTAACAAAAACGAAGGGGTTGGTGCAAGCTGCCCTTGGAATTAGAATGAAATTAATGGTTTTGTGAGGATTTTTTTTTTGGATCAGATCAGAGCAGGATAGTGTCACATTAAATTTTCATTAAGAAGAAGCTTATTGGCCACAACAGAGGCCACATCTGACTGCCTTTGATACTTTTTAAAGTTTGCTAGATGTTTTCAGAGGGTCGGCAGGGAGTTTGGTTGCTGTGGCTGTTAACACTCGCCCGCTGAGAGACGCGGCGGCGCTTACAGACTCCCTCTGATTCACCAATGACTATGTAAATGAAGCATACGCATGAAAAATCGGCTAGTGGGACGCTGGCTTAAGATGATGTTGATGACAGCAGGAGCTCCTAAGGCTCTCAAACAAAGACACAGAGGTCATGGTGCATGAGGACAAGAACACACCAGCGGAGTGTTTGTTTGTGTTAGTGCCTGAAAAGACACAAGATGAAAACAATAACAGGAGGAGGCTCAACGCATAGTTGTTAGAGAGATGAGAACAGAACACATAAAACAGAATGCGCTCCGAGTAAAAGCACACACATTGTATTCGTGGCCTATTTTTTAAAGAGATAGTTCACGAATGAAATTTGTATCATAAAAACCCACTCGACTTTATAGCGCAATGTCCGAGCTGTGATTTTGCCTACAGCAAAGATTTTATCTCACAATTGCGAGTTTACATCCGCAATTCTGACTTAATATACCAGAATTGTGAGATGTAAGTCTGAATTGCATAATATAAAGTCGCAATTGTGTTATAAAGTCAGAATTGTGAGATGTAAACTCGCAATTGTGAGATAAAAAGTCGCAATTATCTTTTAAATGTTTTTTTTTCTTCTGTGTCGGAAACAAGCTTCGTTCGGGGGGGAAAAAAAGATTTTATGTTTCACAATTCTGACTTTAGAAATCCCAATTTTGAGTTTATTTCTCGCAATTGCGAGTTTATATCTCACAATTCTGACTTTATAACACACAATTGCGACTTTATATCACCCAATTCTGAATTGCGAGATGTAAACTTGGCATTGTGACAAAAAAGGTTGAATTGTGAGATAAAAAGTCACAAAAAAGTGGTGGAAATAAAAAGTGGCGGAAACAAGCTTCCATAATTATATGAATTCAGAAGACTTGGAATAAAGTGGACCAACAATATGGCCTAGTTTATTTTTTAACTTTAAAGGATTTGTTCCCAATTAAATTTCATTGTATAGAAGAAAGAAGTGTGAACATTCCTCCAAAATTCTGCTTTTTTGTTCTACAGAAAGCCATACTTACAGGTTTGGAATGACATGAGGGTGAGTAAACAAACGGATCATTTTAATTTGTGGTTAAACTATCCCTTAAACTCAACCCTTAAATTCAAAGTTCAGTCAAGTTGAGCAGCTCTCAATTGAGCATGATTTTTAGCATGCAAAATGGGTTTTCGAGTGCAATTTTAAGTCCATTACACATCCTCCTAACCTACTCAGAGGTTAAACACCTCTGATTGGATGTGAGATTCTCATTCGCATTAATACAATTTTCCAGACAAGACCTGCATACAGTTCACTTCAGTGTTTTTTACTAGGAACACACAGCCTTCACGCTGCAGACCTGGGAGGTCACAGAGAGAGAAAGAGAGAGAGAGAGAGAGAGAGATGGCTGGTCACCTTACCATTACAGCTGTGGCTGGGGGCAGGCTGTGTTACGGGTCTATAGAGAACGGCAGTGTACTCTTCTTCCGAATCAGAGTCCTGCGCCGCCTGCGTGGTGGCATTACTTAAGACGGAACTCTTGTTGTCATGGAGATTGGGTGAGGATGGTTGAGAATGGGAATGCTCAGTGACTGATGGACTGGAGAGAGAGGATGGCATGGGAGAACCTAAAGAAAAGAAAACCACTTTAAACCAAAGAAAAAGAAAAAATAACAACCGCAAATGAAAAGAATCAACATAGAGCAGTACTTAAAAAAACAATGCATTACTGTAAATATAAAAAATAAATGATTTAAAAAAAAAGAAATAAAGTTCGAGTTTTTTCTTTCCTGCAAATCAAAAATGAAGCATATGTTTGTGAAGCTGTGTCAAATGCATTGATTAACAATAATGCAAGCAGCGTGAACAAAAATCATCCATTGCTTCCAAACAAACAAGGAAAAACGGCAAAGAATGATGGTTTGCAGCTCGTATGATTAAGCATTCTGTTTGGCATGTTTCTGCTAGCTTTAGTCACATGAAATTGGAAATGTTCTCCACAGTGCCCACAATTGTCTTCCACAGCATATTGGTGGGATGCATAAAGTTGTGAGGCAGAGGAAGCCACAATATCTCTTTTTTTCCACACACACTTGCTTTCCATGCCAAACTCACTTCATCTTGGATATACCTCCGCTTGGAGTCAATTTACCATCAAATCCGCCATTAACAAATGGACGGTGGTACATACATATAGACATACACATAGACATAGACATACACATAGACATACTGTAGACATAGACATAGACATTCACATACACACACATCACACTGTTTTAGATCTAATTAGACGTATTTATGTGTAATAAGAGAAAGCCTGTATATGCTATTCATCTGAAAATGATATAATCTTGTTGACATTTTCAGTCTTCTTGTTGTGTGAAAAGGCTTTGTTCTTTTCCTCGCTCATGTCTTTCTGAAACCAGTCTCATAGTCACATACTCACCTTCCCAAACCAGCTCAAAACACTGACGTGGGCTCAGTGCCATCACTTAGCATATAATAACAGCTTATCTGACATGGTCAAAGACCCCTGATCTGAGAGCAGTCATAGGAAAAGGGTGAGGGCAGTGAGTGAATAGTAATTAAGCTGACTGGCTCTCAGCTCCCTGTCAGGGGTCTGGACACACTCATGAGACAGTGAGCAAAGTCACCTCTGCGTCTGTGGCGTGTGACTTTAGAGTCCTGCTCGCAACCTAATTACCTTCCACTCCTTACATTACACTGCATTGTGAGAGAGAAACTGAGAAAAGCAAAGGACATCCAGATGAAAAGCCAGTGTGTATGTGTATGTGTGAATGATAGTGAGAGAAAAAAAACCAGCGAGGTTGAAAGAGTTGAGGAGAATTATTATTTTGTAATTATTGCAAGCTTTATTTATATATTTATGATATGAAACACAATTACACGCAGATCCTCTGGGAGCAGGGCTCACACCAGCCTGCCAATCCCAACCAACAAATTAAGTGCCTTTAAAATTATGTGCTGCCACTGATACACCACTGTGTGTGTGTGTGTGTGTGTGTGTGTGTGTGTGTGTGTGTGTTGAATCTACTGAGCTCAGACCAACGGACTAAAACACTCTGTGTTCACTCTTGTGAAATGGCCTCTGATTCACCACTGCATTTATTATACAATAGACATGTCTATGATTAGGAACAATGCTTAATCCTTAAAAAAAAAAAAAAATCTAAATTAATTAATTGCAGCATCAGAAGCATTAATTACAATGTTGATAACTATTAATTCATTAATTATTTTGTGTAGAACTACATTTAAGGAGAAATTACATTTGTACATAATATTATATTATATTATATTATATTATAAAGCATATAATGTCAGCTAAATAAATGTGGAACACAAAATGAATAAAATTATTATTTTAATTTCTTTAAAATATGTGTAATTAATTATCATAGTTTAAAAAAAAGGCTGTGGAAGATATCTATTATTACATTATATATTGTATTAGTAATCATTTTGTATCTGTGCACAGATGTTACATTAGTGCATCCCTTGTTTTAGTTCATTAAATATTTTGGTAACACTTTACTTAAAGCCTGAATGTATAATGAATTATAAAATAATGATTATTAATTTGGACCATATAATGGTCTCATGACTATTTGTTATAACCACTGTTATAATACATTATAATAGTTATGTCAAGCCTTTGAAAATGTAACACATTGAAACACAACAAACAAACAATTTCAGATGTAACAAGGAATCTGCAAATATTATAATGCATTATAACTTTGGTTACAGTTATTTATGAAAAGATATATCACATGAACATACATTATGAATACACTTTTAAAACGCTTAGGCAAAGGGTTGGCAAAATTGTCATATATAACAGTAACCAGAGGTATGATAGATTGCTTATGTATTCAAAATTTTACATTATAAAGTATAATGCATTGTATCACGAACCATGAAATTGGGTGTTAATCATGTTTTAATGCATTATACATTTTAAAGGTGTAACTGAATTACTACAGTAAGTGCTAAAATGCATTACGATAGTAGCTAAATTATTCATGAAAATATTCAAGTATTATAACTGTAATACAACAATAATGATATTTTAAACACTCTCTGCTACTGAAGAAAAAAAAAACACTTTCTGTAAAGCTGCTTTGAAACAATATGTATTGTGAAAAGCTCTATACAAATAAACTTGAATTGAACAATATAACGTGTGTGACGACTGTGTAATAGTCAGAACTACCATGAATGTGAGTGTCATATCACTTTCATACAACAGTTCAATAAAAGAGAGATTAATGTCAAGTGACATACATTTTAGTAGCAATACAGCCTGTTATTTTGTCATTTATCCTATGGCTGAATCACAGCTGTGGTGATGCTCAGTACAACAGCATTCTATTGTAACAAAATCACTTCATGTAAAGTGCTACTGATAATTCTAAAAAGCTTCAGATGGTTTGAAGCGCACAAGCCTTTTATGGTGAGGAATTCAGCTGTTGAATAGATTGAAGAAAGTGAGTATGCAGAGGCTGCTGGGTAATCCTGGTTTCGCAGCTTTTTTTACAAATTCATTTCCTCTATCTCTTCGCCTCTCATCCCACTTTCATTCGTTCTCTCTCCCTGTGATAACCCTGGGTCTGTCTGTGGTTTCAAGCCAACCTGCTCCATCAGCACTCTCTGCTGCCTGTTTCTAACACACACACACACGTGAGCAGATCAAACACAGATTGACGCTCTTCTCTCATGTCATGTGCAATGATTTGTGAGAGCAGACGAAGAAGTTGAACACGGCCCATAATCCAGTGCAGCTGTCAATTAAAGCCGAGAGCAGAAAGAAGAGATGAAAGCACTGTTGAAATGCCAGGACGGGAAGCGTTATTTTCTCTATTCTTCCAGTGCACAAACAAACCAACTCATAAAACACAACCGAAGAAATGGCTATTATTTTAGTGAAAGGAATCAGGCATGGACTAGTACTCTCATGCTAGAGGATCAATTCAGTCATATACCCACATCAAATTCGCCAAGCATAATAAACAGCATATTGATGCATTCAGCAGTCCGACAAGGAATCTGTGCTCACAGAATCCACACAACTCTCATAAGACCTCAAGTTAACTTCTTAGACATGACGTGATGTGAAATAAATGATTGATATTAATATACTCTGAACTAAAAAGTTTTCCCACTGAGTAATATAATTCATTAGACTAAAGGCGGGCGTACACGGTGCGATTTTTTGCTGTTTTACGAGCTCGCAGATGATTTTTTTCACTCGGGAGAAATCGTGTGTAAATCGGTTATGCTCGCATGTCGCGGCTCGTATCGTGTGCGAGGAAGATCTCGACCTCCCGATAATTTTTAAGCATGTCTAAAAAGTTCGGGAGCTGTCGGCTTGCATTCGCGAGGTGCATGTGTGCGGTTGGATGAGCCGATTTGTCGATCTATCTGAACTTGACCAATCAGGAGCTGAGGAAATCCACAGAAGAAAGACGATAATGGTGTGGACTACTAGAAACACTGCTTCAGTTAATGTTTTTATGATGATGACTTTGTGAAAGGTTAACTAAACAGCATCTGCCGTGTTTCTACTGGCCAGTATTTGGCATATTTAATTCTGAAATATCTACTATTATGCTATTGTTTTTGATAGTGTTATGGATTTCTTACAGATTCTTACACGATACGATGATCATTACGTTTGTATCTTCCTAAAATCAATTACAGTTTGTCTACAGAACAATGTTGCCAGATATTGCTACGAAAAACAAGCAAAAACTAACAAAAACAAAGAAATTATATAAAAATCTGAAATAAGTTCAAAGCTTGTGTTTTGGAAATAAGATTAATATATTACGAACCACTTTAATAACTTCCTAAAGTGTGACATTAATCCAAAAAAAAACAAGTCCAGATACTGTCACCTTTCCATTATATGGATCTGACAACACGGGATCTGGCACCCGCGCCCTCACTCACAACGCTCTCAAGCTCACTCAAGCCCCGTTCACTGCGCTATAGCTTTCTCGCAGCAAAATTAATTGCAAACACTCACATGAGGTGGTTAAAAGGGCTAATTAATCATTCAGAGAGCTTTAAATTTTATTTTTTAATGTGTAGCCTACCGTAACTACCGTAACTCTCTCTCTCTCACACACACACACACACACAAGGGTTACCGGACGTCCGTTTCCCGGTGCTGAAAACGAGCCTTTAGCAAAATAATCACGGCTTGTATCAATATTTTATATGCAGTTATGAGAGAGTTTTTAGCGCGGAACTTCGTGCGATTTCTTCGGAATTCAGCAGGTCGTAAAATCGTGTCGTATATCATTGCCTCCGTACGATTTTCCTACCCTATCTCACGACCAATTCGTACGAGTGATTAAAAAGTGGCTAATTCATACTAATTCGTACGACCTCACTCGTACGATTTGTCTAAACCCACGTGGTGGTTAGGTTTAGGGGCTGGGTTACGAATTGGCCAATTCGTAAAATATGTACGATTTAGCAAAATCGTACTAATTTGTACGAGTGAGGTCGTATGAATTGTTACGAATTAGCCACCTCGTAAAATTCGTACGAATTCCCGTGAGATCGGGTTGGATTTTCGGATAAACTCACTCGTACAGTGTGCCTGGACATACGATCTTCCGACCATCAGAATTCGTATCGTGTACGCCCGCCTTAATAGTACTAGGCGGTTTACAAAACATGCACTGGTTTGGGTTTATCATCATTTCATCATTTCACAATGGCTTTGAATGTGTCTCATCCTCAGAATTATCGGTTTCATAAACTTCTAAATCTTTTGGAATAGGCAAATAAACTGCTCTGCACACACATTTATCTGGAGCTCTATGCTTTTAATGCAGCATCTGACATCTAAACACCCCCCCCCCCACACACACACACACACACACAGAGCAAAGAAGAGTCAATGACGAGGATATTATTTCCACAGCCTCATCATTCCATGGCAGTAAACTGAAGGCGCTTGTTTGTCAGTCATTGATTTTTTGCTCCCTTCTCTTCGTGTGATTTTGCCCAGCATTCTTCAGCATTTTTTTTTTTTGTGCTTGACACCAGGTCAAACCTAATCAGCAACTTCCTGTGCTGCTTCACTCGTGTGTGTGTGTGTGTGTGTGCAACCTCTCTGTTCTACTGCCCTCCTCATCCCCAATCTTATATGCAGGCCTCTAGGTTTTCATATTCTAATCGATAGCAACCCGTGCCTTGGCGCTAACAGGAGCGCTTAAGAAAAGCCGCGCTGCTCAAATCACTAACCGTCTGTCTCGATCTTTCTCCTCCTCTCTTTGTCTGTTTACCCGATCCTCAGTGGAGACCAGAGAGCACAAACCAAAGCTGAAGGGCAGACTTTGTAACAAGCCTCAACAAGAACAATGTGCTGATAAATCATACATACTGTAGGCATATCCAACCAGGCATTATGGTCTGATATACCACTGTTCCACTTAGCTACCACTAGGTGACATTTCAGTTATCTACTGCGACATTAATTCATGGGTTGAGAGTTAAACAAGAACCACAACAGTTGACACATCACAGTAACAGAACTGAGCGCATGCACAGACTTTGATGCATATGAAATGAATCGTTGAGAAAAAAAAAGAAAAGTGTGAAGTTGGAGTTTTTGCGTGGCTGTATGGACCCCCTGCAGGGTGGGCTCACTGACTAACACATGACAAACGCTCTATCAAACCGAATGAATGGATTGAATGCCTTTGGAGATTAAATGCTCATTACAGCTAATGTGTTCCTATCATTGCATTGATGCAAATGGAAAAATGGAAATGACAATTGTGGGTCACTTGAATAATAAGCGGACGCTGTATAATTATCATCAGACGCGTCTTACAACATGTCATTTTTAAAGAAACATAAGAAGTTCAAATGAAATTCAAGGGTGTTTGTGCGGCCAAACAAGAACTAAGCAATCATGACACGATCTTTCCCCCTGCTAGTTCGGATTTTTATAGATATGTATACTACTATTAACAATAAAACAATGCTAGTGTATCACTACTGCTAATAATATAAAAATGTGTCACAATGGAATAATATTTTTTGTGGTCTCATCACAACATAATTAAGAAATAATAATAATCTAATAATAATGATATAATGTAAAATTCATACTACAACTACTACTAATAATTATTATTAGTGTTATTATTATAATAATTACTTTTAACCCCCAATAATGAACTATTCTTATCATTATTTAACCCTCTAAGACTAAGGGAAGCGCCGGCGCTCCGGTTTGGTTGTGTCTGTTTAAGAGCCTATAGAAACTGAAAGCAAATGGCTAGCCCAATCATTCTTTTTGCATACAAAACCAGAGAGCATGCCTCCAACATGCTCATGTTGCGTTGTTTTCACCCTCTAACGATTGATAGCTACGTCTTCCGATGGTTCATTGACGTATCGCGTTCTGTGCACTATGCGTGTGTCGCATGTTGTGACGTCAAAAGCTGCGTCTTTTGGCCATGCGTTTGACTCCCATTTGCTATATGTTCCTTCTTATCATTATTGTCTTTTTACCATTGCTTCATTCTATCATTTCTTTCAAGTTTATAGACCTTATGTAGCCCCGCCCCTTTTCAGCGCTGCGCTCATTGTCTTTTGACTTCCGGTCTGTATTTTCAAAGCGATCTTGCATAGGTATGAATGAACTGCTCGTAAAAAAAAAATCCCGATCGACATTTGTTAAGACATCTGCTTTACAATGCTTATGATAAACATTACAATGCTCATGATAACTTTTGTTAACTCTACAATAAGTAAATCCACATCACCAGCTAATTACTCATCAACAGCGATGAGGAGTACACACACACACGCACACAACGTTATGTCTAAACGAAATTACACGGACACGGAGGTTTGGGAAATACTAATTGCGTCCGATGATGGTGAACTCTCCATCTGCTCATCGGCTTTATTTATTTATTTTATATTTATTTTATCATTAATTGTTCTGACAGGGTCTATTTATTTTATATTTTAACCAATTCAATGTTCAATCAATATTCAAAAGCGAAATGTTATCCGTTTGACCACAAATGTAATATTTTACATGGCATTTTTACTAATACTACATTTTGTAAAAATGATTGTATCTTAAAAACTAATTTATGTAAACAGTTCAAATCAATTCTGTATAGTTTTAAATTGTTTAATGCACGTTTTTCACGTTGAGAAGTTTGAGGTTGACATTTATCCATTTTTTGTATTGAATAAAATATGTAGAATAAAAAAAATGTTTTTCTTTTTGTTTATTGCACTTCTGAGATATTTATCTAGTTACTATTGATTTATTACAAACAAAGCCTTCAAATTGGGAGAGTAAGGATTATTTTGATAAATGGCATATGAAAATGCTCAAAAGAATAACAGCACAGCATGTAAAAATAGAAAGATATACTCTGGCGGAATTGTTCTATGGCAGGTCACAAAGGGTTAACTACACTGTAAAAAATATTGTTGGTTTAACTTAAAAAAAGTAAGTAGCCTGGTTGCCTAAATTTTTTTAAAGTGAGTTAATACAATGAAAGAGATTGATTTAATCATCAGAAACTCAAAATTATGTTATCTGAACTAAATAAATTATTTAAGAACAAATGTTGTGATTACTAATATAATAAAAAAATATATTTATACAGTGTATCATATATAATATAATAAATATCATAAAAAATATTCAGATTTTTTGAGTTTATTATTATTTTATTTTTCTAAATAATAATAACAGTATTTATTATACATTTAAACATATACAATTCATTTTACATTATTTAAAACAGAATAATTCTCGCCAAAACCTCACCGATTTTAGACTGCAAATGAATTTTGCCAAATCACAATGCGCAACAAAATACATAATGGAAAACCAAATTCAGTTTGCAATGAGTTTGACGTTTGCAACAAACATAGGTTGTGGTGACAACACAGCAGTGGCCTTATCCATCAACTGGGTTGAAATGGCCCTGGGCCATCCTCATTGTTGAGCCTTGCATGCGCATCATTAAAACCACTCATGCAAACAGTAGGCCTCAACATCAGCACTTATGTATGTAGATAGAAAAAGAAAGAGAGAGAGAAGACATCGCTAAAGGAAGATGGAGGAAAAAATGCATGAAAAATGGACAAGTGTGAAAGAAAATTAGAGAGAAATATAAATGTTTTTCTTTTTGTCTATCAGACTGATCTTTTAGTGTCATTGTATCCATTTTCCTGGTTTGCTTGTAGAATTACAACATTTTGGAAACACACTCACACACACACACAAACACAGGGGAGCTGCGGGTTGAATACCAGAAAGCTTGAGACTGTTTGTGTCTCTTGGAGTGGAACAATGCCTCCAGTATCCCTCGCTCTCTCAATCTCTGCCTCCCCGTCTCTCTTTTTGCTCCCTCTATCTTTTCATTTTCTCGCTCTGTAGCTAGCTTCTCTTTTGCGTAGCCCTTTTCCCCTTCGGGCGACATGTGAAATGAAGCAGAGAAGGTCCCTCAGTGGTGAGGAACAGATAAAGAAAGAGAGAGAGGAAGAACAAGAGAACGGTTGAAGAAAAAGATAGACTTATACCCTTACACTTGGGACTTCTGGCTGGCCTAACAAGAGAGAGACAGCCCGCTCCGACGATGCTTCAACAGGAAATAGATTCACAATAGCTTGGCAACACACCTGTTTTCATATCTTCAATCTGTTTTATAATCTAGAACGTTTTTTATTACGTGCGGTGAAAAGTGAACTTGGGAGTATGTAATCTGGTGGCTAAACAGGATGCAACAAGGTGCATGAAAGTCAAAATTGACCACATTTGAGACTTTTAATACAAATTCAGATATTTCAAACTATTTTTGAATCTTAACGTACCATTTACAGTTATAAAATATTATATATTTATAAATATAAATCAAAATAAATCGATGAAATATACTACTATTAATTGTATATACTATTATTTTACATGAATTATCATATTACAATTACCAATGTAAAGGAACAAAAAAAGATAAATATCTGGTTCTGATTTTTATTTATAATTAAAATGACCGATGCGTTTTATTTTTGAGAGAAAATGTGAATGTAAATAAACAATTACAAAGTAGTTGTAAATGCTGTTTTATGTTAACTTTTGATTTAAATTGGATTGATGTGCATGGCAACAAATGAATTAAACAGTATTAAAGGTGAGTGACCTAATTATGAGCGTTTAAATATTGGATGTAAGGCTGTGCTGGAGGATCAATCTGAGTGAGCTATAGGTGTAAACTTCATTAGGAAACATCATAGTCTGCAAATGCCAATATTCCACAAACAAACAAAAACTGCTCCTTTAGCTCTCTATTCACTCTCTCAAGTTCTCTCCGGCCTTTTCTCCCTCCTTAAAATAAATTCCTTGTTGCAACAGAAATACAAAGAGACTGAATCTATAAACACCAATAGCGTTCTCTCTCTCCTCTTGGACTCAGCTCCTCAATCTCTCTCCCTCGTCTTCACTCAGATCTCATCTCCTATCTCTTTCCTTCCTCTCGGCACTAATTTGTCTCTCCTTTCTCTCCAGAGTACAGTTAGGTCATATTCCTGTTTGTGTTTTTTTTTTTTTTCATAGACGGAAAAATTCATGCGTGTGTGGATCGAGGATATCGTCATTTATTGAACTACTGTGAAGAAGAAAAAAAATAATAACAGTTTCTGTTTTCTAAAATAAAAAATGTGAGTTGAACTGCATGACTGAAACTACAAATATGCACTACATTTTAAATTCATTTACATTAAAGCAGCATGCATTAAGAGCCAGTTACTTGAAATGTTGTAACCAACACAAACTGAAACAAAAGTATTTTAAACATTCTGAACCATGAAGTTTAAAAACAAATGCAGGGACTAGTTGTTTTCTGTTGTGAGCCGTCTGGCATGAGATCTGAGCAGATGCAGTCTATGCTGCTGAATCATAAATGCCTTAGACATGCCAAAGTGACAGTAGGCACAATTTACAGCTAAAAGTAGCACCAATGACACATTTATAGGTGAATTTCATTGTCCACAAGTACTAGCTGTTGCTATGAAATTGGCAAATAAAACTTTAAACTTAAACATTGCCATCATGAAGCAGTTATTTTCATTGTGGTGCAGTTTATTTATTGAAGTTTCAGCATAGGCAGATGAAACAATTTGTGGTATAGTACTGTATCTTGTTATGATACTATATAGATGCATTCCAATTTGCGAACTTGTGCACTATTCTATGCCGTTTAGTAAGTAGTATGTTCACACTGAAAATACCAAATAGAAAAATTACACTTTAAATACCTAGATGATGCACTCATTTAAAGCGATACACCACTTTTTTTTGGAAATAGGCTCATTTTACAACTTTCCCAGAGTTAAAAAGTTGAGTTTTACCGTTTTCGAATCCATTTTCTGATATTTAGAAGAATATTAGTAACCAGACAGTTTCTGGTCTCATTGACTTCCATAGTATATTTTTTTCCTAAGTCAATGAGACCAGAAATCATCTGGTTACTGATATTCCTCTAAATATCAGAAAATCGTCTGAATACATTCGAAAACGGTAAAACTCAACTGTTTAACTCTGGGGGAGTTGGAAAATGAGCCTATTTCCAAAAAAAGTGGAGTATCCCTTTAACGAAGGGTGAAATGTAATTACATAGCGGAGGGGGAGGAGCTATCAGACTCCGTTGACAAAATAACCTTTATAAAATTCATACACTACACGGTTGAGTGCATGAGTACATATAAAAGGAGTGTATGTCATTTGGGGCACAACTTATATTATGAAAAATAATAACACAAAAACCACCACCAAGACATCGAAATTGAAACAATTATCCTCGAGAAACCATTATACTCACGATGATACACACACCATCCGCAATGAAGCCTATAATGATGTGCACATAAGTGTCAGTCTGCCGGCTAATGATGATGTTATCTAAGGTCTTCGCCCCTTCCGCAACAACACCCTTCCCTCAATACCTGGCCAGCTTCCTGCGATCGATCAACCTCACGAGCCGGGCCCCCACCCCGCCTCAAAAAGAAAACAATCCAAAGCCCATCACTGACACTCTGCCTGCCTGCCTACAAAACCCAGCAAATGAAGACGGATTCTCCTTAATTGGGTTTGGTATGACTTCAGCGCGTGCGTGATGATGGGGGGAGAGCTATAATTCCGCCATTATGATCCGGAGACAGGCGTGTTTCATTCCCGCACAAAGTGCACTATTCGATTTACAATGATTCATGCCACAGTGTTGTTAATGGTGCAGACGGAAGTGTGCGGAGAGCGTAATGTGGAGGGTAGCGTTTATAAACCCAGCTAACCTTAGTGTATGCGCATACACACTCGCTCTAATAAACGTCGAACGAATGATTGAACATTATGATGCATACAGTAGTGGTTTTTACATTAAAAAGCAATATTTTCAGTGCAGATTCTGGATGTAGGATCTCCACAATCCTCCAATGCAGAAACATTTGAACCCCACCGGACAAGAATAAAAGAATGGTGGGATTATGGAGGATGAATAGATGCAAATATATCAGCTGGAGAACTGTGCCTGAATACGCAGAAACACCGCGGCGCTCCATTGGCATCATAAACAAGCGCAATACACCTCTAAACAGCAAGGTCATTTCAACATTTTAGAAACAAGTGAGAAAAAATTTAAATATACAAATATACACACACCAGTGTGCACTTACTCACAGTTCCAGAGACTTCTGACTTGAGTGTAATTGGGTCCTTCTTATGCTGAGAAAGCCAAAGAGTGCTCATCAACACATGTGCTGTTAAAACAACCAGGGCTTGCCCAGTTTATTGCTGTAACCAGCAAATGGGAACAGCAGGGTGCTGAGGGAGAGACTGTTAACACACACGCACACATAATCACACGGCCAGTTACAATGAGGGGTGCGGGCAGGGTCCTTCAGCGGGCCACGTGTGGTTAGCTGCCGCAATGGCATAAAACGTGGGAGACGTTTTGGCCAGCAGAGTGCTCTTTGTCAACAGATTAATGTGGCTGAGATTTTTACAGACAGTGCTGTTGATCTTTGATATGCAGATATTATAAACACACACACATCCACACAAGAGTCCTTCGACCTCTGTGTATAATGAGCTGGGAACAGCAGTGTTTAGAGTCGTGTCAGGGTGATTCAACAATGTGCCAGAATTAGGGATTTAAGCAAATGCAAAAATATGTGACTGGGTTCAGCCCAAGTAGTTAACCAAAGAGGGCCAATCCACTCCAGCTGGAGATAAGCTGGCTTTATGAACCAGCTTCCAGAAGCAGATATTTACTGTATGGGAATGTCAGATGGAGATAGAATCTAAGAAATGAAATGTCATTATTGTGATAGTGGTTAAGTCTGGATTACGACAGAGAGAGAAATAAATAGATGGACGGGCGGATATATGAGAACGCTTGATAGATATATAGATAGATCAAGATAGAAAGAAAGATAAATGGAGAAGGAGGACAGAGAGATATTCTATAGATGACATGAGTAGGATGATAAAGGTTTCAGAGGTCGGGTTGGTCCTCAGGCCACCGCCCCCACATGCTGACCTTTGCACCCACAAATCCAATCTTCTCTCCAGTCCAGCATGCAAACCGTCCCCTGAGGGCTTGGAGCCACTCACACCCCAACTAGCCAACTAGACTAACCTCAATCTGCCAATAGCATATTTAGACTTATATAACAATTGACTTAAATATCTCCTACTCTGGTTACACACGTATAATACAAAATCAGCCTATGGCTTCCTAAGGCATGGGCATTGTGAAATGACACACAGG
Source organism: Pimephales promelas (assembly GCF_988280905.1). Lineage (NCBI taxonomy): Eukaryota > Metazoa > Chordata > Actinopteri > Cypriniformes > Leuciscidae > Pimephales > Pimephales promelas. Next base: position 13,007,900 of record NC_142774.1, read on the forward strand.
GAGATCACAAGGTTCAAGTAGTTAAGTCCTGGTGAAAGGTCTGCACATCCAGAGGTGAGAGGTTGAGCAGACCGGTCAGAAAAAAAAAACCGCTAATCCTACACTACCCACTTAAGGTAACTGAACGAGAGCAATCGAAAGGGGAATTAGGGTCAGTTAAGGAGAGAAAGCATTGCAATTGACACATCTATGTCATAGAGCGAGGGAGAGAGAAAGAGAGAGTGGCTGGTCGCCATTTGCTTTCAGCTTTTTTATGGCACCGTTTCATGTGCTGTTAAGCAGCACCTCCTTTCACGAGCGTGTTTTTGGAGGCAAAACAAAGATGAATGACTCGTTAAATAAAGTTTAAGAGAGACTCGTGAGTGACGCTGATTATGTCTCTTTACACCAAGGGCATTGTGCTAGCTGGTAATTTCACACAGTTAAAAAAGCTCCTGTGCTTCTTGAAGACGGAAAAGAAAAGCAGCTTGAAAATAACAAGTGGGGAAGTGGGGACAAAGGCTTCCTTGCTTGCAGTAAAAAAAAGATAGGCAAGAGGAGAAAATATGCATGCCTAGAATGCGGAGCTATTGATCTTGCTATCTACCCGCTCCCACTTTTTTCTCACCATGCCACTACATCCAGATGCACACACACACACACACAAATCAATAAACAAAGGGACAATTTTCATACTGTTATTTCTCTTTTTGAGTTCTTAAGAGGGTTATTTTAGTTAACTAAAAACTAAAACCATAAAAATCGACATTTTTCTCTTCTGAAAAAAACACACACACACACACACACACATATAATGATCAGTGTTAGGGAAGCTACTCTGAAACTAGTTTGACAAGCTACAAGCTACTCGTAAGTTAAAGTAGTTAAACTATAGTCAAGCTACCCTTTTGTAAAAGTTATTATCAAAAAGTAGCTAGCTACATTGAAACTACTTTTGCTTTTTGAATAAATAAGAAATTATAAATAACTGAATAAGTGTCTGAGGAATGTTTTAAGTAAAATATTTAGTGTTTAAAACAATGCAATACAATTATGATTTCAAAGAGTATTGTTTTATTACACATAACACTCAAATATCTCAGACTGTTTGTTAAAAGAGCAAAATTGCAACAAATAGCCTACAACATTGCAAGAACAAAATATACATCCAGCGTAAAGTGCATGTTGAACATTTTCTCAAAAATACTGATTGAACTTGGACAAATAAGGCCATGGGTAATTAACGTTAGTTGTTTCTCCATCCTCCAAATCTGCCGTCACGTCTTGCTCCATCATGGACAATCATAATATGGGTGTGTCAACACACTTCTGTACGTCAGTGAACCGTTAGCCGCAAGATGCGTGATTAAACAACAGGTGGCAGTAATGGCACAAAATGAGTTTGTAATCTAACAAGAAGAATATCCTTGCATGATTCGCGCAGGCTCGACAAACGCAATGTAGCTTTTGCTCGCGCTACACCGCAACTTGCTGCAAAAAGTAGTTAGCTACTGGAAAAGCTACAATGTTTAAAAAGCAACTGAGCTACTGCCAAGCTACTGAAAAATGTAGTTAAGTTAGTAGCTTCGCTACTTGTAGTTAACTACTCCTCAACACTGATAATGATTAAACACATATTACAACGCATTCTCACCCCAAGGCGTCACCTTTGACCATGCTTCAATATTTGACGTTTTAGGCGCCCTTTAGCGTCACTTACATGACGCGATCCTACGGCGTCATCTAACTGACGCTAAAGGAAAGCGTCAGTTAGAGGACGCGGTTAGGTTTAGGTGTGGGGTGGGGGTAGGGTACACGCAATCCTAGGGCGTCATCTAACTGACTAAAGCGTCAGATATTGAAGCATATCCAAATGCTTCCCAAGGCGTCAGTTAAGTGACGCCTTGGGGGTGAGAATGGGCTGCATATTAAGACTGTTTATAATTTTATTTAGTTTACAAAAATAACTACAACTAAATTAACTTTTTATAAAAAAAAAAAAAAAAAAAAAAAAACTATAAAAAAGTGTACTTAGTTTAGTTCGCTGCTATGTTTTTATGAGCCATTATAAGTGTTGGAAACTGACCCTCAAGCGGAGTCAGGAAAAAGCATTCGGTAAACACATGTAAAACATTTATTTCAGGACCAAAAGCTCATCATGTTTCTGGGACATTGTCAAAATCATGTCTGTGTGCAAACACTACACTAATTAAAACGGTACGGGCAGGTGGTTCAGTACCCTACACAGTCACTGTGCTATGAAGACGTAGCCGGACAGCACATAATAAATTAGCTGTTGCTCCATATAGCACTTTTCTTTCCTTTTGTCTTTAATAGAGCGTGCTGTGAGCAATTACCTCTGCGGAGAGGCCTAATCTCTCAGCATTAAGCCAACCAGCACTGCCAGTGCTCCTACCTCCTGGGCAAAATAGCAGGCTGAGGCCTCTCAGAGAGCGTAATCTCACACGTGCACATACACATACAGTACACAAACACCCAAGCCTTTCATTATCCTCATCCCTTGCGATAACAAAATCAGTCAAGGAGCTCGCCACCAGCCAACACCCGCAGCACACCTGCCATACGGCCTGCGCTGTTTCCGCAGGAGACCGCAGCTTGGGACCAATCAGAGGTGTGAAGATGGTCACCGTGGGACGGCAGGCCGGGAGATGATGCAGCTGAAGTGCCATGGGGATTCATCAATCACAAATCATTGTTTATGGAGGAAGGACCGAGTCCCTGAGCACAGAGCTGTAAAGCAGGAAACAAATTAGGCTCTCAATTCTTGCTAGCTCCATTCCATCTTGCTCAAATACAGCATCTCAAACAACACAAGTTGTTTTTGAGCTTGTATAAGTGGATATACATTTTAACCACTTGCCGCTGTTAGCTTGTGTGCCTTCTACAGCCAAGAATACACATTCATTTACACATCCATAAATACTTCAATCTAACCTGACAAACAAACTCACAAGCATGCACTTTTAAATGGGTGCAATGAATATAGAGTCTCAGAGGGAAGATTTAATAAGCGGGATTAGTTTGGTGAATGGATGGGTGAGGGTAATGCCACCTAAACTGGGTCAGTCGGAGGTGTCAGACAGCCTTACAGGAGGCCAGAGGCTTACCGCAGAGTCAAGCGTCCTCAGGATCAGTCTCAGCTGGCTGGCACATCTCACTCTAAGAAAAAAAAACTTTTTGCCAGCGCGGCTTTTTAGAAAATGGCGTGCTGCTGGTGTGTCGGGTTGGTGGCGATTTTCTGGGAGCAGATGTTCAAATGGCACCAGCTGAGAGCAGAAAGCAGGAGAAAAAAGAAAAGAAAAGAGGATGGCGGATTGGGCAGCAAACAAAGGGAGGCCTGCCTCTCACACCCGGACCAACCGCAGGGAGACAACACATCTGGCTCGAGATGAACAAAGAAGGACGGAAGGCGCTAGGACATCAGCAGGACACTTCTTCCATATTTACACACAAGGCTTTCATCCTGCAGATGACACCAAAAAATATGTACACTACCCCGTGGAGTGCCTGTGGCAAAGACAGAGAGCCAGGGTTGATGCTGGGCGTCAGATGGAGCGACGGGTGTTGCGTGCCCACGCATCTGGCCTGGATCTCAGTTGCGGTCATTGAGCCCCCAAACATCCAGGCAAGCACACTTCTTCAGATACACATCCGCAGCTTAGAGAGCCACTGTCAGACAACTGCAGTAAACATGCGTCAGATCCTAGATAAAGCTCTCCACAAAAGAGCCCATCTGCGCGAGTCTGCATGTGTACGTCTATATGTGTGCGTGCTCGTTCCTCCTCTTCAAACAACCTCAAAACACTGCTTATCCCGGCAGCAAACAACATGCTGTCAAATTGCAGACGCCCAAAATTGTTTCTGCACACAAAAAAAATAACGATCGTCGACTTTTGAGACCAACTGGATGAAGCTTATGAGAAAATGAAGAACAATGATAATAAAAAAGAAGTATATTTTGTAATACAGCATACGATTTTTAATGACAAATTCTCTCTACTGTGGGACAAAAATATTAGCTCCTCTTTCTGACTGTGAAATGTAATCAAACTTAGAAATGTGATCCTTGACAGGTTTTGTGAGCTTCATTCATTATTCGTATACCCACAGCTTGAAGAAAATGGCAAACAATATGTGGTTGCTCTATTGTTTCCTCCAAGAGGGGAATACAAACGGGAATAAATCAATGTCCCGTTCTGCTCTTTGATCCCTATCGCCTAGTAGTATATCAGACATCAGATCCCGTACAGGGAATCATTTTCATTTTGCTCTCTAGATCAACATTGTGCATATGTGTTTCCTGTAAAGGCAGAGCTGGAAATTTACGATAGCTGTTCCTCATCAGATAAGAGCCTGCATCTCTGCTCGTAAGGATCCCCTTTCTCTTCACCTCTGTGTATCTCTTTCTTTCTCTCTCTTGTTCCTTTTTCAGGGGGATTCAGGTCTAGTTACAGCTACTGAAAGGGTCTGTTTTTCTTCTCCTTTTCTGCCTTTTTAAAGGTCTTCCCCAGTGCTCCCTCTATTTTCTCGAACAACACCCAATTTCCACTGCAGTACCCCCCTTTAACCCCTGTTAAGATTTAACACTCTTATTTTATCCAAATACCATTCGGCCTGCACTAGCTCTCCATCTTTCTCTCTCTGTTTCTTTACCTCACCTCCCGGTGTGTGAAACCGAATTTACTTGGCAATCGTTAGCTGGACGGCAATTAAATGGAATATGAATTCACTGGTATGGTTGTGCTCTTTGTTCCAAGTGCTGGATGGATTCAGTGACCAGTGGACCGGATACCACTCATACCTGCAGGCTGTGTTTGGCAATGAAAGGCTCTGGAGCTGCGTTTGGGGTGGGGGAGTTTTCAGGGAGCAACCCTCACACAACAGCCCCTCTGTGTGCTTGGTTTTCTTGAGCGGTGAGATACATGTGGTGCAGACATGTCAGTCTCAGCGGCCCATTTCCAAATGACCTTCTCGGTGTGTGTGAACATGGGAAGGAGTGTGTGAACAAGACTGGCTGCTGAGTGGCAGGGGCTTGTCCTGAAGGCTGGAATGCTTGTCAGATGCTCCACAATCCCTCAAAAGCCTTGAGGTACAAATCTGCTCAAGTGTGTGAGAATCAATATGATGCAGGTTCCTTAGGCTCTGGTTAACATCACATCAGTTACTCCGCAGTTAAACCTCACTTTATCCAGGTCAAGAGAGCGAGGCTGAAACAACGCAAACAAAACGTGTTCAATAGTCACAGGGCAGCAAAACTCACAGTAGATTAAGAGATTGACATGCAGAGTGGGAAAAATACTGCTTTGTGTGGAACAGGAGAGGACAAAACTAAAAATGAATATGCGAAGACAGTCTTATGCAAAGAAAGGTCTATTTTCTATGGCTAAAGGGTTGGTGTGACCTCTAAACATTGAAGAAGCCACCTCATCTGTTTGTCCACCTGATTAGCTGACCTGAATTACTTTATCAAAAGCATTATGGCGAATGGCGATTGTCACAGATAATCTACACCACCAGTGGTATAACTATGATGCATTTGTCTGTCTTTTTCTGAGTGTGCTTTGGTGTGATTTAAGGGCATAGAGGAGAAAATTGAGGAGCTTTGAGAGCTTCCAACAGGTTTTTTGATGAAATTGAAGGGCTGAAATAGGTTATGTCAGAGGCTATGTGGGAAACATTCCAGTTTTAAGCCCTACCTGCATTACCAAAATGATTGATTCAAACTCTCCCAACCGCAGCCACGCAAATTTGATGAACTGCATTCATGCATGCAAATATAAACGGCCCAGGTAAACCCAATGCTCATTAGACCCATTAAAGAAATGTGAGTTTCCCATTGTGAAATAAATCTGGTGTCCTGTCAAGCTAAGTGGGGTTGAAATTCGAGAGTGCACCCGCAAGCATAATAAATAAACATTATCCATAGCTCTGATTTAACACACACACACACACACACACACTTCCAAAACCTAGTCAACTGCCTACGTAGATAGCATCTAAAAACAACAATTCCAAACCTTAGGCTGCATAATTATAATATGATTCATCAATTTACAGTCCCTAAACTCTAAGGCAGCACTGCATAATTCCTTTGCAGATAAGTCAAGAAAAATAACTAAGTATGTTTTCTATAAGCTTTATGTGTTTTTATGCTAATTAGAGTCTCACAATGTTTGATTAGCAAAATGCTAACAGTAAACTCGTGTACTAATCTAGCTAATCTACTTATCTGGTTTTCTTTATGGAAAATATGGGTTTTATGGGGAAAAAAGTATCTGCTGAATGAATAACTGTAAATGTACGTATGTCAATGTAGACAGTAGGCATCTCAGTAGATTTAGAAAGAACAGCCACAGTGATGGCCAATATGTTTTTCTGTACACAGATTGGAATGGCTTCACTGCTGAGGTAAAAACAATGTTAAAAATACAGATTTGTGTTGATAGGGTGATAGGTCTATTTTCTGCTCTCTAATGGCATGAAGTTGAAAGTCCATCGGTGGGCTGAGTTAGAGCACTCTGTAACAACTACTTGACTGACTGACTGGCCTCTGGAAATAAAGTGTGGCCTTCATTAGAAGAGGGGCAAAGCCCAGTTCCCAACTATTGACTAATGAGAGCACCTGAACATTTCACACACACACACCCTCTGATAGGTCCCTCATTATGGAGGTGTCGGGTGTTAATGCGGGGCGAAACTCTCCTTTGCATGATAATGTCAGTTTGTACACAGCTCGAGTCCCCACGCCAGAGCCCCACATACACATTACTGAAAGAGCGAGAGAAAGAGAGATGCCACACTTACATAGCTCTAGGAGCCATTTGCATCTATCCTCCAGCTCCGCTTCAAAGTCAGACACACATACTGTATACACACACCTTCACAGCAAACAGGCTGGCAAGGTAAACAGGGCACAATGGGCCTTTAGAAAGCTTAAATAAATGTTAATTAGCCATCAGTTTGAGCAGGATGTGCCATTACAAAGTCCCTTGGCTCACTCTCGGCCAGAGCCGAGTAGATGTTTTTGGGCTGTTTAACGTTACTGGGACACTGTGTGTTCAAGCAACTCAGTAAACAGATGGTGATTAACCGCAAAACTAAAGCCCAGCTCACAACAGACGACTTAGTCAGCATGCACAGTGTGAGAGAAAAAAACTCATGAGGACAATACACTGAAAGAGACTGAGGAGCTATTTGAAGGAGAGAAGGAAAGACGGATTCACCTGTGATTTGTGTGAATGCAGGCTTAAGCTTGATGCTGTCACAAACTGTTAAAGAGATGACTCAACAGAGTGATAACTGCGTGATCACTGTGTGATACGCTGGGGTCAGGTATCCACAACCACCTCACGATATGATACGCACCGCATTTGGCACAATACAACACAACACACAACGCAATACATTTCTATATCATAACTGCGCCAAAGAGAGACCATTTTCAAGAAGAGAGAGTAAACCTGAGAATCTCAAAGAAGCTCTGATCGCATTGAGAATGGCTGATTTGCACTTAACTATAGGAAATTAAACAAATCAACATATTAATAATTAAAAATAATATGTATTAGATAATTCCTAATTAAGTACAAAGTAATATAGTAGATATAGGGGATTGTATCAGCACAACCAAAATTAGATCAGTAACATTTGTGATTTTAAATAATATTTTACATTTAATATACATTTATTTAATCATTATTTCAACTGTGTCAGATGTTTCTCTCAAATTTCCATGAGAAAAATCAATATAGACACAAATAAAAACATTAAAATGAATGTGATACATGGTGCAATATATAATACATTGCAATGCATTACAATGTGCAATTCCATGGACAACGATAAAATGGTTTGTTCCAACATAATCATCTATAGCTACATTACAATTATTTGTAATGAAAAAAAGAAAGAAAGAAAGAAAAAAAATAATATTGCTTCAGATTTGGTAATGGAAGTATTTGATGACCTTTGATTGCAGACATATCTTGGAAAACCTGATACACTAGAGAATTGAGTAACAGTCTCAATTTGCACTCAATTATACTATATGTATTCTAGTATACATGCACACAACCAAATACAATGAAGGTGAAGTGTAGGATCTTGCTGTTTTTCCAAAAGACCTTCAGGCTACGGATGAACCACTTAGTCAGCCTGAGGTGGAGGCCGCTAAAATGGCCCCCTATTCTTTGAGCTTTATCATGCGCACTCATATCAGAAGACTGGAAAAGACGCCTGCTTCTCTATGCATTTCAACCTGTGCCACCCAAGTGCTTTTAAGGCTAATGAAATGCCAGCAGCAGTGAGATGCAGTCAGGCAGAAGCTGTGCAAGTACAGCCACACAACAACACCAGATACAATCGCAGGGTCGCAAACCGTGGCCATTGTCCCTGTGTCACTGGAGTGATGTGGGCTGTTTGACATTGTCTTAGTGTGTCAACTCAGAGGGCCCCTCCTCTTTTTCACCGCTGGCCAATTAGGTCACTCGCTAAAATGCCAATGCTGGCAGTACTGTCTCATCGCATGTTAGGGATTCATATCATGTCTGTGAGTGTGTTCGTGCATGCGTGCGTGTGTGTGTTATATCGTTCCCGCTCAAGTGTATTAACTGTCAGTGTGGCTTGTGAAGTGTGGGATTAAAACAAATAAGGCAAATAAAACAAGCGGTACTTGAATTGGCAGATCATTTAAATGTATTAGCATTTTAATGGAAAGATAAGGATTCTCTCCCTTTCGTTCCATTGTCTCCCTCTTTTCACCCTCTCTGTTGCTTGCGTAAGCTGTCCTAAAACCTTGTTTTTTTTATTTGATTAAAATTTCAGAAAGAAAAGATCTCTGATCTCACCAGCTGACCTGCAGTTCGCAATTACAAACACACTTTAATTACTGCACAAATTCACATACTCAGTGATGGAAACCATCTACATATATTGACAGAAGTTCATATTATGGAGTGTCTCTGTTATGCCCTTGGTTTAAAACCGTCTGTCTTCTTTACAAAGGCGCGAAAACAGTTTGTGGCGAATAGGCCGAGGGACGTGAGAGAACGGTGGCGTGAGTGATAATGAAACTCGAATCTCTCACAGAGGAGAAGAAGCATAAAGGAAGAGTGACGACAGTAAAGATTGAGAGAGGAACAGGCCTGACTTTATGTTGTCAGTCATCCTTGAGGGGCTGCTAGCTTATACTTCAATTTTGTATTTGTATATTATTGAAACCTTTAAATGTTTGCCGGTTCCCGCCTCCTCCTTTCCACAACAACGAACCCCGTTACACAGTTTAACAGCTTGATCGAGCCACTCTTCTATAGGCCTTATGTAACCCCGCCCCTTTGCAGTGCTGCGCTCGTTGTCTTTTGTCTTCCATTCTGTATTTTCACAGCCTAAGTCCCTCCCCTTCCGGTCGACCACCATGGGACCTTATTTCGGAAAAATATTGAATGGTAGTCAATGGCGAGAGACAACAAATATTTTGATCTCGTTTGAATTGTGCCCCGAATTACATATATGATGTTTGTCAATTTAAAAGATACATTTTAAAGTAAAGAAAGTTGCAGTTTGATGTAAAACCATTGAGGTATAAGACTGTGAAAATACGTAATTACAAAGACTACAAACCCCAAAGGCGCACATTTTCTCTCAATTAATGAAGCTAACTTTACTGAGGCTGTCTGTCATTGTTTCTATGTTATAATCGTAACGTTACGCCGTCCTACCTGAGTGTTTTGTACCAGACTGCACACACACGAGCAGCGGATCTCGTTCCGCTTCCCGGGAGATGTAGTTCACAGAGCGATTTTCACATAAAACTAAATGTTACTCTTCTGTTGTATGACAAACTGCGATTATCTTTTAAATTGACAAACATCATATGTGTAATTGAGGGCACAGTTCAGACGGAATAAAGAGATAAGTTGTCTCTCGCCATTGACTACCATTCATATTTTTTCCGAAATAAGGTTCCATGAGCCGGAAGCGGAGGGGCGGGACTTAGGCTCTCTATTTATGAATGAGCGTCTCGTTTTAAAATCTTCCGTTAAGACATCTGCTTTAAACATTACAATCCACATGATAACTTTCGTTAACTCGACAATAAGTAAATCCACTTCAAAAGCTAATTACTCCTGGACAGCGATGCCATATACAGAGTGACCACAAAACCGTAAGTTCAAAGACAATATTCTAAAGATGGCGGCGCCCTCGTTTCTCTGCTGCATGAGGTCTATAGTACCAACAAAGCTCAGATAAAAGAACGATTATTCATGGCTCCTCTTTATGTTGACATTACAAAGCCTCTTTTGAACTTAAAGAAAAACTGTGGATCTTTATGAATAAACTATTGGAGGCATTTCTGCACCTTCATACAGAGGACTGGACGTCTTAGAGAATACTTCTTACAGTCATTTATCTCCACAAAGGACAGTCATAAAAGAGGAAGATAAAGCTGCCATAGAACAGCATTGCTGTGACAATACAACCAAAGCAATGCGAACCTGAACAAAAACATATTATAGAGACACAATATTACATCACTTTATGAAATGGAGGCAAAGGCTACAGTCCACACTGTGAAGTTAATGTAATTGTGATACGTATGTTTAGAAAAAAAAAAAAAAAAACAGAAGGATTTTTATTGAAAATGATGGGTTTCCTGTACTGTATCTCAGCCCACAGCAGAACAGAAGCTGGGTGCCTTTAATTTTGATTTCTATTGTCTGTCATGTTCAGAGAGAAAGGCTTACTGATACACACACGATTTCCATCTCCAGCGGGCAAAGGCAATTGTTGATCAAATAAATGGATACATCTCTAAGTATAGCGCGTGTCTGTTGGTGCTACATCTCATTTATTGTGATTGTAAAATTTTCTTTGCATATTGGGAATAATGAAATGAAAAGGGTCAAATGTGTAAAATCTGATAGTATTACATTTTAATTGATCACTGAAAGCATAATTTTTGGATTGTACAAAAGGTGTTAAAATTCTGTGGGCCAGTTAATGGCTTCACTGCTACGATGCATCCATTTCGCTAAGCCAGGTTGTATGGATACTGTAAAGATATTGTAGGCTGAATTGTAAATTGATATTATAAAAACATTCAATGGTTCTTTGGTGTTTTTGTCTGTGTCTGTGAGGAGTGAGAAGTCAAAGCGTGAAGCCGCTCTCTAACAGGCTCATCTGAGATGGCATTCATAGCTCAGTGCTCAGTTTCACTAATTGTGGGATTAAAAATAACCTGATCCTACAATCCATCTCTCGGCGGCTTCTTCTTCTTCTTCTTCTTCTTTTTTTTTTTTTTTTTTTGTTCTAGCTCCTTGTCTTTCTTTCCCACATTCTCTTTTGGAAGAAGAGTAAAGAAGAAGAAATTGGGACTACATTTCATAAGAATCTTCTCCACATAGACGCGCAGACAATCCCGCAGTTGAAATCGAGAGCCCAAAATATTTCATCACCTCAGAAGAGAATGAAAGCCAAGACATCTGGGGATTGTTCCATGAGAGCCCCTCAAACACTGTCGAGGTGCCACAGCAGACGCCATCAGGAATGATTCATTCTCTTTTCCCTTTCCTTCTTTTTCCAGCCGAGCATTTGTCATTCCATCATCCCTTCATCTGTTCTATCTCTGTTCTGTCATTACCCGTGTCCTGTGGGCTGACTTTTGGCTATTGTTGCCAGACACCAGATTGGACGGAATGCTTGCAATGTCAGCAGAAGTGTGGGTTATTTTTTATTTATTTTTTTATTTTTTATTTAACATACAAACTGTGCTTTTTGTCTGTGGAAGATGATAGTTCATCTGGGCAAGAACACTGTAAAAAAATATTTATGGTTTAACTTAAAAAAGTAAGTAACCTTGTTGCCTTAAAATTTTAAGTTCATTGAACTGGAAAAAGTGAGTTAATACAATGAAGGAGATTAATTTAACCATCAGAAACTCAAAATTATATGTTATCTGAACTAAATAAATTATTTAAGCTGATTTGACGAAACAAAAAAATGTTGTGATTACTACACTGTAAAAAATATTGTTGGTTTAACTTAAAAAAGTAAGTAACCTGGGTTGCCTTAAAATGTTAAGTTGATTGAACTGGAAAAAGTGAGTTAATACAATGAAGTAGATAAATTTAACCATCAGAAACTCAAAATAATAAGTTATCTCAACTAAATAAATTATTAGAAAGTTGATTTGACAAAAGTTAATACGTTGTGATAACAAATCTTGAAAATATTTTTTACAGTGAAGGTTTTTTTCCCCTCCACACTGCTAGTGACCCATGAATAGTATGTACTAAAGCCAGAGGAACATAACTGGGGTTGCCTGATATTAAGATACGCAATCCCCAAACCAGAGCTTAATACTTGCACAATGCAGAATTATCTGTTAAGAGTTTTATTTATGTTTCTAAAGCTGGCAACCATGTACACGAGCTCGGTCTCCACTGTGGATAAAAGCGCTGGCTTTTTGAAAACACTGGTAAGCTTGCAGTTTAGCGATCTCCAGTTTTATATTCTATCATGAAAAAGGTTAATACATTGAGCCTGTGTTCATTTACGGGCCTGAGTTAGAGATTGTGCATGTGTGAATTACCTCAGTCTATGCAGCGTTTCTCTATTAACAGTCAAGAGGTGAGTTTAATTGCTTCAAAACCAGTGAAGTTACCAACTCCTAGCTAAGAAAGACAATGTTCTTCAGTAGTGAAGCTATTTTATTGATAAAAATTGCATGGACACACTGACAAGTTTCTGTGTTGCGGAATGTTTCTGTGTGCACGCTACACGATCTGTGTGAGTGACTGTCTGAATGTGTGTTTGCATGAGCTACAGTGAAGAAAGCGCATTAGTTTAGACTGCTATTCATATATTGAGTTTATTACAATATAAATATAGATTATACATTAAAAGTACATTATTAATTATGTGCTTAAAAAATATTGTACCTGGTGGAGAGTGCCCAATGTTGGCATGAAACTTATTCCATTGCCTATTGTTGTGCAGTGCTACAAAGGCCCTTCATAATGCACAGGGAAACCTGCTATGCATAGTTAGCAATGGCTCTATAGTATGCGGTGTAGGCTACTAAATTCTGCTGAGGTGAAATTTAGTGCATACCTGTCACCTTGACTTCAAGTTTGTTATCAGTTTTCAAGTGTGTTCCCCTGTCTGAGTTTCCTGCCACCAATCTGTATCCATGGACACTGATCACCTTCCTCACAGCTGCCTGCTGTTTGTGTTAATCATCATTGTCTATTTAAGTTCCTGCCGGTCTTCAGTTCAGTGTTCAGTATTGTTTGCGTTACACACACTGTCTCATTCGTTTGCCTGTTCTTGAATTTGCTTTATTAAAGAAATTGTTATTTCTATTTTCATCTCCATCTTCCTTGAACCACCCAGTGACAATACCCAATAGTGATATATACATCAAATCATGGCCTCTGTATTGGGGCATGTATCATATTGTGACTTTGTTGCTGATACACATCCCTATAGAGAGGGGAGTCATAAGATATTTAATGACTGTTTCCAATTCCTCTTAATGATCCTCTTTCATTAATGATTCTTTTAGTACTTTTAAAGCAATATTTCGTATTGGATTTACTGCACTCAGCAGTTTGTTGCCAAATGAAGAGATCATTTCAAATTCCAGAAGGACATATTTAACAAATTAAAAATAAGTGAAATATACTGTAGTACAAGTTCTTTCATCACTTTAGAGACATTTTAGAGGTGGTATTAATGCAATAATCTCTTATGCTCGTACAGTAGTTATACAATATATATATATATATATATATATATATATATATATATTAAACAAACAAGCAAAATAATACGATTTTTCATCTATTAATTTGGACAAACTTACACTGATTGCAACATACTATACATAACAACATAACTTAACAGTTATTGACAAAAATAATAACTTAAGTAAATGGTTCAGTAAATGTGTCACATTAATTCAGTTATTAAATTACTGTTCAGATATCATAAAAACAAACACATATATAGTTATTTACTAAACATAACACTCTCAGAACAGCCGTTTGTTTGGAAATCTGACTACACTGGTCACAGTGGGTTTCACACTGTAGATTCAGTGGTGTTATGGCGCCGTTAGATAGAAGTGTTAGAGTATTTTAATATGGTGATTTGTCAGCATCAGTGGAATGCAATGTACATTTGAGGACTAAGGGAGAGAATGAACAGGACACATACAGCATGGATATCATTACAACATTAAAAAAAGGTACAGCAACAATGTTACAACCACATGCAACCATTGGCTCTGCATTCGGACTTGCAGTAATTAATGTGGTCTACATAGTGTACACATTTTTTATGCCTCTGCAAGCTATTTATAATGAATGCCTCTTCCTTAGAGATAATTTGCTGACTAAAAGATATATTGAAACAAACAACCTTGAGAAGGTGAGCTGGTCTCTAGATGAGCCTTTGCTTTGCATTAACGCGCATATCGTAATAGTAATAGTTACTTATCTATCCATCTATCTTTCATCTTTTTCTGTTCACATTGAAGTTTTAAATTAAAATAGAAAGCAATTTAAAATCATTCCATTCTTTTTAAAGAATTGAATTAACTAGATTATCCAAAATATATTTTTCGCTGAAAAATATGTAAAATGATATATCTATATACCAGTTTATGACATTCAATTACTCATACTGGGATCTTACCACCCCATTTGGTTGAAATACACTGGTTAATTGCTCGTCTAAATTTAATTCCTTGCAGAATATTTGCCCTTAATGATGCAGAAGGAAACAGCATGTCCACACATTTGTGATTTTTGCCTCATATACACACATTTTTTTTAAACAAAAAAGCTTGTTGAATTGCACTACTTGAAAAAAAAAAAATACATTTCATTAACCCTGCTTGCATTTTTAGGGCTTGCATTTGTTATGGGCTGAAATTCAACATGGTTGTATATTTAAACTGTGAATATTTCAATTCAAAACATTTGACACACGTTTTTATTATTAAAAATTCAATAATCCATATTCACCTTTCAGATTTCACTTCCAAAATATTCATTCTATTTAAAAATGCAACCTGTAATATTCAAATTTTCTGTCCATTTTATTTTGCTTTACAAATTCAACGGTTCAAATTCGACAGAAAGTTCAAAATATGACATCTGGGAATGGCAGGAATATCAGTAGATTGCCGATTGATAATCTCCATAGCTGTTAGTTGACCTCAACAGCAGGAGATGCAAGCGAGTGTTGACTAATAAAACTATAGAGCAACGGCTGAGAGAGTCATGAGCACGTATGGAAAAGCTGATAAAAAAGCTGTGTTTACATTTAATTCTTCACAGCTAGTTTTGCTCTTGTGAGTAGCTTTCTCTACCATGAACGAGATTATAATGTTATTCCCTGATGCTGATGTACAGATAAAATGTTAAATCTGAAGTAGTAGACATTCAGTGGGAACAGAAAGTATTCAGACCCCCTTACATTTTTCACTCTTTGTTATATTGGAGCCAATTGCTAAAATCATTTAAGTTTGTTTTCCTCATTATTGTACACACAACACCCCATATTGACAGAAAAACACAGAATTAATGACATTTTTAAGTATTCAGACCCATTGTTCAATATTTAGTAGAAGCACCCTTTTTATCTAGTACAGCCATGAGTCTTTATGGGAAATATGCAACAAGTTTTTCACATCTGGATTTGGGTCTGCCATTCCTCCTTGCGGATCCTCTCCAGTTCTGTCAGGTTGGATGGTAAACATTGGTGGACAGCCATTTTTAGGTCTCTTCAGAGATGCTCAATTGGGTTCAAGTCAGGGCCCTGGCTGGGCCATTCAAGAACAGTCACAGAGTTGTTGTGAAGCCACTCCTTCGTTATTTTAGTGGCGTGCTTAGGGTCATTGTCTTGTTGGAAGGTGAACTTTCGGCCCAGTCTGAGGTCCAGAGCACTCTAGAGAAGGTTTTCGTCCAGGATATCCCTGTACTTGGAAGCACTCATCTTTCCCTCGATTGCAACGACTCGTTCTGTCCCTCCAGTTGAAAAACACTCCCACATCATGATGCTGGCACCACCATGCTTCACTGTTGAGACTGTATTGGATAGATGATGAGCCGTGCCTGGTTTTTTCCACACATACTGCTCAGAATTGAGGCCAAAAAGTTATATCCTGGTCTCATCAGACCAGAGGATCTTATTTATCACCATCTTGGTGTTTTTTAGCAAACTCCATGCAGGCTTTCATGTGTCTTGCACTGAAGAGAGGCTTCCATCGGGCCACTCTGCCATAAAGCCCCGACTGGTGGATGGCTGTAGTGAGGGTTGACTTACTACAACTTTCTCCCATCTCCCGACTGAATCTCTGGAGCTCAGCGACAGTGATCTTTGGGTTCTTCTTTACCTCTCTCAACAAGACTCTCAGTTTGGCAGGACGGCCAGCTCTAGGAAGGGTTCTGGTCGTCCCAAACATCTTCCATTTAAGGATTATGGAGGCCACTGTGTTCTTAGTTATCTTAAGTGCAGCAGAATTTTTTTTTTTTGTTTTTTTTGTAACCATGGCCAGATCTGTGCCTTGCCACAATTCTGTCTCTTCAGGCAGTTCATTTGACCTCATGATTCTCATTTGCTCTGACATGTACTGTGAGCTGTAAGGTACTGTATTATATAGACAGATGTGTGTGGATTTCCTAATCAAGTCCAATCAGTATGATCAAACACAGCTGGACTCAAATGAAGGTGTGGAACCATCTCAAGGATGATCAGAAGGAATGGACAGCACCTGAGTTAAATAGTGTCACAGCGACGGGTCTGAATACTTATATTAGGACCATGTGATATTTCAGTTTTTCTTTTTTAATAAATGTGCAAAAATGTAAACAAATCTGTGTTTTTCATTCAATATGGGGTGCTCTGTTTACAATAATGAGGAAAGGGGGTTCTGAATACTTTCCGTAATTTCTGTAAATCCGTTTTCATGAATGAATGACTCTCTAAGCCGTTGCTCTATAGTTTTCGTAGTGAACACGCGCTTGCATCTCCTGCTGTTGAGGTCAACTAACAGCTATTGAGATTATCAATCGGCAATCTACTGATATTCCTGCCATTCCCAGATGTCAAATGTTGAATTTTCTGTCAAATTTGAACTTGAAACATTGAATTTGTGGAAGCGAATTTGTAAAGCAAATTAAAATGGACAGAACCTTTGAATATTATAGGCTGCATTTTTAAACAGAATTAATATTTTGGAAGTGAAATCTGAAAGGTGAATATGGATTAGTGAATATTGTGAAATGCTTTGAATTAAAATATTTAAATTAAAATTTCAGCCTATTAAAATGCAAGCCCTAAAAATACAATGCATTGAAATGCAAACAGGGTTAATGCAATGCACATTATTTCAAGTAGTGCAATTCAACAAGCTTTTTTGTTTCAAAAACATTTGTCATTATATTACTTCCACACTGCTCTTTTCTTACCAAGAACTGTCTCTAAATGCCAGGCTACATTCGAAACATGAATATGGTCAAGAATAATAACCATTTACGTCATGCTGTTGGAAAGGGGAAAAAACGGCTACTCACCCCACAAAGGCTAGGCATTTTTTTTTTTGATGATTTGAGTGTGAATGTGTAATAGTCTTAGAGTTAGGGTTAGCTGCTCGTCATGAGGAAAGGGAGATTTAGTTAAATACAGTGTTGAGTTTTATTGAGGTTTTTTGATAATATTCAGCGGTTGTCTCTGTAGGGTAGTGTGGGCGAAAACTTTTGGCTACACCCTGCGCGGTAAAGCTGTGTGCAGCATGTTGTGGACACGTCAACCCAATGGGGTTGTGATGTTCATTCTAGAGCCAGTCTGCCAAATGATCTTATGTTTATTTGCCTTCATTTTCTGTAATGAGTCGCACTGTAATGAATCTATTTTAGAAGGAACACGTGCAGCCATTTAAGCCAGTTCTGCTGCTGCTTTAGCCTCAACATTCTCTCAGAAAAACTACTTGAAAGATTCATGGAATCATATTTCATTCTCAATTACTGTAATTGTAAATGGTAAGCATTACAGATTTATCCCTGCTCTTCTAAATCGTTATTATTTCTTGCCCAGCATGACTATAAATGTCATGAAATGACATCATCCTAATTTTTTTGGTCTCCCACAGAGCTCAGAAACAAGATAACAGATAACAGCCACATTCTGCATCATCTCACCAACTTGAATGACATCATCCGTTCAACAACAAACTACTAGGTTACTGAATTCAATCCAGATTATATGAATGCATTAAACAAGAGATACAGGAAAGACATTTCTAATGTTTTTTTATTTATCAAAGAATCCTAAAAAAAATATATTAAGCAGCAGAATTTTTGGTAACACTAGATTAGGTCAGATTCTCACTATTATTTAGTTGCTTATTAGCATCATATTGCTAGGATATTGGCTGTTTATTAGTACTCATAAAGTACATATTAATGCCTTTTGCTGCATGACCATATTCTACATCCCTTAATCCTACCCAATATCTAATCTTAACAACTAACTTACTAACTATTAATAAGCAGTTTATTGAGGCAAAAGTCGTAGTTAATAGTTAGTTTGGACCCAAATCTAAAGTGTGACCCTGTTTTCAACTGTGATAATAAAAATAATAATAAAATGAGCACCAAATCAGCACATTACAATGATTTCTGAAGGACCATGTCAGACTGGAGTAATTCTGCTGAATATTCAGCTTTGTCATCACAGGAATAAGTAACATTTTCAAATATATTAAAATAGAAAAGCGTGGTTTTACATTTTAGCCTTGGTTTAGCATAAGTGATTTATCTTACTGACCCCAAAAACTTTTAAGCAGTAATATAAATATATATGTATGTATGTTTATTTTTAAAATGCAGTGTATACATTTATATACACATTTGTATTTCATTATAAAAACGTAATTTATTATGAAATTTATTTAATTTTTTTTTCTCAGAAAAGCTCTGTTTTTAAACATCTCCATTAAACACTAGTATATCTTACACTGCACTGTATTTGAGTAGAACAAGTGTTGCATGTCCAAACACTTTCTAGTGGTTTAAGTAAAGGCCCCCTAAGAAAAGTGTCTTATCAGGGTTAGTTGAACCCGACATCAGTTTAATTATCTGTTATTTGCCGATGGGATAAATGGAGGTGATATTGTGGGCATCAGTAAGAACCTTTCATCCTCACTGACAAACAACATTAGCAAAGTGGAACACACCTCAAAATGTGCTGACCAGTTGAGGTGACCACATGGGAGAACATTACACCACCCACATTTTGCTTCCCTTTTAAAATGGAGGCTGCTTTCTTTAATGAAGGGGAAAATATTTAAGTGGTCTTTTTCTGGAGCTATCAAAAGACCCTCTTTTTCAGAATTGGACCAGCAGGAGTGCCCAGCTGAATTCAAATGGCAAGAAAGAAAAAGAGAGTGAAAAAGAGACTCTGTATGTGCGTGTACGTGTGTACACACACACACACGATCAGAGTAGAGAGAGAGAGAGAGAGAGAGAGAGCATCTGAGACTAAAATGGCCAGAGGCAATGACTTTTGTTTTCTGAAAATCCAATCACTCTGATATTGGTTTTATCATTCTCCATTGTATCAAGTCAACTGCTGCAACATAATTATATGGTGGTCGGAACTAAATAACCCATGTTTAGAGAGCTGAAATAATTACATCAAATATGCCACAGCATTAGGTGTTACACTTGGTTCTGTTTTGAAAATAATATTTAAAGGGAAGTGGTAGCAAAACAGGCTTTACATTTCAAGTATTGGTGAGAGTTCTACTTTATTAAAAGCAGACTATAAATAACAGAAATGTAAGATGACAAAAATACAGAGTATGTAAAAAAAAAAAAAAAGCTGCTAAGAAAATTGCTGCTTCAATGACTTTTTGCCAGCCAACTGAGCTGACTGAGGTTCGAACAAACAATAAATACCCAGCAACAAAAAAAGGTCAGCACAGTATTATGTTTCTACAAACGATGTGTGTATGTGTGTGTGTGTGAGAGAGAGAGAGAGTGAGAGAGAGAGTGAGAGAGTTTGATTTATTTGGCTGGTAGTGAGGGAGGGACAGCGCTAACTACAGTTCCACTGGAGCACTGTCACACATAAAATATCAAGACGACTTTTTCAACCTACAACAAGGACAAACACGCACACAGGGAGAATGAGTGAGGGAGAAATACCAGACACTTTAATAAAACTAGTGTTACGAAAAATAATCACCATTGTTAATAAAAGTTTAATAAATAGGCATGTTTTTATCCATCATTTATATTAACATTGCATAATCACACCTCTCAATCCCTATTTGGATGAGACTAGTCAGGTACATTTTTGTACAGCTGCATTTTGTGATTGTAAACCCATCTGAATAAACCACGTTTGTGTTCACGACAAATCCTTGGTGAAAAATACAGAGCAAATTATGCTTTTCTTCTAAATCAGGCATCCTCTGAGAAATCAAATCCCACAAAAAAAAAGAAAGAAAGAAAAAGAATTTCTGTGATTGTGGTAAATTATTTTTGTCACAACACTTCTCGCTTATTTTATATTTCTTTTGATACTCTAACTAAACGTTAGTTTCCTGTCTTGCTGCCTGAAGCAACATCATTATGGATTTAGACCTTTTCATCATCTTTCCATAAAATAAGTCAGTGGTTCTACTCCCGTCCAAAATAAAAAGACATTTAATCATAAGAATACTCCAGAACACAGTTTTTAAAGAATAGTCACAGTAGTAGCAGGTATCTTAACTATTTCCCTTAATTACATAATATTACAATAATATACATTTAATTATTTACATATATCGTTCAAAAATTTGGGGTCGATATATTTAAAAAAAAAAAAAAAATCTCGTATGATCACCAAGGCTACCTGCATTTATTTGATAAAAATTGCAAAAACAGTAATTTTATAACATATTGTAACAATTTAAAAAAAAAACTGTTTTCTTTTTTAATATATTTTAATATTTAATTTATTCCTGTGATGACACTGCTGAATTTTCAGCAGCCATAATTTCAGTCACATGATCTTAAAGAACTCATTCTAAAATTATGATTTGCTTCTTAAGAATAATTTCTTATGGTGAATGATGAAAAACAGTTGTGCTGCTTAATATTTTTGCGAATGTTTTTTCTTAAAAGTCTTTTAATAAATAGAAAGTTCAAATGAACAGCATTTTTTGTAAACAGATTATTTTGTCTTGAAAGTCAATTTGATTAATGCATCCTTGCTAAATAAAAGTGTTCATTAAAAAGAAAAAAAAAAACAACGGTTTCATGATGCACTCAACTAGATCACGCCCACAACACTTTCTATCCAAACCATCACATGAAATCAAATTCTGTGTTCATATGTTCCCATTTCAAACAGTGTTTATAACATAACACACGATCAGAGTTTGTTCATGACCTTTGTTTCAGTTTCCATTATGGTCCGTGAGCTCTGTTCTGACATCTGGCATCATGGACGTTGGAGTGAAAATAGATTGTAAGGGACAGAAGAGACGTTTCCCGCCCATCTATGACGTTCTATCAACAGGGTGCCCACCTCAACCCCCTGAATTCTGATTTGCTAACACAAGGGAGCAAAGGACATTCCCCTCTCCCTTAAACCCCCTTCAGAAGTGCCCTAGATAGCGTCAATATGATGTTCTACAGTAGGTCGCATCTATCAGCCCGGCCCGTTCTCTTTGAGTCCCATTGACAGTAATGCTCATTTAATCACCTTAATGAGAGCGTGGAACGGCGAGAACAATGATGTGTGGCCACAGTCGTTTAACTGTAGCTCGGATGCTTATGAAATGCCGTCTCTCCTCTTCCGTGTCAGTGTAATCTCATTTGGAATCTGTTTTACTGCCTTCAGCAGGCACATTCAAAAACCTCTGAACACACTTGCTAGTCTCGCTTCGTGGCGGCTCTGCTTCATTATACATGACTGTGCTGCTTGGTGGATGAGCCATTGAATAGTTTATACTCACTAGATCCAGTGGCATGTGTGAAATCGTTGAAGAGACAGGAGACATAGAAAGGACATCGGGGCTAAAGTGGACATACTATAATATAATCTGGTTAGTCAGCGTCACCAGCTGAAACCAACGGAGGTGTCGAATTGGTGACAAAGAGAATTTCCTCCCGCCGTCTCCCCGGTAATAAACCAATTTGTGGTAGTCCAACGTTACAGTGCCATCCGCCACCGTGCAGAGCACCAGCAGAGCCCGGATTTACACATATGAAGAGTTCAGATGCAAAAGCCTCTAAGTGCCATTTGAAATTTTCTTCTAGAATGATCATTTTTATTAAGCTTGTATATTTAAGTTCAGTGATTTCACTTAAATGGCAATGATAATTACCTATTAATTGTTATTTAAGAGAAATTACTGAACTTAAATATGCAAGTTTGATAAAAATCATCATTAAAGAAGAAAATTTCAAATGGCATTTAGAGTCTTTTGCATCTGAACTCTTCATATATTACAGGTCCTATTGAAAATAGCAGATATATTATGAATAGTTCCAATAAAAAAGCTCAATATGGAGCTAATCTAAAAAAAAAAAAAAAAAAAATGCCATTGCTGGCTGATACTGTACAGTAAAAATACACACATGCTGAAAGTAAATATAAACCGACAGAGATAAACTACAACAGATAACTCCCACAGAGATGAACAAACCCACCTTCGTTTCCCAACAGGGGAGAAATCAATAGGAAAAAAAAAAAGATGTACGCAGCCATTCTTACTATCTTTCGCAATGTGAAGGTTAAAAAGTTTGAAATAGCAAGCGTAAATCCCTGTTTTGGCACTGCAGCAGTCGAGCTTATTTGTTACTGACAATTGGATTAATATAGTGAGTCCCACCTACAGCAGTATTTGTGTGTGTGTTTGTGTGTGTGCATACAAGCATTTGTTGCAAATAGCTGTGTCTCCGGACCCTGACCTCTCTGACCCCTCATTCAGAGCTGACGAATCGCCTTTCTCGTTCTCCCTCAGCAGCCATTACCGGCAGCCTAGAAGCCTCTCTTCCTCACTAAGCTGATCACTCTGTCATAGTCCAGCACCCGGCACACCGGAGTCTCACACACACACACACCAGCAGTCCACAGCGTAATGAAAACTAAAATAGAAAACGCCTGTTTTTCAATGCTTCTACCTCTTTAAAAACAATAAATAAATATAGAATTGCACTACAGTATAGTTTATTGATACAGGTACTTGATACCAATGATGATAATTAAATACATTTAAAAAAAAACTTCCATTAATTAATTGTGATGTAATTATGTTAAGTGGCGAGGAAGAGCTGACCTGCATTGGACCAAATTTATCTTTACATAATCTGTTTATTTTATATTTAAACATTTTATAATTAGGGATTTCCCTCTTGGAATTGCTCCATTTATTCATTTCATTATTATTTTAGAGAAGTTAAAACTGAATTTACAGATTTTATTCTCAATGTGTGTGTGAATTTACATACCCTCTGTGTATATGGCTTTCTGAGTGTGTGTGTGCGTGTGTGTGTGAGTGTGTGTGTTTTACAGTAACTAAACCAGGCTCCATTAATTCATGCTTAACCAGTGACATCTACAAACCAACAAACACAGTCACCATGATTTAATTAGGACTGCAAATTTTAGCAGAATTGCAATGTACTTAAGATGCATAGAATAGCACTTTATTGTATTTGCGTATGTGTAACCTGTAATATGTAATATGTTATTTGAATATTAAGGTGTTCTTTAAAATGTGTAGCTTCTTACTTAAATTGAAATGTTAGCCTTGTTATTTGACATTGTGATAGAATTAGCCCTGGGGCTAATTCTTCCATATTTACATTGCTGAAAAGCTAAGACGTTCATTAATATGCATTTTCCCTTTAAAATAAATAAATAAATAAATACAAATAAATAAATAAAATCAAAAGAACACAAAGGCTTAGAAGCGCCATAATATTTCTGATATTCCTTAAGACATTTTACTGAATACTTGTGATGTTTGATTCTAGATTTAGAATTGTCATAACAAACAAAAAACATACAAAAATATATAAATAAAATGACAATCCTAAACTAAAATTAATTTAAATTATTTAAAATATATATATATATATATATATATATATATTTATTTAAGATTTTTAAATATATATGGGCATATTATTGCCTTATATATAATACATATTGTTGCCAATCAATATACATTTAACAGTAAAATAAATCCTGTACAGAGGGTATTTTTATTTCAAATAAAATAATAATTTAAAACTTTTACTGAAATTGTAAAAACCATAAAATAAATAAATATTAAAAAAAAAACAACAACAACAGCTCAGAGTACTTGTTTGAGCACTGAGCTAAAGAACATTTGAGGGCGTTGTGTCCTGTAGTTACTATGGATTTTTCAGTGAGCGCACTTACTTTTAGATTTCAGTAAATAATAAATATGAAGGTGAAGATTGCCACATTAATAATTCTAAAACATCCACAAACCAAATTCAGCTTGCTTGTTAGTGTTTGTGTGCATGTGTGTGTTTGTGTGTGTTGGTTTTGTCACAGTTAACAGAGTGGTTGGCTGTGATAAAACAAGAGTTGTGATGAGAAAATAAAACAGATCAATAGCGTCTGGGATGTTATCTGGGTTTACAGTGGTTAGAACCACAGCTTTTCTAATGTCCAGCCGTGGGCCTGACTTCTTCGAGATGTTTCTCCTTTGAGACAGCAGAACGGAGATCCTAACAATCTGGACACCCATCAGACTCACTTATTCCACACACACCTCAGCTCTACCTCTATTATTTTTGCTCACTGTCCGTATAAATGATATCTTTCTCTGTAGAAGTGTATCTCGAAATATCTTTCATTATATATATATATATATATTTTTTTTTTAATGGACCTCTATTGTTCATCACAGATCCAAAATAAGAAAATGATAATAAAATCAAACTGACAGCTCTACTGTAATAGTTATTAAGAGACAAAAAAAAAAAAAAAGAGAATAGAATGGGGGGCTTTACTAATGAAAGAGTAGCTGGTACAAAAAATGTCAATCACTTGCTCTCAATCACTCGCTCTCATCCCACATGTTGCAATTCATTTCACTTTCATTCATATTTCCCCCCCATTATTAACGAGAGAAACATATTTCTGAAGCAGGCCGAAAGGCGGACGGAGGGCGGAGACGCCTGGGCCGTGAACCGCAGCATTTTCTCTCACTTTTTAGCTTTTCCATTAAAAGCGCCACATGCGCAGCCTCAACCCAAACCAATTTTCCCTGCATGAATTAAATATGAGGCTTGGTAATGTTTAAAAGAGCGACCGAGAGACACGCGCCCCCTCAAACCGGCTCACAATGACCCGATCCGCTTCCCACCTAGGACGTCCAAAACACCCTCCATCACCGTCACGTAATAAAAAAATAATAAAACAAAAAAATATATGGATAAGAAAATGTGACCTGGCTCGTTTTACAGCACAGTAAATCAGCCTATATTACTGGCTGGTATCAAAGGTAATTGAAACTTTTATTCTTTGAGTAATAGCACCATCTCCAGTAATGCACTCCATCAGCAAGATTACTGCACACATTGAACATATATCACACAAGGCAAAAATAAATAAAATAAAAGGAGCTGTGGTTGCTAGGAGATCTCACCCCATTTGTAAGAGACAGAGAGAGAAATGGGGAGACAGGGGAGTATGAAATAAGGGTGGGGGTACAGAAAGAGAAGATGGCTTTTTCCATTTCTTTTATGTTTCTTTCTTGTAAAAAAAAAATAATAATAATCAAACCATCCGTTTCCTTTTGCTCCCAAATCAGTTTTCTGTTTGGAATCAGAGGATACGAGCACGATCATAAATCAAATGTGAGCCTGATACAGGATTTAAAGTGGAACCATACACTAACGCCTGCTGCAAAAGGGACATTAAACACCTCCGCACATGGCCTGGCCTCCGACTCAACGGCCAATCTGACAGCTTATTCCTCATGGCGCTGGGGTCAGAGATGCTCAGCGGACCATCTCTTCCTCTTCATTTCGCTTTTACGTGTGGAGCTCCACAACTCAAAATCACCTTGACGTTCTGAAAAGTGCAGGAGAACTTAAGCCACAGCAGATGAACGTGTAAGGAAACACACTCTCGTACACACAAGTGCAACTCACTTCTACATACAATGGAGAAAAAACAAAACAAAAAAACTCTCGACTCTCTCAAGAGTCTTAACTAAATGACTATCCTGCACATATCCGCACATCGATCAAAAGCTTTTCTGACCAAAACCTGTAATTACACTTTTCAGAATGGTGCGGATATCGGATCTATCACCATCCATCAAGTGGGCCGGGCGAGTGGACAGCGCGAGTGGTTCAATTGAAAAGGTAGCAGAGCGTGTAAGAAATTCCACGCTGAAGCTGTTTCCAATTAGCAGCACTGTAAATGTCTATTGTGGAGCGGCGGCACGCAGCAGTCACACAAGCCTCCGGTCCCTGTCTGTCCCCCTCGAAGCTAATCAAAAATTAACTGAGAGGGAAAATATGAGTAAAAGGGCATGTAAACGAATCGGCTAATTGAGTGTGTTCAGAAGCATCGCGATCAAGGCGGCTCACGGAGATTTCAGAAATGACGCACTGCCTTGTAGCATCCTATTCATTTTGAGACAATTCATTTTGAATGCAAATAGTGTTATTGAAAAAAAAAAAACATAATGAAAGCAGTTATGACAAAATAAAGCTTTGGAGTGTGTGTGTGTGTGTATGTGTGTGTTAGTATTTCTGTCAAATTCAAAATAGCTGATTTCAAACATTTCAAATGACAGAACTACAATAGATACATAAGACAATAAATAATCTTGCAAACTAGCACACAAGCACATGTCTAGACCATTAAGATAAAGACAAAGAGAAATCAGACAAGAGTGTGAGAGAAGCAGTGTGCGCAACAAGAATCGGGCAGCAAATAATGCCTTGACGGGGGGAGGAAGGGGGTGGTGTTCAGATGTTACCTTGGTCAGGACTCCTCCAGCGATGACCTGAAGGGTTAAAATGAACCCCCCACTCCAGGGCTGTAGAGGTTCATCAATACTCAGCACAGAATACTTAATGTCCTCTTCCCATTCCACATGCACACGCGCACACAGCCGTTCACACACACATGCACGGCAGCCAGACCTGCGCGCGGCACATATAGCCTAAGATCTGTGTCCCGGCGTTCCCACTGAAGAGCGAAAACTCAAGGTGAGGAAAAAAACCCCCCAGAAAAACAAAAGATGAAAAACGCAGGATGACAGCTGTATCAACGCACGCGGTTGGTCACAGAGAGGTTAAAGAAGCATCATGCGGTCTGATTATCTCTGTTTCTAACACTCTGCGCTGTTGCTGCTTTCTCTCTCTCACTCTCTCTCTCTCGCTCACGCGGAGGCTGTGCTGTTCGCAGAGGCTTGCTGATGCACTGGGAAGTTTGCAGTCCTCGATGGAGCCCCCGTCACGCATGGCTGGTCCCGGCACACGCTATTGGCTGAGCCTCTGTCAATCCGATACTCAGGGGGTGGAGACAGGGGTAGAGGTGGGAGGGAATAGGAGGGGTTTCGGAGATGCATTAAGCCAAAAGCACTGTTCTTTCTCCAGTCACCCCCCTGGATGTGCGCGCGCACACACACACCTTCAACACAAACACAGACTCCCTGGGTCTGCAGCTGTTAATGCTGCTGTTGAGGGGGAACAAGAAAGCCCACCTTGACAGTTCTTTCCTTCTTATGTTTCAGTCCGGCTATTCTTCTATAAACTCTCCTTTTACTTTGCTCTTCACACTGTGAAGCGCGCAACTTTGGAGTTTGAAGTTTAAAGTTTCCTCAATCACACACACACACATCTGCATGGAATCAATTCAAAGTAAAAACGATAATCGTGTATTTTTTCCTCACACAAAAGACGCTTTCCAATTAACTAAAAAGCCTCTATCCATGCTCATGTTGAAAGCCCAGCAAATAATTGTAATTATTACAGCAACAATTGTCACTGATTACACGTTCCTGACTCAAATCGAGGAAATCATGCAAAACAAGAAGAGAAAACTGAAGAACACTCCCTGAGTCTAGTGGTCCATAATAAAAAGCACAAGTAAAAGTTTGAGGGCTATTTTGTTTGATTTACTGCAGAAGCATGGCTGGCAGCGGGTCCGGTGTGAACAGAACGTATTTGTGCATAAATGCATGACTTTATGATCACCCCCTACGGGCATGTTTCAGGAGAGGCCATTAGCTTTTCTACTCCACCGAGAGAGGCCGAGTACCCCTTCATTTCTATGCAGAATCACTATTTTTTAGCTTTCTGACAAGTATTTTGCACCGGCCGTTACTAAATAATAAATTATTGTTCTGGATATCTGTGTCTCGGGGTTCTGTTGGCTCTACTCGACATGTGAGAATGTGGGTTATTGATGTGGCAATCTTCAACTTTCTAATTATTATTTGCGAAAAAGCAAGTGCCAATTTAAGAGAGCGATATATTCTCTCAGGCATTCTGCCATTTATCTTACCAATGTGCTATGTGTATAAATGTGCAGTCTGAAAGAACCAAATGTACTTGTGTTACATAAAGTTTATTAACTAAGTTAAGGAGAATCATGTATAGATAATCTTACCAAATAGAACGAGGTGAAGCCTAAATATATAGCCACCTCTCTCTTCTTTCCCACAGTTTTCCAGTTTTTTAATGTTGAGCATAATGTTTGATGCTCAACATTATTATTAATGTTGAAAACAGTTGTCCTGCTTTTTTGGAAACCTGAGTACTTTTCTTTTTTAAAAAAAAAAGTTATTATTGATTCCAAACATACATCTTTTATAGCATTGTGAATGCATTTGCACTCTTGAAACATTTAATGCATACTTGTTGAATAAAAAGGGGCAAAAAAATCATACTGACCCCAAACTTTTGAATGATAGTGTAGAGAAAGAGAGAGAGAACACAAATCTTAAATGCAATTGCTAAAATGCTAAAATTTTAGAAGTATGGTTAGTCTCTATAATTAGACATGTGGTATGATCCTACACCAGATTATACCTCATCTTTACATATTAAAGGATCTGTACCAAGACACCTTGGATATGCATGCAAATACACACAGCAGTATCTGAAAGATGTATAGCCAAACAACCGACAGCTCACTGTGAACTAATCTGCATTGGATTAATATTACACTCAAAAGGTCTTTTCTGCTAGGAAATGGTTATGAAGAGTGCGATCAATGCCTATTTAAAAAAAAAAGGACTCATTAAAACCAGGCACGTGGAGAGCTTGAAGCGGCCACGACACATCACAGAAAGTGTGACTCAACAATTGCTCTCTTTAATGATCGCTGTAATCTAATTCTAAATGCTCTCATTGCTCTGCCTGCCCACACGTGTATAGGTTTTGACAGCAAGCGTGATATATTTTGCATTTTTTAAAATGACTTTTTTTTTCATGCCTCTCTGCTTCACTTGCTTTTGCATTACAATGCAGATTGCACTGTTTGTGGGGTGAGAGGGAAAGGAGGATCAAAAAGAAAAACAATTTTTCATTCAATTGTTTGTTGCGTTCAAAGCTCTACGGATAAACTCGCTCGGCCGTACGAGAGCATACGTGCGGTTACCATAAATTCCTTCACACAGATGCCCTGCTAAGCTTGACTTTAGCACTGTACACGAGTTTATGTACGCGCTGGTTTGTGGAGCTCGCCAGCGGATCATTAAGTTGCAAATTAAGCATAGTTGCAGAGAGCGAACGAGTATATCCATCAGTCAGTGAAGTGTGACGGCCTGCCACCAAGGAGAAACAGATCCTACCGTCCGCTAATCCGCCAGGGGTGCCTTCTCCTCTCTAGTGTCCCCAGGTACTGCACTTAACATTCAATTTTTATTCCTATTTGCTTGCTTATTCGCCTGTCTTCCTACTATGCCAGCTGTTTACAATCTCCGAGAAGGTAGTGTAATGAGGTAAACAGTCCACTCCACGGTGACAGTGTTCCGTAGCTGCGGAGAGGGGGGAGATTGACACGGCCGATGAGGAGAACTGGAGAATGACTGACAGCTGATGGGGATTCGTCGAGGGACGACGACAGGTGGGTATGCTAATGCGGGTCACGCATGTACAGCGGGATCTTCCTCTATTACATTCTCCTTCTTTTTTACTCTCTCTGCCTCGTTCTCATATTCCCACTGATGCCCCCACAGAGCACACCATGAAAAAAAGAGGGCTGTTTGCTCACACCGTGCCAGTCCTAGCAGCCCCTGGTGAATACAGCACCCCGCCAGTGCTCTTAAGCCACAGTGCAAACAAGCCACATGCACACACAATGTTTGAACTTTCTCCTACAGTTGCAACTCATCTCTTTGTGTCTTCTGGGTCTCGCTGTCTCTTTTTTTTGTCTTTTTTTTCCTTAATATACATAGATATTATACTTGATGCTTATTTATGGCCTGGCAGTAGTGTTACCCAAATTCCCCAGCCCCCTTGGCCCAAGCCTGATCAGTAGGCTGAAAAAAAACACACACAAAAAAAAAAAAAACTTTTGGTTGTGTCCCCTGACAAGTCAGCTATGGCGTGCCCTATTTCGGAAAAACAAACACACAAAAAAAAAAAAAAAACGTGTATGCAACGTGTATGCTTTTTGTGACTTTGATAGGTATTGGTGGTCAAAACCCCACAGCCGTCCCCTGTGGACAGTGGTCTGTGTGGGGTGCGAGTTCAATAAGAGGTCAGCATCAATCAGAGGACATGTCACTTTGTTTCTAGACCTGACTCTATGCTGACAGGCCCGAAAGCCAAATGTAAGACAGGGCGTGACCTTGGAGGTCATGTGGGGTCAAGTGACTTTGGGCTTGAGGAGGGCTGTGGCGAAGAGATTACTGGCGAAATGCTGAATTTTCCAATACTAATTCATTTTTCATAAACCAATAATAGGAAGCCGGCTTTTAGTGCCTGAGAATGGTTCGATATATGTTGCGAGCTTACACACTCATGCTGTGATGTACGATTTATCTAGAGGGCAGATAGAATTTTAGTTTTAATTCCCTCGAAGGGCAGGCTAGTTTAGTGCCGTAGATTAATATGCCGCTAGTAGGAGAGCCACAGATGGCTCAGCAACCAACAGTCAAGCAGCAGCTGCTTGCGCCGTGGCTGCGGTGGCATCGGTGCGTGGTCTTCACAGAGGCCTGGCCAAAAACACAATCCCTGCCTTTAGACAACAATGCAAAATCTGCTTCATATCAATCTGGACGTAAATGAGTTGTGAAAAACCATTTAGTTTAGATTCGTATAATAATTTGGGCGCAAAAAGGGTCATAAAATACTTACACCCACACTAGCGCAGATCAAATTAGAGCCTTCTGTAATGTGGTGTGACAGTTAATGCATTGTTTCACCGGTAAATACAGATACCGTTACTGCCAAACCTGTAGATGAATCAGATGACATGTAACAAGGCATAATGGCTATTGATTTTCCAACCACTCAGAGGACATTGTCGAAAATTTAATGGACTTCGGATTCTTAAAATTCCTTAATGCTAATAAAAAAAATATATATCCTTGAACTGGTCACGGTGCGAAACTCAGCAGAACAGTAGGAATTGAATATAACTGAACTGTATTTAAAAGGGCTGAACAATGATGCAGAGATTTTTTTTTTTAATGGTTACTATTAGATTTACACAACAAGCATTTGTTAGTATTATTACAGCACAGGCCCTGACCCGTTCACCAAAAGAAGTGTGCCGTGAGATGCTGTCAATAGCCATAACCATGTTTAGATGGGACACGCCGTCAGAACTTATTAGTAATGCACGATTGTGTCTCGTAAAGTGATGCTGACGGAGATGGCAAACATGTCTCAGTATCTCTGCGTAATTAGATGCAAATTAGTGTCAATTTCAGACAACTATATTCAAACATCAAACAAGACACCGTAGTTAATTATAACTACGACAGGAGGTAATTTAGGCCCGTGCCCTTGTGCAGGTGTGAACAGACTTGCTAAAGGAGGAGAGAGAACTGAGATAGAGGTGCGACAGAAGTGAATGCCCGTTTAAAGTGGCTGTTGATTCACTCCTACCTGCTTCCAGCTTTGACGTGCTAATTCTCAGCAGAAGGTGCTTGCAAAAGCTACCTGCGCCAATTATTGCACATTTCTTCATTAGTGAGTGCGGGCATTAAAACTGACGGAAAGCAAGCTTAAATTTAGAGAGCTTAATTCAATTCTTTTCCAGCCATATCTTTGAGCCCCACAGCACTAATGGGTACACACTAAGATTAACATCGCAGCACTATCTAGCCTTTTAAAGCAAAACTTTAAAGAAGAACTTCTTAAGAAGTACAATTACGTGCAATTATCAAAAACGCTGTTGCAGAGGGTTGACGATTTACGCACTAAAAATTGCGACTGAAATGGCTTACATGTCACTGATACTTACGACTGATGTAAGTTTACATGAAAAAAGACTTCCCAGCCCCTTAGCGCGTGCCAAACGACGCCAATGCCGAACTACAGCTGAGTTGTCCTTTTAATATCCCCCACAATTCTCAAATAATGGCCGCCCAGAGACAGATACACATATTGAAGCGATGTCCAAATCCTGTCTCCAGAGACAAAATCAACAAAAACAAAATAAAATAAAAATCGAACCACAGAGCTCACATTTTCCTGCCTATTTGGTATCACAGGGGGCGAAGAA
Organism: Pimephales promelas; assembly: GCF_988280905.1. Classification (NCBI taxonomy): domain Eukaryota; kingdom Metazoa; phylum Chordata; class Actinopteri; order Cypriniformes; family Leuciscidae; genus Pimephales; species Pimephales promelas. The sequence goes on from NC_142774.1 coordinate 13,040,648, forward strand.
GCAGACTCATTTCCACAACCGCTTTGCCTTCCCAGAACGAATGTAAATTTCTGATGAAACAAATGCATATGCAGGGAAAGCTTACGTGCTACGAGTCAACAGGCATCTCCCTCAGAGAGTCTCTTTTCTCTTACTGAGCATTGATCATATGCTACAGTTGCCTCCTGCTCACAGAATGAAAAAAAAAGAAAAAAGAAAAAATGAGGGTGTATTTACAGGGGCTTGTAATGATACCATATATCAGGCTGACCCACTGGTCTAATGATTTTGAAAAAATACCTCACTCAGAGAAAAGCAGAGGACATGCATGCTGGGATGGACTGTCACCTAGCAGCCCATTCAAAGGGATGGTCTTTGGGGGTAGGGGGAGGAATATGAAAATAGGGATTTGTGTTATTTCGTGTGATACAATAAACATCTCTCAGGTGGAGCTCAATGCCAGAGATTTTTCCTTTACAGAAATCAGAAAACTTCCCGTGATGCTGGGTGATCGGGATGTCGTGATTTTAGCTTATTACTAGGCCTACCAATCGATTGCAATATATAATTAGTTGATACGTGGATTAAATGATGCGCATAGATCACAATTATATCTCAATAATTATGAGTATTGCATTTGTTAACATTAGTTAATGAACTGTGAGGTAAAATGAACAAACAATGAACAATTAACAAAAGGTTAACAAAAACAAAGGTGGTAACACTTTACAATAAGGTTCATTAGTAACTGCATTAGTTAGTACAAACTAATGATGAACTGCACTTATAGCCTACAGCATTTATTAATCTTTGTTAATGTTAATTTCAACATTTAGAAAAACTTTAAAATGTTGTTCACATTAGTTTAAGGACTTTGAACAAACATGAACAAACACTGGTTAATTTTTATTAACTAACATTAACAAAGTTGAACAAAAACAGTAACAAATGTATTGCTCATGGTTAGTTAATGTTAGTTAATACATTAACTAATGAACATTATTCACTCTCAGAAAAAAAAGGTACAAAAGCTGTCACTGGGGCGGTACCTTTTCAAAAGGTACACTTTTGTACCCAAAGGGTGCATATTGGTACAAAAATGTACCATGAATGTACCAATATGCACCCTTTAGGTACAAAAGTGTACCTTTTGAAAAGGTACCGCCCCAGTGACAGCTTTTGTACCTTTTTTTTTTTTCTGAGAGTGTTGTCCAAAATATGAATATCCTGATCATAGTTAGTTTATGTTATCTAATGTTAAGAAATGGGACCCTTATATTATGTTTTACAAATGCTGTCAAACCTTCCATGTTTAAAGAACTTTTGGACTCTGCAAACGTAGAATACTGGACTTCTTCATTGTCACTGCTGGGAAAAGCTCTTCACTTGCTGTTACTACCTTTTTTTTTTTTTGAGGGGAGGGAAGGGGATGGGAAGAGGATTGTAATTGTAACTTTAAAACCCAATAAAGAAAAGAAAAGAAATGGGACCTTATCGTACGGTGTTACCGATATATTTTATAATATTACAAATAACAAAAGTATGTATGGGATATCTTTTTCAGTCATCGTACATCTTGCTACATTAAAAAGTAATTATAATCATACATTTTATGACTCCGTTCCGTGTGTATGGCTCCACAAAACAATTATTACACAATTTCTGTACGGGTCAGAGGGTACTAATTTATAATTAACCAAATTAAATGAACACATTAAACTAACAGCCAACTTATGAGTTATTTTATGATGAGAACTGCCCATTAAACAAACGGCAGTCAGCAGCAAGTTTCATTGTTCGTCTCTGTAATGCAAGATGGGATACTTCGGAAACTGAGCATCAGTTCAGGCCTCCATGGAGACGTGAGCAGAAAAAGTGAGTATCTATTGTCACTATTGCTCGCTCTTTCTCATAGAACCGGAATATTAATATGCCAGCCTCTCCAGGAGACGTGCTCTCTCACACACCCATACTATGCAAAACTTTTACCTCTTCTTTTCTCCCTCCTCAACCATCCCTCCATATCTCAATGTACGTGCACCCCATGCAGCTCAACACAAGCTGGATTATGGGGTGGGAGGTGTAGGCAGGGGGCAGACACAGCTGCTGCTGTCCCTTACGAGAAAAGACTCCCTGGTGTGACCCTTGTGAAAGAGGGAGGCCGGCCCAGCTAAGCCACTTCATTCAGAGGCCCAATGGCTCCCTGCCGGGCTCAGGCCAGGGGCTACAACAAGTGAAAGAGCAGCAAAGGAAAGGGCAAGGATAGAGATGCATAGAAAGAGTGAAATGAGGCTGAGAAAAAAGAGCAAGACTGGGTTTTGGAAAGGCGGGGTTTTGGCGGTGGTCATATTTTATTTCTTCTTCTTTTTTTTTTTTTTTACTTTTGTGCTGTGTTGTGCGAGTCATGCAGATCACAGATAATTGTTGCGCTGTCAGAAAGATTTCCAGCACGGCGGTATGCCGATCTAACCCACAGAAGGGCTAAATAACAACAATCACCATGATCATAAAGAGCAGGGCCCACGCTGGAGAACTCCATTCACGCTAATCAGGAGTCCCACTGTTTTACTGTGTAGGGCACAGCACAAAGACCTGCTAGCAGGACGCCTGTCCCGCCATCGGCACTGCAACCTGGCTAAATGGAGCAGGTGATTTCCTAGCCTCCCCCTGGGCCCGACCAATCACACTCGCATGCAGGTGGAAGGGAGGGCGTATCAAGGTACACTGCGAGGGCAATGCTAAACAGTCCATGTGGTGGAAGCAGAGTGCAATGAAACCGCTGCTACACCTACACACACACTGTGAGTTTCATCCCTGCTGCAGGTAGCAGGTTTGCGAGACAAATGAGGCTGCAGATAAGAAGGTCCAAGCAGATGGAAAAGGAAAGGGTGGGGTCAGAGCCAAGAATATGAACCCACATCTCTAACACTGGCTTAATAAGCAGGAGTTGTGCTGATGGCAGCAGCTAGCGATCGCCCCATAGGGAAGTGAACACAACCTCCAGCTGAACCCAACACATCACACACACTGGACAAGCTCGGCAAAAATACAGCCAGCTTCGTCCTCTGAGCTCAAAACAGCGATGAGGAAAATATTCATTATTCCGTTTCGGCAAAGCTCGGAGGTGCTACGGCGCTTAGGGTGAAACTTGGGCAACAAGACATGCCGATTTGTAGTTTGGCTTGATTCGTAGCCTAATGTGACCTGCAGATTTATTTGAAACGGGCTTTCGGCCCAGAGACCGATGACAGTCTCCAGTGAGGGCAAATATACTGGCATTACATCATTCTGTCTCCCTGGGTCTTAAAGTGACAATGCCGCAATGAATGCCTCCTACTCGCACTGTCAATACTGAACAGGCTAACAAACAGACGACACGAGCAGCCCTAAACAAACGCCCTGTTCTTGCAGATCCAATAATCAATATGTGTGTATACAATGGCAGTTAATCATAAACAGACTGAAATCAATGGCAGTTGCGAGATTGTAATTTTTCGAGAGTGGTTAAACGATTCAAGCTGCTGGTAGTTTGTTGGCTTTTGCACTTCTCTCAGCCTCATTCTCTCAGAGTTCAAAAGAAAACTGATGCCGCATCACATTGTTTGTTGCGCCCGCAGTCAGTCAACATTTCATGAATTGCTTTTCAATTGAATCCTTTTGGATATCACTGAGGTTTAACGGTTTGTGATACAAAATGCTTATAAAGATTGATGGAGGGAATTTATAACCTTAAGCCACTACCTGTCGGGCTCGCGTAAGTGTACGAGCATGTTTATTAGATACAGTCTCTTCAATCTCACTCTCTCTGTCAGTGTGTATTGTGTCTGACTCAGTCAACCTTTCCTTTTTATTGCTGCTGGGTTGCGCTTCTTGTTTAAACAGCCAGATGCACGCTCATGAATAAATTAATGTTTACAAACCAGATTGGCTGCCATAAAGGAAAGGTCAGGGAGGGTGTATGTATTACTCTCCTTTTCTGTTCCTCACTCAGTTTCTGCTTAGCCTAATGCAACATTCTTCAGGGCAATGTTCTCATGTCCCGATTATCCTGCTGGAACCCACCTGGATTAGTGTTATTCCAACACTAAATCCGCAGCATGGCCCCTGACCGTGGCTAGGGCTTTTCTGGCATGAGGTTGCACTTTTCACTAATCCAGGCTTCATATATTCTTCTTGGATCCTAAACCTAACCCTAACCTAAACCACACAACTCGTTTGAGGCAAATTGAACAGGGCAACATCTCTTGTTCATGTCATTGTTGCCTCATACAAATATAAATATTTAGCGCAGTCTCATCCCAAGACGTCATATAACTGACGTCTTGTGACCATACGTCAACATCCGCCTTTTTAAGGTACCCTTAAACGTTGGTTATGATAACCCGATCTCACGACCAAATCGTACGAAATCGACGCATTGCTAAATCGTACATATTTTACGAATTGGCCAATTCGTATGAATTCGTACGAATGACCTACCCCTTACCCCGCCCCTAAACCTAACCATCACGTGGGTTTATACAAATCGTACAAATTCGTACGAGTGAGGTCGTACGAATTAGTACGAATTAGACACTTTTTAATCATGCGTCGAATTCGTACGAATTGGTCGTGAGATAGCGTAGGTTATGATGTTATCGGATCCTAACCCTACCCCGGACCTAAACCTACCCCGTGACCTAACCGACATTAAAGGTAAAGCGTCAGTTGTATGACGGCCCGGGATCGTCATGTAACCGACGTTTAAGGGTACCCTAAAAAGGCGGATGTTGACGTATGGTCAAAAGACGTCCCAAGACGTCAGTTATATGACTTCTTGGGATGAGACTGTGTTAAAATATTTGACTTCAATCTAAGTCCCTTTATAGTGCACAAGTTATGGACTGAAGCTAAACAAACTCATCAGATAACATGGGCACACACACACCTGTATACTCATAAACACAGACACACACCTCCTAAGCGACAACTGCGATGAAAGGGTGTGAAGTGTGGTGCTACGTAAGGGTGTGAGTGTCTCATAACAGACAATATCTGAGGGTAATGTCTTAGCGCAGTGCAGACGATAGAGCTGTCATTTATGTGTGGCGTGCCTTGTCACCTCCTGACATGCAAATTGCTCTCGTCAGAAGCTCTGGCCAAATAAAATATTCATTCTCTTGTCTATTATCTGCCACATTACATTCGCTAATCATTTTTCCCACCTTGGAAAACTTGCGGTCCGCCCCTCTCTCGCTCACCTCCGACTGTCTGCTGACAAACGCATCTCAATCTCCATCAGTGAGCGGCCCGCATGACTCTCTCCGCCAACAAATTATTAGCATCAAATCTCCCGTCATCTGCAGGCTATTTGTGGTATGCCAACATCATTTCCTGCCCGGCGTGGCGAAATCGATTGTGGGAGAGGGAAGCAGAAAAACCATTACATTTCCGCTCAAAAGCTGGATTCCTCACTCCGCCCCCTTCCAAATGCCCCACGGAAAGGAAACTAAAGATAAAGTTAGGGTACAAAAACTTGAGGTAAAAGTCAGGGAGCCAAGTTAGTTTAGTGCTAATTGTGTTTATAGTGTACGGAGAGATGGATCTTTTTAAACTGCACTGATTGTGAAAGTATTCCGCCTCTCATTACTTCTTGACACTGTAATGAGTGCTAATGAGCACAAATTATACTGTGTGCTCACAAGTGTGTTTGTGTGTGAGTGTGTGTTTGAAAGAGGCACAGCCATGTAACTTGTCATAAGGCATTCAGGCCACAAAAATTCAAAAAATAAATAAGAGTAAAATACTCAAAGCAGCCACAGAGTTACCTCCACAGATTGGACATTGTAATGGATGCTCAAAGTTCAGATAATTTCAACTTTGACCCTGTTAGCCGTTGACCTTTTAAAGCACAGCCAATGATTACCAGATTTTTCGCAAAGCATGGGGGTGTCCACATGGGAAACAAGGCAGAAAAAGAGTCTGATCCTTCGTTTAGGAATAAACCGCTCGTTTTAAAATCTGCCTGGTCTATTGTTATGACATCCACTTCAAACATTACAATTCTCTTGATAACTTTAGTTAACTCTACAATAAGTAAACCCACTTGACCAGGTAATTACCCAAGTAGGCTAATGCATCTGCATCTCAATGAAGACATGAGAGAGAACTTTATCTTCAGAGCTGCTTCTGAGAGTCACTTCAGAAGCTTTTGACCATTTCATTTGAGAAACATCAAACATGTCAAAATAAAAATCCGGTTGACCTTGAAGAAAAATATAACATAAATGTTTTACTGGTGTATATAAAATGTAATTCTTAAATACATTTTTAATATCATACAACAAAGCTTTTTTATTTTTTATTTTTTACCCATTTTATTATACAGTTCTTCTATGCAGCATGTTTGATCAAAAATAAAAACGTTTTGTTGAAAATTAATTGTTATATTTTCATTTGATTAGATTTTAAAAGATTGATTAAATTGTTAAATAAATGATAAATTTGTATTAAATCATTAATGTTAATGCAATCTAGAAAAATAGGAAATACTTTACAATAAAATTTAATTTATTCACATTAGTTAAATCACTTACTAACATTACAAATTGAACAATACATTCGAACAGCATTCATTACGTTTTGTTAATATTAGTTAATAAAAATGTTCACGTTCTTGTTAGTTTAAAGTGCATTAACTAATGTTAACAGATGTAACAGATGTTGAGATTAACATTAACTTAAATTGCAAAATGTTGTAAAGCATTATTCCTCATTAGTTCCTGAAGCTAATGTAGTTAACTAATGCTAACAAATGAAACCTTACTCTAAGGTGTTACCAAAACATAAAATGGTAGCTTACTCAGTGAAATTTAATTGTTCACATTCATCCTCAATGTCAAACAAATGTGGACAATATTTCTTTCCCCATTAGTGGTAAATGAATATCGTGATAAAAATCGATACTGACTGATGAGGGGAAAAAAATATATAGTGATCATATTTTTGGCAACGACGGTAGCCCTGGACCAAGCTCAAAAACATTTAAAAAAATCAGAGAGTAAGCACCGTAGTCCCATATGAAAATCACCTATTATAATGTATATGAAGGTCAAAGCAGGGCATGACCCTTGTGTTAAGAGGTGGGTTAGACACGAGTCAAGTAAAGGAGCCTTTATTTCTTAGACTACATATGACACAATTTCCCAACCTCTTAAAATGTATCTGTTGGAAATTAACGGTGTTATTCCACCATATGGACCACCATAGAAACCCATCAGAGCATCTGTGCAACATTTTCATGATAGGTCTCCTTTCAGCTGGAGCTACATTACTCTAGCGAGCACGGCAAACCCAGCAATCTTTTTGGTCTCTCTGCTAATGTTTGACAAAGAGAGAAAATGACAGATAGAGAGCTAGAAAAAAGAGCTACAGATGGCATGGAGTTCCTGCCTAAGATTACTTGGCCTCTCTCTAGTTCAAACCCGATAGCTCATGCTCAGTGTTAGCCTGCCGAGATTCCCCACATTTATACTTCTCTGTTATACTTCCACACTAATTTCACTTCTGAACGTGCCAAATCACTCTAGTAAATCACACGGATTCTCGCATGCACGCAGCGGTCATGCTCTGGGAACATATCATTTGGCATTTAGATATGAGAGCCCAGAAAACAGACAAAAACAAACACATTTCAATGACTGTCATTATCATTTTACTGTTCAAAAGGGGGGAAGAACAGAGAAGTGGCGAAGCATTTGAAGTCTTTAAGCGGCTTAGGGGACCGTGGACAATGGGGTAAAATGTTGGGCTTTCTTCGAGGGGCGTTATTTACTCATTTCACGCTTTGTTGGTCACGACTGCAGGATTCGAAAGGCGGCGGGGCACAAAAGGCCGCATCGACGCAGGGCCGGCTAATCTAGAGGCTTGCTCGGTTTCACACAACAGGCTTACTGCATAACGCCAGCCATGAACACCAGGGCCTCTATCCAGCAGCCGGACAATCACCCACTTTTATGCAGCAGCCCTGCTTTTCAAAAGCCCGACCGGTACTGGGTCTTTGTCTGGACAAAAATCCCAGAGAAAATGTTTGGTTGAACTTAGCAGGGCTTTTAACAGGCGGCAGACAAAGAGGTTAGCGTGTAGAGCTTGAGAAAGAGACTTAGCCAATGCAGCACAGTCCCTTAGTTTCTGAGAATTAGACACTTGAAAAATGAAAGGTCTGAGTGATCGTTTTGGAATGACCATACTTCACAGTCTAGGGTGACCAGGTGTTCATGTTTTCATGGGACTCTCTGTTTTTGTTTTTACCGTGCATTTAAAACAGCGAGGACACAGTGAAATAGTATCTCATTTGGTAGACATTCCACGTGTAGAAAGGAACAATATAGAATATTTAAAGTACAATATACAATTTCGATTGCATCTTTATTTTCATTGTTCGAAAAAAAAAAAAAATAATATGATGAATGTCTTGTTTCTCACATTGGAATAAAGGCCTCAGCTTCTCTTGAGTTCATATCATTATATATTAAACAATGCAAATCATAACATGACAAAAAATCTCGATCACTGTTGTGACTGTCAGTGCTCACATGTTGTTTTGAATGGACCTTACACCTCTGTCATATAAATTACAATTAGTCATCCGAAATGTAATTTAGAGTAGTATAACAGTATATGATCCAGTATAAGGTCAAAATACACAAAACCAGATTTTGTCTCTACAAAAAATATCAATTTTTAGATAACATGGAAAATTATTTGTTGATATATTTCAGAAATCTGGTCACCTTAAGCTTGATGGAGGGTCAATGCAATCGATCATAGGGCTAACAGTAGCTTGCACTCAGAAGAACGTATGAGTGCTGCTGAGGGTTCATTTTTCCCCCATGGGGCAACAGCAGTTCCATTGCACTGACTGTTCTCTGTGATGGATATGTGTATTCGCTCACTCCATCTTCTCCAGTTCCTGTAGTCTCTCTATATATCCTGTGTTTCTCTCTTTTTCCCCATTACAGGTTCCCAATAAAACCACAGGGCACTGAACCTTCTTTTACCACTGGAAGCCTGGAAGGTGACAAATAAGTTCACCCAAATAGCCCTTAAAGGTTAGGCCTGCATTAAACAGAGGGACTATATAGAGAGAAATCCAGAGAAAAGAAGCAAGAGGGAGGAATAAAGAGAGGGAAGGAAGACGACAGGCGGATTGATGGCAGGGCAGTGAGTCTGGTTTCATTCTAGGCTTTTCCTTAACTCCAAGGCATTATCCATTCAGCTGTCACACACACACACACACACAGCCAAGTCCACCACACTGAGGGGTATGGTGACACAAAATGGAGTAAAGTCCAGTGCCAGACCGCTGTATCCTCCAAGAACCGAAGCTCTCCAGCTGAGCTCAAAGCAGAACAACTTTCTTCTCTCTTTCTCACACACACACACATTTGATTTTATATCACGATGGGGACTTTCCATTGACTCCAAGTGGTTTTATACTGGTGATATTTTTTTATTTTTTTATCCCCCTCAACAGAAACATTGTTGGCTGTAGACAAAACCAAGATAATCTAAAGATGGGCATAGAATAGGCCGCTATTTATTTGATATAAAGTTAACTATAACTATAACTATAAAGTTATATATATTTACTAACATAACCCTAAAAAATACATAAACATAAATACAAATACATTTAATTAATTAATTGATTAAATCAACACATTCATTTAATTTACACATGAACTATTTTTACTTTGTGGAAGTACTTACATTTTTACAAATTATATAAGTAATCCTACCAAACACACATGTCAATAAAAAATACTGCTCTAAAGAAAATAAATAAATACTTGGACTGTGTGTGTTCTTTCCATCTTTGCTTTTATAAATTGTATTCAATATACCAATATATACAATATACCAGCTTTCTGGTCAAAACACATATTGGTAAATAAGAAACGTCACCAAAATGGGGAGAAGAGGAAAAGAAGATCTGATTAGATATGTTTGAGTTGCTTTGAGTGGAAGAAGCACACTACAGTTTAATGTAAACCCCTAATCTATAATTCTAGTGACAGTGAGCAGGGGGAGGAATAGTCCCTTGGCTTTGCCTCAGATTAAGAGAAATAAATGTCTCTCTTCTCTCACGGCAGAAAAGAGGGGGATCATTTAAAAACATATTCAGAAAACTCATTACAACCTGGTTGTAAACAAAAATGAGAGTGGGATATGAACATACAGCACTACACAGCAGTACACACACACAGCCAACTGTTTGATTTGCTAAGTGAAGTGCTCTGTGAAACAAAAGTGTGTGTGTTTTGAATGGGGAGAAGGGGACAGTGTGCAGAAGTGTACAATAATGCTGTGTATTGAGGCAGATCACCATAAAAACTTGACAGGGTTACTCTTCATTGATAATGAAAGCGATTCTGAAGTCTGTTTTAAAAAGGGGAGAAAACTGAAATATGTCATTTCCCTTTTAAGAAAAGAAACAGAATGTTTAATGAGTGCAGTGAACCTGTAGTGAAGGAATAATATTGATCTGCACTGTATGGAGAAGGAATGTGTGAATGATGAAAGGCTATGGTAATAGTCAGAGTTAACAGGTCTTTCAGTGGTCAGAAAAAGCCACTGTGGTTGACGTCCGGCCTACTAATGGCAATTCTTGTGTACATTCTATTTTATGTTTATGTCTATGCTGTATCTTGTAAGTGATTGCACACACACACATACTGTACACACACACATTAAGGGATTTAAGGAGAATCAGAAAGACCACCAAAACATTATAAATATTAATCCTCAATATAAAAATTTAGATAAAAGGTTATACTTTAAAATATACATTCGCAACAGTTTTTGACATGATTTGAGGCTGTAAAACAAAAGTTATGATGGCATTGCTACCTGATTTTTTTTAGCTGATCTGCTAATAAAGATATTATTGAAATGTAATCCATACCTCAAACAGCATGAACGGTTTGCCTTAAAACTGATTTTAGTATTCTTGATTAGTACAAAATGCAGAATCATTTAGGCACTCAATACTTCCCTATTCTACTTTTTAGAGCATCACCAAAGGAACCAATGGTGCCATGAGCTTGTGTCTCAGAAGACCTTTCTCTCTTTGTGACAACTGTCTGCTTGAACTAGTGACCAAGCAAAAACCAAAGAGGGAATGAAAAAAACAAGTGAGACACTAATCCAGAACAGCACCTGTTATTCTGTTTGTCCCCACTGGAGGAAAAAAAAAAAAATTCTATGTAAACACCTGCACATGCATAGAAAACACAGCATATTGCATGCATGGAGTGCTACTTCCAGCATGATATGGTGGTACCGCTTTAGCCTTTTGACCTCCATATGGTTGAAAAAGGCCTTTTGAGAGATGCCACACTCATGGTAGATTCTGCTGCCGCAGTTGTCGTGTGTGTGTGTGTGTGTGTGTGTGTGAGATGTTTCTGGCAGGCCTTTTCTGAATTTAGTTTGACTTAAGCTTGTTTCTGTTTTAAAAGTGATAATTTCTTAGGGCTCAAAAATTAAATAAATCCAAAATAACATTAAGGTCGGCTTTGATACGCTGGCTTCAGGGTTAGACATTGAGCGGGAAGAAGGAAGGTTGATACGAACATTGTAATTCCAGTGTCAGTGTGGGGTGGACTTTAATTACATTTTGCCTTAATGAACAATGTGCTTTTACTAGACGTGCAACGGATCCTATGAATATTTTAATTTTTGTGTTGCATTTTATATAGAATATGGCTTTAAAGGGACAATATGTATTTTTTTGCCACTAGAGGTCGCTTATTCAAAAATGTATGTATTTATTAATATATATAAACTTGAACATTTTTGTTCAAAACAACAATACTGACCAAGTCATGCAAAGATGTGCTCAGTTGTGTGTCATTTCACAAATGCCATTTCCTGATTTTGTTTTGATATGCCTTTTAATCATTTCAGTTTTGAAATGTCACAAGTGATACGGTCTTTCTGTTTCTAAGATCATGTAATGACACAGTGGACTGGCACTGGGGGAGCGGGAGGGCAAAAAAAGAAGAAGCATTGAATATGATTGAAATGGCAAAAAAACGTTGTTGATCTTAAGAACCGAGACGATAAAACAAGCTTAAATCTGCATCATTAACTCTTGTTAACACATGAAATATAAAGACATCAAATTAACAACCAACGGAGACAGTAACACATGAAAACTGCCAGTAATTTGTTGTGAGACAGTTGTGTGGATGTATCAGTTTAAACACAGAGGATGAATCTGTTTAAACTTCTTCTCTTCTCTAAGCGTATCTGTCCTTTCTCTGGTGGCATGTCTAATTAGAAATGTCTTGTTTGTGTGTAGGCTTTTGAAGCCGTCCCTCCATGATAAGAAAGCAACAGTTTCTCTGCCTCAGATCTGTGAGAGGCCTATCTCTGGACTGGGTAAATGTTTCACGCTTCACCAAAGAAGACCAGAGCCTGTGCGGACTTCAATTACACCTTTTTGGATTGGATGTTACTCTTTCATAACTCACGTTCTCATTTCATTGAAGTCTCAGACATTTCAGCTGAAGCTCCTTTGGATAACTCTGTTTACTCCTTCAGTAGATGCTTTAATTATAATTATTATTTTGCATTTGAGGTATATTTAGATTTTCTTTTATTTTCCCAGATTTCGAAATCACTTGTAACAAGGGTCTTTTTCCTCTAGAGTAATTTCTCCATTTAATCTCATTGCAGTCTAGGAGAAACAACTGAGATAATATAATTTTCCTTCCTATGGGCAGACACACATCCATACAGTAGAGGGGCCATAAAATGTGCACACACACACACACACACACACACACAAAGATTCAGTTCACACGGGGTCTCAAAAACACAAACGCACGCATTGGAAAAACATTACAAGACGTCAGTGGGACGGTCTCTGGCTCAGAGAGGTGGAGGAGGCTATAAACACATATAGTGTATCAATTAAAGTTCCTATTGCTGTGGCCCAGACTCAGTGCCAGCTGTGTGTGGTTACAAAAGCAATGCGGTGGCTCCTTCCAATAGCCCTAAAAAGGCAAAACCACCAAAGCACTTTAACTCCCTCACCGAGAATAAAAAAAAAAGGGATGAAACAAAAACAGAAAAGAGAGGAGCGGGGGACATGCTAAGTGGAGTGCAGCAACATTAAGGGCATATTAAAACAAGATGGCCGACAGCTGGTAATGCAGTTTGTGTTGGGCGCAGGCTGTGCCGGCACTCATTAGGGTACAGTGCACCATCGAACCGCCTCGTTCCCTCTCCTGTAGCCCCTGAAAAACACAAAGCTTCCTCATAATGTTCCCAAGTGTGTAAATCATTCCAAAGGCTGACACAAAAAGTACACTGTAAGCCGCAAAAATAATTAGGGCCAACTGCAGCTACCGCCTTTTCTTCCCTTCTGCCTCGGTTTCTTCTTCCCAGCCTTCAGCGCCCACATGCTTTCCTTACGTCGCTTGCCCAGGCAAATAAAACCTTCGATCCCTAAAGCCAGGGGAACATTAAAGTTATAAAAGTTGGCCGTGGAGGCATAAGGTGTTCCTTACCGGGCCTAACATGCTGGGGTGAAACATGCTATTTAACTTCCTCCCACTTTTCTCTGCAGACCTCTCATTTAAAGTCTAGGTGGAGCTCGTCTTACTTTTATGTCCCCTGGCTTTGAACTTTCACATTCTGTGGCCCCCTTCTCTGACGCATTTCTCAGCTATCACCCTCTTTTTCTACTCCAACACGCACTCACTCTCCTTCCTACTGTCGTTCACGTCTGATATGATACTAGACGGGGTTATGTGAGCCCTAAGGCTGCCGGAAAAAAAGGAGGGGAAGAGGGAATGAGTGAGTGAAGGAGAGGAGGAGAGCGACATGACTTCACAGAGCTGCTGTGCAGGAAAAACAACAAAATTCGGCCACACTCTTCCAAACAGCTGCCAAAACCACCTCAACATGAAAGCCGGAGTGAGACAGCAGGAGGAATTCAGCCGGCTGGGCCCTCAATCCTGACCTTATCATTCCATTATGCTCCAAAACGCCACTTCACCAAAACGTTCAAACACTCTGCAGTGTCGACACGTGGAGAAAGTATGAAAAATTAGTTTAAAGAGGGCATGCAAATGATAATAACAAATGAGGGTTGGAAAAATACAGAATTAAATAACTGACCTGTCAATTTATGAGATGGCATTTGAATTGAATTGGACAAGTCCTACTGTATGTTGAATTGAATGACGGGAAGTGTAATTTATTGAACTGCAGTTCAGGGTAATTCAACATAATAGCAATTTCAATAGTCCACCACAAGCAACAAAGCATAAATAATTGTCTATTTATTTCCTGACATAAAAAATTTAGATCAGAAGTCTGTGTGTATGTGTGTGTGTGTGTGTGTGTGGTAGGGGTGTGGGGGTTCTATTTTCTTATAGAAATGAATATTTATATTGAGCAAAAATGCATTCATAAATGCACTCATTTAAAATAATTTACTTTAAATGAAAATAATTAATTTTAATGTTTAATGTCAATGTTTATAACAGGAAGCAGCATATCATATCAAGCGGCTCCTACCGGTTTTTTTTTTTTTTTTTTTTTTTTTTTAATGTCCAGTAGGATTTAGTTTATATCACAGCTCGGCCAAAGCCGTCGAGCTCTCCAAAGTCGCATTCGACAGACACAGTATAATATATTTTCCTTTTAGATTTAATATGAAACTGTTACTAAAGCAAATCATGCTGAGGATGTATATTTTGAAAAGTGTGTAATTTATGTTGGTGCATGGCACCGTTGTTATCTCTTCTTCTCATCTAATGTTTAGTCTATCTATTTTAAGCTTATTTTACACACAGAATAGGTTTGATATGTTTTTTGGTCTGATTCGACTCATCATTATCATGTCTCTGGACCGGAGCATACTGTTGTGTGCGCAGTGGCAGTTCACGTGACACTTACATGAAACCAGACTTCATTCGCCCAAATGTAATGCGTATTTACACTGTCTGAATCATACATTGTCCCCTATATAGTGCACTATGTGCCATTCACCATATAGAAAATAGTACTTGTGTGAACAAGTGATCGATTTCAGTCGTTAGATGCAATCAAAATCATTGATCCATCCCAGCTAACAAAGTTAGGTTCTGAGAACGTTTTTCTAACGTTCCATTTTGGTTGTGGGAACGTTAATTTAAAATGTTCTAAAAACGTGGAAATGTCCAGTTTGCTTAACGTTGCTGGAACGGTGTCTTAATGTTTGCAGAACGTTGCTGGAACGTTAGCATAATGTTGTTAGAACGTTATCCTAAGGTTAGCATAATGTTGCTGGAACGTTATGAGAACGTTTATCAAACACAAATAACCTGATAAAGATGTTCCGATAACGTTGGTCTAAGAACGTTTTTTATAAACGTAATGAGAACGTTCATCAAATACAAATAACGTGATAAAGACGTTCCAAGAACGTTGTTCTAAGAACGTTTTTTCTCAACGTTACAAGAACGTTAATAATGTTATATGAACGTTCCGAAAACATTATTTTAATAACGTTTTGTCCTAACATTTACACAACTTTTAAAGAACGTTAGTGAATGTTCTGGGAACGTTCCCTGTTAGCTGGGATATTGGCAGAAGTAAGTTTTGTATCAAATATCTTCAATCCTGATGAACAATGGGGGGTAGCATGACAGCTGAGACTAAAAAACAAAAAACAAAAAAAAAAACACCCTTGCATACTCGGTGTATTCATGCTTGTATGATAAAAAACAGTATATTTTGTATGACTACAAAATAAACTACAAAATAGACTACAAAGTAAACTGAGCTATTGAAGCTGACCAACAATCATGATCATTCAGATTAATCTGGTTGACCAAAGTGGGAAGCCTAGTACACAAGTACAGCCTAGTACACCTGCACAGCAGCATCCCGAACACACCATATGCTGGGGACCACCTACGCTTTGTCGTTTCAGCAGGGAGTTAAAACACATACAGATGAATCCTGCACACAGTCAAAGAGCGGCAGTCCTCAAAGCAGTGAGAGATGGGAGACCAAGGGACTTACTACAGCAGCTTAGCAATGCAATACAGCACATTAGCATGAGAGATTACATGCTGTTTAAAGTGTGATAGGGCTTCAGGGGTGAGGTGTGGTACTTTAGCTGAGAGAAACTTGAGTGTGTTTATCCTCTCCACTTTCCTTCTTCAAAATGAGGCCATTTGATAGAGGACAGCTTGTTTCTTTGGATTCTCCATCAGAGGTCAAAGGGAGAGTTGCTTTCAACTAATCACATTATTCCAGAGAAAAGCGAGAGTGATTGTGCACTGTACTGTGGAGGCATGTGGTGCAAACACACAGGGAGTGTGTGAGGTTGATACTGAGCGTATGTGTGAGAGAAAAGCACCACATCTGCACCTTCTGTCACCTGAGTTTGACATTCAGTGGGAAAGAAATGGAAGCTTTTGTGTAAGTTCTGCTAGGAAGACTCAATTGTTACGTCAATTATTACCTTAGCCGCTCTAACCAATCATGTTGCATTATAAAAGATTGGTACTTGCACATGTCTGAGTTCGCAGATGCTGACGTAAACAATTACCTCCATCCTCCCCACCACCACCACCAGGATGATCCCTTTCCATATCTCCCGGGGGTCGGCTGCGCCCCTGCCTTCATCTTTAGGCAGGAACTGCAGATTCTGCTACCCTCGGATTGCGCGCTATGGATGGGGCCTACGCCAAAAAAACTATAAATATTTGCTTGCTGGGCTGTTAATAAATATATGCTTTTGTTACATCTATTTATCTCCCAAGTCTTTCTGGTAGAACTGGATTAATGTAAGGCACACATTTATATGACAGAATTGATTGTTTTTGGTCCCTCTGACCTTGAAAACACATCCGAAACCAAACTGGGTCCTCTGAGCCTGTTTAGAAAACATCATGTAAAAAATCTGGGGATGATTTGTGATAGTGCACTTAAATTTGACAAACAGGTAAATGAAATCGCTAAAACGAGCTTCTTTAAACTGAGGATCATTTCAAGAATTAAGCCTTTTTTATCCCATAAAAATCTGGAAAAAGTAATTCATGCATTTATCACTTCAAGAATAGATTACTGCAATTCTCTATATTATGGTGCCCAAAATGGTGTCTTAGATAGACTTCATGATGGTACAAAATGCGGCTGCAAGACTGTTGACAGGCACTCGCAAATTCGACCATATTACTCCGGTATTAAAAGCACTACATTGGTTGCCTGTCACTTTTAGGATTCAGTTCAAAATGTTGCTTTTTGTATTCAAATCCCTACATGGGTTAGCCCCATCTTATATTGCAGATCTAATCCAGGAACAAAAGTCGATGAGATCACTACGATCAAATTCTCAGAAACGCCTTGACGTTCCTCGGTCAAAGATGAAAGAGGGGATCGCGCATTTGCGGTCGCAGCCCCTAATTAAGGAACAGTTTACCTCTATATATTAGGGACCTTCCTACACTCAGTCAGTTTAAAAGTCACTTGAAAACTTATTTTTTTATGATAGCGTTCAATCAAGATAAGCGTGAAGGGTGCTAGTGTTTTTTATTCTCTTTATAAATACATGTTGTTGATTGATGAAGCCTATATTACCTAATTAGATATGTGGATGTACATTTTTCTTTTATTCTTCTGTTTATGGTTTTACTGCCTGTACAGCATATGGTCAACTCGGTTGTTTTATTCAGTGCTTTATAAATAAATTTGAATTTGAATTTGAATTTGAATTTGAATTTGAATATGAATATGATGTGATGTTAGAAAAATATCTCCCATCCCATTTATGCAGACACAACTTTATTTTCACAGTTCTGTTTCACAGCAGTAGCTATTAATGCTAGTGTTTTATTTAACCTTAATAATTCAAATCAAGTATAGAGAGTATACACTTAGTAGGCGGTAGTCTGGGCATCTCTGTCAAGAAAAAATACAATGTACGACGGTCCTCAGCAAACTTGAAGGCAGCACATCCTCACTGTCTTAGTACAACCAATCCAATAATCCCCAATGTCTACAACAGAGAAGTCTGCTTCTTGCTTTATCTCCCAGGGGCAAATATGAACAAGGGAATAGGCTAATGCTAAGTGCCTTACTCTAATCACACAGCCAAGACAAACCTCATTTCTAGCGTAATACCCTCAAAAACCATCCAAATACTCCTGCTGACAATCAAAAGAGTCTTCACCCATCCAAGCCGCTGCTTCCCACTAGATAATATGGCCACCTTACAAGAATATAATCATTAGCATAAATCACTTTGATGGCTTAGCATCTGCCAAAGGGTGTTATTGACATTTCTAATGCCCATAAACATGATTTTTCTCGTCGATTTAAATTAACCCAAAGTCCCTGAAGTTTCTTGCCCGGATCAGGTCAAATTTGTTCAGGAAAAAAAAAAAAAAAAAAAGAGAAACGAAAAGAAAGATGCAAATTCATTTCTTCAAGGCCAGCTCATCAGAGACCCAGCGACTGCTCTCAATAATTGACATTAATTTCTGACTGCAACATTTTAACATGAGCAAGTGTCAAGTTTTCACCCTGGATAAACAGCAAAAAGCTTCCCTCTTGTCATCTAAGATCACCATCTTTTGGAGCTATATGACAAGCAAATGAACTATGAAAAGAAGAGAAATCATAAGTTCTAAAAGTAATTTCTGCAACCCATAAACATATGCTACTATGAAAAGCTACCGTGTGCTGGACAAATACGGCAATGTAGTTCCGTGTACTGGCCAAATGGACAAAGTGTATTCTGAATAATACACTTATTCAGAAAAAAAGTAGTATTAATTATGGAACACACTACATCCGCTTTGTTGGCATTATCCCATGTCCCGATATGCTCTTTGACCTATGATGTATTAAAAACTCCTCTAAAGAAAAATAAAGAAACAAACAAACAAATAAATACTAACCGTGAGTTTAACCATGAGTTAACTTTTAACATTTTACGTTAACTTTACAGGTAGAAAAAAAGCACTTACCCTTTAAAAAAAGCCACCAGGATCATAGTTCTCTGCTATTTTTATTTGTAAAACTATGTGGACTTATGGGAGAGAAAAGTGACCACAGGTTGCACATTTCAGAACCTCAGATGATGCAGTATGTCACCAGCCTACTGTCATTGTCATCATCAACACTATTCAGGCATCCATATGGGGACACTCATATTGTGTCAAGCAAACTGAAATGTAATAAGTGACCTCATGTCACAGGCTCTCAGAGGTAGCCAAGCACACTGCTGAACAGCAGAGGTAACAGGACGGATGACCTCTGACCTCCCAGCTGCTAAAGCCAGTAGTAAACAGGTTTGCCAGAGGCCCTGTGGGTCTAAAAGAGAGCTAAAGCCGTTACATAGGTCAACCGGGCCAAAAAGGCCCATGACACACACATACGCACATTTCACAATAGCCTTGACAGATCTCAAGTGCCCTATGCATTAAGGAAATGAACGTTTGATTACATTCAGGTTGCACTTATCCTTGAGTGGCCCCTCTCAGCTTAAAGCACTGAGTTGCATGTACTTCACCTGATTATCCTATGCATAAAAATAAATTAGACGGACAATCGTTGAATAACTTGCTCATGAAAAAGAGGGCTTTTAGGCACTGCTTCTAATGTGTGGCAGACTTGTTTTGAAATGACTGAGAACACCTTCATACACAGAATCGTTCCTGGAACTCTTGTATTATGGGATAGCATTTCACAGAAGAGCGCTAGCTCATAATCCATAATTGAGGTGGTGTATGAGAGCTCTGGAGGGCAGACAGGCCGGACGGCCCTGAAAAACCATAGACAGAGGCAACAACGTTGGTGCCACCAGCGGCTCCAGCATAAGAGGCCTCTCTGGCTAAACTACTGATAAGAAGCATAAAAATCAATGATTAGCGGCTGGCGCCTATGCTAACTCAGCCAGTGCTATTCATTTGGATCAAACACGGCCACTTCCGGCTCAGGCCTTGTGTACTTCTAATGTTTCATGGGCTCTTGATTTGGGCGATGCTCTCCACCACATTCATTGACGTTCTGCTAACAAAGAGGAGGGCTACAAATCGGCCTGAAACTCTGCTGCTCTGAATAACGCTAGCGTTATCATAGGGATTAGCTAGCCCCTCAAAGGACGAGATAGGCACGAAAAAGCAGCACAAATTTATTTTAATGCTCACATTAACGAATCATAGTATTTCATGTGCTTCACGCATACAGTAAGCAGCAGGGTGCTGCATGGCTTAAGCTTGGGTGCAAATAGCACGCTAAGGCTTTCTTTTTTTAAACTGTGTACCCCATTGATTCTTGATTCCAGTTTCACGCAGCGACAGGCACACAAGCAGATTTCTGGTTATACACCAATTTCTGTTAGACCAGTTTGCACCGTTCAAAAGCTTAGGGTTGGTAAGATTTTTCAAATGAAAGAAGGCTATTATGCTCATCAAGATTGCATCAAATAATTAAATAAATAAATAATAGTCTAAAGTAATATTGTGAAAAATTATTAAGATTCAAAATAACAGTTTACATTATATTAAAATTAGGGCTGTGCTAAAATTAATTGTGATTAATCCCTTCCAAAATAAAAGTCTGTGTTTACATAATATATTTGTGTGTGCTGTATATAATTATTTTGTATATATAAATACCTATGCATGCATGCATGTATATATTTAAAAATTATTTGCACTTAAATTCTGTATATATATATATATATATATATATATAAATACATAATCTATATTATATAAATATAAATATTTTATATATGAATAACACATTTTCTTAAATATATCCATGCATGTGTGTGTATGTATATATACAAAATAATTATATACAGCACACACAAATATATTATGTAAACACAGACTTTTATTTTGGATGCGATTAGTTAATTTTTGCACAGCACAGCACAGCACAGAAATCATTATAATTTGATGATTTGGTGCTCAAGAAACATTTCTCATTATTATCAGTGTTAAAAACAGCCACAATGCTTAAAACTTGTGTGAACAGTGCTAAAAATTGTACTAACCTTGAACTTTTTAAGTGCAGCAACAGTTTCGGGTCTTTGGTTCTGTTCATGGTAATTATTATTTGGGTGCAAATTATTTAGTAAAAAAAAAATATAATTAAATTATTTAATTTAATTAGATTTCACAACAAAGTTTATAATAATTCTCAAAAGACAACTTCAAACTATGTTTTAATTCAAAGCAGTTATTAAAAGAAATACTCCATCTGATCTCAGAAATAACATAACATGGCAGAAACTCTGTCAACATGAAAGCCCAAACGGTGACATAACTTCGCTTGTGAAACAGGCTTTTGACTCTTTATTCTTTCAAAGAAGTATTTTTTTAATGAATCGGCAGCAGTAAGGAAAAGAAGGAAGGGTGAAAGGACACATGGATGGATGGATAAAATGATAGAGAGAGAAGTCGATGTGAATAGATAGCAAATTCTCAAGGGGATGAGGCAGAAATATCTGGCTTTTCTCCTTCTCAGCAGATACTACGGAATGGCGCCTCTGGGAACAGGAACAGTTAATACATCACATGAGCCGGCACACTACAGTCTTTACCTTCTCTTTCATCCCCTCTGATTTTTCTTATTTTTCTTCCTTTTTTTTATCTGTGCTGTCTAACCTCTATCCAGTCTGTGCCTCAGCATTCCTCCTTTTTTCCCCATCATTCACTTCCCTATCTCTCTCTCTCTCTCTCTTTCGGTGTGAGCAATGTACTGGTCTGTCACCTCGTGTCACATGTCAGCGAGTGTCTCTGACTCACCAGAGAGCTCCTCTGCTCCAAACAACTGACTCCATACATATCCCACAGGCCTCTGGGGCTGTCGCTCACACAGTGCCAGACTGGGGACAAAAGGAGAGAGAGAGAGAGAGAAAGAGAGAGACAGGAATATAGGGAGTTTGTGTCCTTGAAGCACTCAGTCAGCTCAGTGACCCTTCGCGCATTCAAGCAGTGAAGAATCGGCCCGTTCTAAAAAAACAAAAAAGAAAAAAACCTCTCTCTCGCACCACATTTCCCATATTCCTTTGTACTCTTTGAGAAAATGCAGGCCTTGGACTTTGAGGAGGAATGTGTGCATGTATCTGTAAAGCCTGTAGACGAGCAGCTCTGGGATGTGTTAAGGCACAATTCCCTCGGGTTACTCTGACACACTGCTGGTAAAGTGTTTCTCGCTGACCTCGAGCTTGGCCGGTGGATGCGGGCATAGGCCTAATGGATGAATTAGCTAAAAACGACAAGCAAAACACATCCCAAAATATAACAGTCATTAGAGAGACTAATACATAAAGGTTTCTTGACCTTAGGAGATTACTAAAAACAACAAAGCAGCAAATGCTTTCTCTTATCCTAAAATGACTCTCAAAACGTAATCCCCTTACTTCAGCAGGGGGAAACAGGAAGCTTTTTTTCCTGGAAGAATTATAAGAACTGGTGTGATAGCCACTTTGAGTAAACGAATTAATAAAAAAATATACAAAAACAAACAAGACACCCTTGCTTTTCTATGAATTTAATATGTGAAAGAGGAGACCTCCAATCACTCTGCTGAAAGCTTTCACCTGTCTTCATCCTCACCACTGGGAGGCAGCTGTCATCAAAGGTCGTCAGTTTGCTATTTATCAGCCTGATCTTAATATTTGTGAGAATATCAAAAAAACAAACATTGAGAGATTTACATTAGTTATAAATGGTTAAATTAAGTATGCGATATTTCTGAACACATAAAATAAGATTTCCCTTCATCCCTATGCAAAACACAATGTCAGTGGCTCATTTTGTAATGTGTAGTCTGATTAATCTTCCTTGGACTCTTTCCCCTTTTTCTCACATACTTCCTGCAATTTCCCAGCTTCTCCCTTTTTCGCCCTCCCCCTTCTCCTAGAAGCTATGAATGATTTCTTTGTTCGGACAGACAGGCTAATTGAGAGGGCCTTTTCTGAGTATCATTAAAAAGGATGATTGCCGGCCATCCAAAAAATTAATGTCCCAGGTGACCTATAAAACTCAATTGATCTTAACAGTGGGCAGTGGGGAGAGAAAAGAGACACATTTAGACAGGCTTTCATCAGCAATTACACCACATTTTGTAATTAAATTATGTCTTGGTAAGCGTGGTAATTAAATAAGGTGTAGAAGGTTTGCTGGACTCCTGGCTAATGGCTAACAGAGAGAGAAGGAGAAAAACTCATGCCAGTAAAAGTTTCCAGACTACCGAAGAGCTCTCATCATTACCTAAACACAAGGACAGACACTTAAAAAAATTGCACTTTTATTGAGCATTTCTCTTTGGATTTGACAGCAAAGTGACACCTAGTCTTCTCTGTACAGAAAAAAAAAACTGAAACAAAACTAAATAAAGGGGTCATATAATGCCATTTTTGTACCAAGTTAATATGAATGTTTAGGGTCTAAATGAAAACTTTGTAATATGCTTTTATTTAAAAAAAAAATCCCATTAGTATTTTAAGAAAACACTTAATTTTACCTGGTCAAAAACAGCTCTGTTTTCAGCACGCAGTTTCAGTGCATATGCCTTTAAATGATAATGAGCTTTGCTCACTCCGCCCCTCTGTTCTGCTGGCGTTTTGATACAACGGACATGGTGTGTTGCCTTGACAACAGTTGAGGGTATATTTTGGAGTAAGAATGGCAGCGGCAGTCTCTGAGGACACATCTGTGCAATCCTATCAGTTTTAACCGTAGTCGGACCCGGAACAAGATGACAGCCGCAAAGAAGTTTGACAATTAAGGCTCGAACAAGAAGTTTCTGAATGGTTTGTTAACGTAATATTACTTTGATCTATTTTTGTATGCACTGGTAGGGTAACGTTAGAGGAGTGAGATACTATGTGTTTACTGATGTATACGTTAGTTCATTGACAGATTGACGTAACAACTAATGGTCATGAAAAACATTTTTTTTTTTTCGCGATTTGCAAGGATTAATATGAAGGTTAATAAAACTTTACACTTACTTCTTCTAGAGGTGCAATAGGAACATAAATAGTTGCCACCGATTATTTTTTTTTCAGGAGCAGCTACTTAGCAAAACCAGCTTTATACTGACCATCGTTTATAAAGCAGTCTAGTGTGAAATGATTTGCGCAAATATGAACGCATTGATGTTGATCGTGGGGAATATTCCCTTCAGAAACATAACTCAATTACTTAGACGGCATTCTTCTCCAGCATATCAACAACAGCGGACTATGACGCTGCTGTCAATCAACAATCGTCGTGGGAGGGGCGTCAGTTTTATTGACGTCACAAAAATGAATGGCTCAGTTTGAGACAGGGAAAACATATTCACAAATCCCCCGAACTCCATGGGCGCCGCCATCTTGCCTGCCACCATTACTGTGGCAGTCCACAGTATTACTGTTCCATAGTGAGAGTGGCGCGGCCAGAGAAATTTTGGGAGCTGCGGTGTATTACATATTATAAATAGTTTTTCAGCGTGAGAAATACAATATGTGGCGAGAGAGCGTGAAAAAAGACCAAAATGAGTGACTGTGATACTTGAGAGTTCTGCAACTACTTTCTCCTGTACGCAAAAGCCCGAAAATAGACTTTTTTTCTGTACCTCCAAATTGTTTCCAAGTTATCCTATGTGTCACCACCATACACATCAGCATAAATGCTCCTGATAAATTATTTGTTATTAAAGCATTAACACACAAACCACACTGTTATAAAAGCAAGCAGGCAACTCCATGCATGGTTTGGCATGACTGAATGTGTGCAAGTGTGCTCCCTTAATAATTCCTACAAAGCTGACATGAGTTCATCACAATCTCACACATATCTTTTATCATCAATGAAGCTGACTCATTATATGATGGTTGTGTACAGGCACTGCCAACACACATTTCAGTACAATCAACTTGAAAAAGTGCATGTACCATTATATGACCTTTAAAAAAAAAAACATGAGATGAAACTAAATGAAAACAAGAACACAAAACAAAAATCTAATTTAAATACAGCACAATGCTATTCCTCCACATGTATCATCTAGTTAGTGGATTAGATGTGGTTAGTGCAGGTTTTTGCACTTAAATACTGCATAACGCACAGTGTGTTTAATGAATTCGTCCCATTGAGACTGTAATATGACTGAAACTAAGAGGGGAAAAAAAATCTGTCTCCAAAAGTGTCTCCAGAGAATGACAACCACAGCTAGATTGTAACATGAGTTTAGCACTGTGCTGAACTTTTAAACCAACTTGCCACAGTGATGGGTGGTTCTGTCTATCGCTCTGTTCTGTTTTTCATTTGCCCTCTCTTAGGACTTGAACAGAGCAGCACATATCATCTGGGCTTTAGAGGTGCTTTGTTAACTTTTGCTGATTGTGACATATGGCACCACACACCCCCAAGCGATTTGTAAGCTATTGATTCATTGTTATGTACTGGTTCTCCATGAGTGGCTTCTGCTTACGTTGCTAAGGCAAAATCAACCAGCAGACAAGGGTTTAAACAGCTTTCAAGTTTAGGCATGTGGGATCTTATATCAGACCTTCCAGAAAAAAAAAAATGCATAGATTTTTTTTTTTTTTGATTATGCGGCCCGTTTTCTTTTAAAATGCGATAGAATATGTGGAATGATTGTGCAATTTTATGCGATGAAATTGCGGGAACTTGCAAAAACTGCGGTTTGATGAAAAAGAGAAAAAAGTGTTTCCCCCAACACCCTGTCCTCACTAGGCTACTACTTTAATTTAAAGAGTCATTTCTTTTTACTTCCTATGATAAGCAAGCACACTACATCACAGAAAGTGCTGGGAATATTTAATTTCTCGTCCTGTTTTGAAAAATCCCAAAATGAAAATTCTGTCAGTAATTACTCACCCTCATGTTGTTCCAAACCCCGTAAGACTTTCGTTCATCTTCAGAACACAAATTAAGATATTTTTGAGTAAATCTCAGAGCTGGATCACTCCATAGACTTCTTAAGAAATCGAAACTGGCCGGCCCAAAAGTTATGAAATACATCAGTAAAATAGACTACAGTGGCTCAATCTTAAGTTTATCAAGCGACGAGACTATTTTTTGTGAGCAAAAAACAAACAAACAAACAAACAAAACGAACGACTTCATTCAACTATTTATTTCCTTCTCTGTGGGCCGCGAGATTACACATAGTGATATTGCACAAAGCTTCTGTGTTGCATGTCACACGTAGGCTCACTATTGGCCGACACTGGTCATGTGTGATGTGTGTGACATACAACCTAGAAGCTAGTAACTTCTCCCTCGCTGTGTTATGACTTTGCTATGTGGGGATAAATGTGCTGTTAGGTTCGTGAGACAGCTGATTAGTACTCTTGTCATAGACCATAAAACAGTAAAGTTACAGGAATCACCAACCTGTCGATCTTGGTCGATAAATCGGTCTTGGAAGCATTTTAAGTCGATCACGAAGAGTTTTCAAAATCAGAGAAAAAAAAGTTTATTGTGTGTAGTAAATGGTGTCTTGGGGATGCGGAGGCGTGCGCGCTGTTACAATCATGTCATTTTTGCTGCGTGCACCTTTGGGCTCATGCTTTAACCAGCTCAGCCACAGTAACAGCTCATATTTAGCCAGCTAAACTTTTACTGCCCTGTCAGAAAAAAAATATAAAAAGAATATACATTTGCATAGTTTCATGTGGTTCTTCTCCCTCGCTGTATTATGTATTTGCTGTGTGGGGAGAAATGTGCCGGTTACGTTTGTGAGACAATCAGCTGATTACTATTATTATATTATATATTAAGACTCTTGATCCTCACCTGACTATGGCTTTGTAAACTTTATCCATGATTTGGTTTATAATGGACTGTGGTACAGAAACAGTGGCAATGTTACACACTCTTGGCTTACTCTGGCTATTCTCTGCAGTCTCAGGCGATGAGATGTTTGTCCTGTTTTAGCCACCGTAGCTTCTTCGAGGGGGGGGGGGGGGGGGCAGTGGGCTGAGCCCTTAGTGCAAACTCGCAACCGAAACGCTAGATGTCGCTAAAAATCACACACTGCACCTTTAGCTACTTAAAATATGGATAGGACAAAAACTTACATAGAGAAACTTAGAATTCAAGGATCAGATTACTTGGTTCCCGTCTGTAATTTTGTCCAGAGCATTTGCATATCTGCATTTTTTCACGCTGACCAACATCTGACATGGAGCCACTTCAGTATTAACCCTAATCAGCATGCATAAGAAATGCAAGTGCGCAAAAATACATTGTAAATGAAACCTTCTGGCCTTTTCCATTGCGCTTATCTGCTGGACTACTGCGAGGAAACTCATACTTTGCACAGATGGCTAGAAGCTTTTTCTCTTTCTCCATCTCGCCATCTTTCTCCATCTCTCCTTATCCCTTTTATACATCCCCTCCAGTGCTGACATCATCAACCCCTTCTGCGAACACCGAAAGGACTCACCATCGTTTTTAGTGAAGTTCTCAGGCTGGAAACTTGTTCGAATTGAGAGTGCAGAGGGAAATCTACAACTCTGCTCACACAATTTACAAGGGCAAATCCTCACAAGACACACACTCTGTTCAAATACTCAGAGTTGTGATGAAAAGCTGCCATTTCCAAATTCTAATATTTGAAATGATCTGAAAAAAAAAAAAAAAAAAACGTCTCAATGCCCATCCGAACAGAGTCCCGCGTGCAGGCTGATGTCAAACGTCAGGTTAGGGTGGAATAAAAGTGCCTTGTTAATGTTCGATTACACAGTCAGGTTTAACATGGCCTATTGTGCGCAGCTCTCACTCACGGCTCGTGAAAATGTCACACCCTGTCAGTCAAAGCCTGGCTGTAGAAAGTACCACTGTGGAGAGAGTGCTCTTTAATGACAGTGTGCTAGTGTAACAAAGCACGGTTAATGCCATTACGCCGCCAGCGCTGCTTCATAACATCCATGCCATAATGGCGCTCGTTTCAAACTCTGTTTACGAGCTGCAATTAACTTTACCCAGATCACTTTTTTTTTTTTTACCTCCAGGTGTCGGGGAAAAGGAAATGACCCTTTTTTTCTTTTTTTTTTTACTGCGAGCTAGAAAGCCGCAATGTGGGTTTCCGGTCCCGGGGCATAGGGGCTTGTTTGGGGTCCAAAGCTAGGGATGACCAGAGAGTTATACGACAATTCCACTGTACAGAAAAGAAACAATTGGAGCTTTTATCAGTGTTCATGGCTGGTTTAGAGCTTCTAGCAGGGTCTGCTTGTAATCTGTCCAGTCTGGGGGGTGTAAACGAGGGAGGGTCGTATACCATTCTGAGTGGCCTACACTCTTGTGCTAACAAAACACAGCTGCTTCTTGTTCACGCCAGGCTTACTGAGATAAGAGTATCCAACACTGCTATGTATACACTGTAGTACAGATTAGTTTGCACAAACGAAAGTCCTGTTGAAAACAGAATGAGGGACAACAGCTAAAAGTGTTACTTGCTCATCTATTTTCACTCTAAATGCTTCTAATACAGGGTTATCACATGATTTACTATGCAGCAGAAACTATGCAAGCTATTCAATAGAAAAAAAACAAAACAAAGATGTTCTACGCTTAATCAGGCCTATCAATCAGTATAATGATTGAGCAGATGATTTGATGTTTCCTGACATAAGACCTTTAACCTGTCCACATGCATCCGCAATTCCTCCCTGTGCTACATCTGTTCTCAAGAATCAACTTGCAGTCCAAATAATGAACTTTTCTCCACAGTGTTTTCATCCTGCTTCCCTTCTGATTGATCTTTCATTACAATGCCTTGTTACCTAATCAAAAGAAAGGAAGAACGAACATCTCCAGTTCAACGCTGAATTACAGATTCTACATGGAGGGTTGTATTGTGAGCCGGATGGGAGTGAAACTGCAGTATGCAGTTGATGTTGACTGCTGTTTCTTTGTAGGACTTTGAAGCCCACTGACTGTAATGTCTTTGAAGTAACCCTCTGCTGCACAGGCCTATTCTCAGTAAGAGCTGTAGGTAACTGTGCGCTTTACATTGTATTAGCTCTGTGTTTAAACTGAACTCAAATGGGTCAGTTATGTGTATGTGTCTTTTGTACCCAAGAGAGCAAGAGAGAGAGAGAACAAGTGCTTGGGTATGTGATAGTTATTTTTGACTGGCCACATATTTTACATTCAGAGCAGGCCTCCATGCTCTATAGGTATAAAAGCTACATACACAGAAATAACATAATATAAAACATATAATATAATTAGTACTGTCAATCGATAAAACAACTATTTTTGATTATTCACATACGTTTTCTGTGATTAAATGTGATTAAAAAACTTAAGGTTTATATATATATATATATATATATATATATATTATAATGTAATATTTCACAATTAATCTCCAAATTAATGTAGAAACAGCATAAAGACAATATATTTTATTTGTTTAAGGACATCTTTTTATGATGAAGGCCAGTGGCAATAATACGAATACTGGTACTGATGTCTGAGTGAAATTGCCCCCCAAAATATCAGTGACATTTTGACATTTTAAAGCTATATATATATATATATATATATACTCTAAAAAAATGCTGTGTTGTTTTTACCCAATTTTGGGTAAAATATGGACAAACCCAGCCACTGGGTTACATTTTTTATATTACGTTTTGGCTGGGTTTGTCCATATTTTACCCAAAATTGGGTTAAAACATCCTAGCATTTTTTTAGTGTGTGTGTGTGTATATATATATATATATATATATATATATATACACTCTAAAAAAAAGCTAAAAAAAATCTACAGAAATTTAATAGAGTTATCAAACGGTAAAACATCAAACATTTCTACATGAAATATAGATTAATCCTTATTAAAGCTACAAAAGTTCTTTAGTCAAAAGCAGTGAGTAATTTTCTATTTGTTCTTTGATTAACATTAATGACAGACAGTGTTAGTGGCTGCTGGCCTGCCACTGCTGCATACGACACGCATCCACGACTCTTTACGTTCATTTACAACAACAAAACTGACATTTTGGCAGAATTGTGTGTTATTGTTGGCTTGGGCCAGACATGATAGTCTTCATTAGCCTCGTGCATTGACATACTGTATGCCTAAGCACAAATCACACAAAATCTGAATGGGTAGAATGTGTAACAACACACAGCATCACACTCTGCTGTGTATAGGGCTGCGTAAACAGATCAAACAGAGTGCCTGGTCCGTCATGACCCAAAAGCACACACAATGGCCACGCGGCATAAGAACTGGTCAATTTTCTGCTGGAAAACCCTGAGTCCAGGCATACATGTGGACGTGAATTTGACACACACCACCTTCCTAAAAATTGTAACAGACCAGGTACAGAACAGTGTTCTCTGGTGGAAGTGGCCCTTTCAGCAGAATAATGTACCCTGCCACACTGTTTTGAGGAACACAAGAGTTCAAGTTGTTGCCCTGGCCTCAAAATTCCCCAGATCTAAATCCAACTTAGCATCTGTGGGATGTGCTGGGACCAACACGTTTGATCCAGTTCACAACAGGACTTGAAGGATCTTCTGCAAATGTTTTGGTGCCAGATACCACAGGGCACCTTCAGGGGATCTTTATTGAGTCCATACCTCGGCCAGTCGGCGCTGTTTTGGCAGCACAACGGAGGAACAACACCATATTAGGCAGGTGGTCATAATAGAATTGGTTTAAATATATGTATCTGCACATCATGTGATTGATCCATGTAAACAAATTCACAAGAAGTATATGAGTGATATAAAAACAGAGAAATAAAGATCAAATTTGTAAATTACTTTTAATCAGTCATGGAAATAAGTAAAACACAAAAATGGGATAGAATGTGACAAAAAAAAAAAAAATCTACTCACATTAGAAATAAAAACTGAGATGAAATTGACTTTACATTTTATACATTTTCCAGTAAATGTTGACATGCTTCTTATACGTGCAAGTCATATATACAATTTTTACTATAGTGTAACCTATTCTAACTACAGAACCTGCATTCACATACACACACACTGGAATTCCAGCCACAGGGCCATTAGGAAGTGCAGTGTTTCTGAGTAAACACACTCTCTGTTATGCGAGCGATAAGGGTGTTTGAGTGAGCTGCTGATAGCTCATCCTTCTTACAAAACAGACACACACACTGTTGTTACACTGGCGAGGTGAGTTCATGATCCTCACAGGAAAACAATGCGTCTCGGTTTAGCCTCCGGAGACAGCACAAAACCGTGGCCATTCAGCCATGGCATGGGAGGATATCAAACTGTAGGCTTTCTTCCATGTCTTTTTTGTTGTTGCACCTTTTTTATGGGGGAGGGGGAGGGTGGTCAAACTGTTACTTTTAGGCAAGTTAAGGAAAAGCTTCCTCTAGGATTGGATAAATTGTAGTCGGTTTTAGGCCAGAAGGCAACATTTTGTTTTCCAAAATTGAGTCTATCCTGCTGGCTTGCTAAACAACTGGAACACTGCAGTAAATGTGCCATGAGGAACAAAACTGAAATGCTGGAAGTCACGAGTGGACTATGTAAAGTTTTGTTTTCAGAAGATGAAGTATTATATCAGATTTAAGACATAATGCCACATAAAAACAATACTAAAATATTATTCTCCTTATATTTGAAACTTGTCTCAGAGGCGACTTTAGTTCTGTGCAAATGCAGTATCAGTGCTGTTGTCATGACAGAGTATTGTATGAATTACTATATATAATTAATGTATTATAAAATCATTTAATTCTTAATTTTCCAAATCTTTTTGCTATATTCATAAAGCTAATATTTAAATATTTTCTTATCTAATCTTTAAAACATACATTTTCTTATTTGTTGTATTTTTAATTTATGTGTAAAATGCATTCATGCCTTTATTTGCATAATTCAGCTATTAATAAAGCAAATCTTTCTGTGCTAACTGGAGTTTTTGCAGTGTTAAAATTCCAAGAAAGAGTTTGATTATTTTGCAGAACATTACTACGTCTAATTCTCTGACATGGTTATTTCTCTGGGTTTACTGCAAGAAAAACCTCCAGAGAAAGAATGAGCACGAACTCAATGTTTTCGGCAGAAATAAAAAAAAAAAAGAAAGAAAAAAGTTCGCTTTTTCCATTAGCAAAAAAATGGCATAATGAATACTTATCCAAACCACATAGCTTTGTTTACTTTACATTTATCCATTTAGCATCTTTGTGGCATGCACATAAACGTTTCTTTTGTGGTTATCTCACAAAATCACCTGTCACCACAGCTATTAAATTACGTGGATGCTTGAGTGTAAACAATTGTCATGCTTCTATGAACAAATGAACACCATGCTGTTTCACAGAGCTTATCTATGTGCCACGCATATCAGCAGTCTGGCCTAGTTATTGGTGGTGCAATCTTTCCCAAAAGCCCATTCCCTTCCCATCGCTATCACCCTGTCTTCCCATCCTATCGCTATCACCCTATCTTCCTGTACCAGGTCTCTTAGTTAAAACACTGATATCAATAACTCCGCAAAGACCAGATGACAACGGCTCCCCCACACAATCCAAGAGCACTTTAAACAGAAAGAAACAACAACCGCATTGCTTTTCAATTCATACCGACACTCTGCTGCAACATGAATGTCACAACCCTCATATACGTAACTCATTTTATAATATAAAACACACTTGGCCTTTTTCCACTCTCCAGCTCTGAATATTTTTTTCTCTCTGCAGATATATTCAGCACCTGGTTATTGTTAAAATGTAGTTGTTCAACAGACCTTTTGAACGTATTTAACTCTTTATAACTCCTTTAATCACACATCCAATTAAAGCGGTCCAGTCTGGAAAGCTTTAGCCTGCTAAAGAGGAAGCAGGATGCACTAAACTACGTATATTAGACACATTAAGACACTCCTAAGATATAAGGCTTCAGTTCTCATTGCTAATTAAGCACTTTTGTAGAGTTTCCTGAAGTAATTAGACGACTATTTAAATTGCAAAATGTTCGAGCTTGTTTGGATGCGATGCTTATTAATAGAACACATTTCTGCATACTGTGTAACGTTTAACTGTGTCTGTGTGTGTGTGTGTGTGTGTGTTTCAGCCAGGCAGCCTCAAACACGGAATTTGTGAGCCCTGAACTACCATGCCCGACTGACTAAGCCGGTTAAGATATTTACAGGATTTGCGTTATTGTTGACACATTTTTCTTAATCTCATTAAGCAGACACCTATGACCATCTTTGTATAAAACATAAGGAGAGGTGGTGGACATTTCATTCCACCAAGCAGAAAATCACTCCCAGAGGTCTCTATCGCCTCTGATGATTCAGCAAAAAAGCCTCACAGACTATTGGTGCTTATGGCAATGCAAGTAATAGAAAAGAGTGCTTGAGACGCTCCTGACACGATAAATCTGGCTTGACCGCTGGTCACTACTGCTGAGAAAATTTGGTGGATTTACAAGCCAGACACACACACACACACACGGAATGCAAGCTTTTGACCCAAACCAAATGGGTCTCTGTGAGCATTCAAGTGAGACATTCCAGTTAGAAAAAAAAAGTGTCAGGACGGAGAAGTTCCTACTTCTCTCCTGTCAAATCCTTATTTGATGTAGCTTCACAGACTCTTAAAAATCGGAGCGAGATTAGATGCTAGTTCTGGAACTTTCTCTCGCACACCCGGGTATATGGACTAATGTCCTTGCTCACAGCAGGGCAAGCTCTCTCATTTCTGCCGAGCAATTTTTGATTAAAGCCCCCACCCCAAAATAATGAAACAACCTGAATCAAAAGAGAGGTACATTAAAACCTCAGTCGGGGAGCAGTGCTAACGAGACCTCGAATAGTCAGTTGAGGACTTCGGTTCTGTCTCACGTAGTCAGGGCTCTCCCCCCTTCTCTATCCTTCTTCCGCAGAACCCCCTGTAGTGTGCAGATGTGTGTATGTGTGTGTGCAAGAAGCTTCAAACAAGCTCAAAATCAAAAAAACAGTTTCAGACAGAGGAGCAGGTGTCATATGATGGCAAGTTGGCAGCAAATGACAGAGGAGGCACAGCAATTTCTGTTGGATCTAAAGACAAGTCGTATTGTAGTTTTCGTTATAGATTATTTAAATAGAAATCATGATTTTGCAGGATACAAACATATTACTAAAATTACTAAAATATTTATAAATAAAATGCTAAAATAAGTATATGGTTCCCATAGTTTTTGACCATGATTTTTGGTTGAGGGATGAGAAATAAACACACACACACACACTCAACCAATCAAACATTTGGAGGCAGTATGATATCTTTTTTAGGGCTGTCAAACGATTAATCGTGATTAATCGCATCCAAAATAAAAGTTTGTGTTTACATAATATATGTGGGTGCACTGTGTATGATTATTTTGTACATATATAAATACACACATGCATGTATATTTAAGAAGAAAACATATTTTTATATATTATATATAAATTATATATAAATCTATATACAGTATATACATGAAAATACTTCTGAAATATATATATATATATATATATATATATATATATAAAATAATTATACACAGTGCACATATTATGTAAACACAAACTTTTATTTTTGATGCAATTAATTGCGATTAATTGTTTGAAAGCCCTACTTTTTTATTTTTATTTTTTATATTAATATAAATAGGCCTAACATTTGTATTAAGCAAGGATGCATTAATTTGCTGAAAAGAGACAGTTCTGTTCTTTTGAATTAACAAATCTTTTTCTTTTCTTTGCCTTACTGTGAAGACTGAGTGTGTGTGTGTGTGTTTGCCTTCTCTCTCCTTTCATTCGGTCCCTCTGGGGAAGTGAGCAGGTGTGCAGTGACCCAGGAAGAGGGAGACACGGGTGGGCATGCGGTGAAGCGCATCCCTGGCTCAAATGTCCCCTGGAGATGGAGGACAAAATATCCCTCCTTTGTTAGTGGCCATCTCTCGCTCGCCCTCTCCTTTCCACTCTCCCTCTCTCGTCTTTTCTGCTGCAGTGGAACACATTGTGCTCAGGTGTTTCTCCCGATCCTTTCTCCATTACAGGATATTAAGTCCAAAGAGCGAGAGCAGGCAGAGCGAAAGCTCTCTATGCCGAGCCGAGAGAGTCTCCGTGCGAGCGTCCCTCTCTCTCTCTCTCTGTGTACTTTCTAATAGAGTTTAAGGGTGAACTTGGAAATGTGGGACCAGAATCGAGATCCTTTCACTAGAACCGTGTCTGACAGAGCTACACACACCTCTTTCACTTCCACTCTCAGCTTCTGGTTGACAAATCCCGCTTTTCCACAAATGGAATTAACCTCCAGCGTTTGAAGTCAAAAGGCAGTGTCGCGAGGGCCGACAGCCCATCCTCACAAACACAATCGAGCTCTGAGGCGGCAAGCCGGAAAATCTTGAAAGCTAAAAATGACTCCATCTTGAATTCGGTAGAGAAGAGAGTTGGGAAAGAGGCCTAAAAAAGCCAAACACTGTGTCAATCATTTGGACGCACTTTCTTCCACGGTGACGCCAGGCACATGTAAACAGGAAATCTTTTGGTACGGCTGGAGAAAGCTTTTTTCAACATTCATGTCAAGAGGCACCGAATTTGAGGGAAACAGTAGCTGAAGTTAACCCCAAAGATCTTGTAATGGAATGAAGTGAAACAAACCAAGAACAGAAAGAAAATATTCTTTTTATTTTCTCCTCATGGACTCACTAACACTGTCTGCAGCTGTCTCTTGTTAAGCCTCGGCAACTGCAACATATGCCACAATTCAGTGAGACAATTAAAAAAAAATAAAAATAAAAAAAAAACACACATGCACTTATGCTATATGTTAACACTGGTGTACAGAAAAAAAAACCCTAGTGATCTGCTTACATGCAGAGGAGGTATTTTTAAACATGATAACGCTGTTACAAAGATAGTCAACTTAATTATGCTGCATGAAGACAAGCTCAGTGAACAAAAAATCCAAGATAAGTTCTTAATATAATAATTATAAAAAGATGGAATAGGTAAATGTAATTAAATTAGATTTTTTTTTTATTCAATACGTTTTGTGTGTATTTTTATCAAAATATTAGAGTAGTGGTTCTCAGTCTATTCATTCCAAGGCTACAAATAAGACCCAATACATTTGCAGTTGTTCATGATTTACTGGATAAAGATTTTAAATTATTTTTTTAGAGCAGGTTTTAACTAGAAAACAATTCTAATAATATACACTTGAGGTTTTTTCACATATTCAGGTTCGCTGAGGGAATCCTGGGTCTTTAAAACCAACAAAATAATTAAAAATAGGCAATATCTTGACTTTGTTTAAAATATTACAGCCCGTTCTCATCCTTTAACGTCATATAGAGCGCTATATGACAAAACGGCGCTATACTACGCACATGGCACCCGTTATCGTTAATATAACACGCAAACCCAAGACGTTATAAATCCTTTAGCGTGAATATGACACGTACACCCTACCCGACACCTAAACTTAGCCCTCACAGCACGGGTTATATTAACGATAACGGGTGCCTTTAGCGTAGTATAGCGTCGTTTTGTCATATAGCGCTCTATATGACGTTAAAGGATGAGAATGCGTTGAATATTATCATTTTAAATCATTAGCAAGCGACCCTCTTGCAAGTTTTCTGGAACCCTCTGGTTGAGAAAACCTGGGTTAGGGTATTACATGTTTAATTTATCAAAATGGTAACATTAAACTCTATTAGACTCAACTAGAGTCAAGCTTCTTCTCTTAATTTCAGTATGCATCTGATAGTACATACAGGGCTGTTCACAAATATTAACTACATTAAGGAAAGTGAATATAAAATATGTAGAACAAGCTCCTGCTGAAGTAGTGCTTTCATTGCTCTGGTCATCAGAGATATGAGAGAGTCGCCCCACACATTTATCTCATAATGAAAGCAAATATAACAATCCTACACACTCAGCGTTTTGCTTTCCTTAATTATGCCAAAAGGTGTTAATGAAAGTGATTAGATAAGGTCTTCTTAAAGGTTATTTGCACACAACACCTGTTAGTCTAAGGAATATTAATAAATGAGAATAAGTGACAGGAGAGTGTGTGGATAGGAAGATAATAAATGATCTAGCTCTTCATTTGCTTAGTTCCCCCCCCCCTTCCTTCAAAATGGCTGTCCTATACCTCACCGTCAGCAGCTTTAATTCTCAGTTCAATTCATGAAAAAAGGAGGAGAAAAAAAATCCTCCTTCACTTCATTCTCAATTGACAGAACAAAAAGAACAACAAGAAAACAAATCTGAGGGATTTTAGTGTGAATAAAAAAAAAAATAAATAAAACGTTGAGGCCTCGCTCTGGGTGAGTGGCAGCGGAAGTGTGGCGGGGGAGGCCCAGAGGAAGCCTGTCACCTGAGTATTCTTTGAAACATCACAGCTGCTTTTTGGGAATGAACGACTGCACCAAAGAAAAAGAAGGGGAGAGAGAGAGAGAGAAAAAGAGAGAGAGAGATTGTCGCTCCCATCGCTTCTCCAGGTTTCAAGCATGATCAAATTTGCACTTCAAACCGCTGAGGCCTGTTAACCAGTCATTGTGTGTGTTCGCTCATGCGAGCGGAGCATTCCAACGATGGCTAGGTAAAGTCTCCTAGCGCCCGACACAAAGACAAACCTTTGATTGGGCCGCTGGAGGGTCCTCTTAGGGCCGCAGAAGCAGTGGTACGGGCATGAAGAGAAAGAGAGCATGCAGACACATTGACTTTGTTCTGCCTGCTATTGTCTCTGTGGCCAGTCATGATAAGAATCAAAAGAGTGTGATAATGCTAATAGTGTGCAAGAGAAGTGTGCATAATATATCCTTTTATAAAGTCCTCTTTGTAGAAATCTTAAGTTTGGGACCACTGTAGCTAATTTCTAGCAGTTCAAGCTGGCCATTTGGACATTCACAATCTTCCAAAAACAAGTTGATGCACCTTAAGCTTCCATGGAAGCTTGTTTGTTGTTGGTCCTAGTCTACCAGAGTGCACTAGCTGATCTCAGACAAGCTAAAAACCAGTTAGCATGTACCAAAACACAGCTATCAGCTTAAGCATGGACTATGTGTTGGGCTAGTTGAACCTAGACTAAAAGGCTGAACGTGGCCCTAGTGTGGCTCCACTTACCGTTCTCACTGTCTGATTTGTTCTCGTGCTCTGTGTCAGTCAGGGTCAGGGCAGAGTTTGAGCGGCTGGACAAGCAGGAGTTGCGGCCAGACTTTACACCTCGGCCCCAGAGGCGCATGGCACGTTCCGGTGACATCACCCCCTCGTTCTCAGTGTCCACGTCTGAGCCCGCACCAACAGAGTAGCCGCGGTGGGGGAGGCCCATCTCTGCGCAGAAGGCCAGGCCACGGCGAGTGGCTGGTTCACATATTCCCAGCTGCCTCAGGTTAAAGTTCTGTCCTGTAGGAGAAACGTAATAAACAAACTGAGCATACATCTATACACATAGTCTTCTATGAACAATCTGCAAGTGCCAAAGGTGAATAAAACACATTGGCATTGGAAAGAACATAGAAAGACAGCTGAATGGTGGCATTTTTCATTTTAGATTGCAATGCAACATGTTTAATTGCAACGCATTCTCACCCCAAGGCGTCACCTTTGACCATGCTTCAATATTTGACGTTTTAGGCGCCCTTTAGCGTCACTTACATGACGCGATCCTACGGCGTCATCTAACTGACGCTAAAGGAGAGCGTTGGTTAGAGGACGCGGTTAGGTTTAGGTGTGGGGTGGGGGTAGGGTACACGCGATCCTAGGGCGTCATCTAACTGACGCTAAAGGGCGCCTAAAGCGTCAGATATTGAAGCATGTCCAAATGCGTCCCAAGGCGTCAGTTAAGTGACGCCTTGGGGGTGAGAATGGGCTGTTAATTGTTACAGTTATAATACAGTTATTTTGCTTGTATATCAGAACTAAGCAAAAGTTTTTTAAAAGTAATTCATACTTTTTTCAGTAAGGATTCATTAAATTGATCAAAAGTGACAATAAAGTGATGTATAATGTTACAAACAATTTATATTTCATATAAATGCTTTTCTGTTGGAACTTTCTATTCATCCAAGAATCAATATTGTTTTCAATATTGATAAAAAAGTAAAGTTTCTTGATCAGCACAACAACATATAATAATTTCTTGAGGATCATGTGCCACTAAAAAGTAATGATTGCTGAAAACTCAGCTTTGCAATCACAGAAATAAATCATATAATTTTGTACAGTATATTAATTTAAAACATATTAATATACAAAATAGTTATTTGAAATTGTAATAATATTTCACAATAATACTGTTTTTATCAAAAAGTTTCAAAATGAATAAAACATATAAAGGAAATATAATAATTATAATAATTTAAAACATGAATATTTATCGATAATAACTATAAATAATTTTAATAAAATGCACCGATTCAAAAACAACACACACACACACACACACACACACTACAGCAACCATTTAAAACACACTGAGACACCTTCCACATGCCCTAGTTAAGCACAGGAAACAATCAATCAAAGAGACACCAAAAACAACCCATTTAATGTTCTATTTTGAAGCCTGACTTCTGTTTTCTGCGATTACTTCAGCCATGTGCACTTATAGCATCAAGAGAATGACAAATAAACTAGAATTGTCTAATTCCCTGGATAATAGAAGCTCCCTTATAACACACACACACACACACGCACGCACGCACAGCGTGGTATCTTTTGTGTGTGTGTGTGTGTGTGTGTGAGGGGGGAACTCAGGTATGCTTTGTTGGCCTTTTCTGTGGGGTAGGAACAGCCCATAGAGTGTTGGTAAAACACAAGCTGACAGGTAAATGGGCCTTGCTGGCAACTGGGAAACCATTTGGTGAGTGTCAACCTATGAAAAGATCCACAGGTCTTAAGAAACGGGGAAAGGAAAGAAAAATACAGGTGTAAATTGATAGCGGAATCTATTTTTTTAATTTTTTTTGTCTTATTTTTGGCATTGGAGATTGTATCAACTGACCCAAAAGCCAGACAGAAAGGAAAGCTTCTATAAACAACACCCACACACACACAGACGCACACACAACAAGGCAAGCTAACACCCCAAGTGTGTAAAAAAGAGACAATCGAGTCTCATCAGACAGTCAAATATCGAGATACCACTCGCTGCAGAAAGTAGCGCTGTGATGTCACGTATTCACGTCACGTATGTACGCATGTGCGCAAATTATACGCATCAATGCATTACAATCACTTTCAGTGATGGATTCAATGGCAGTAAGTCAATAAGCATTATTTATGATTTTTTAACAATTGTTCTTTTGTGTTAATGGCTTTTAATTTTAAGATATTCCATAGAGCGTGTCATAAATGTTTTAGTTTTTTTTTTTTAAATATATATATATATATATATATATATATATATATGTCTATGGTAACACTTTACATTAAGGTTCAT
The DNA here is from genome assembly GCF_988280905.1 of Pimephales promelas. Lineage (NCBI taxonomy): Eukaryota > Metazoa > Chordata > Actinopteri > Cypriniformes > Leuciscidae > Pimephales > Pimephales promelas. Next base: position 13,081,080 of record NC_142774.1, read on the forward strand.
TAGTTAACATTAGTTAACTACATTAGTTAGCATGAACAAATAACGAGCAGCATTTATTAATCTTTGTAAATAGTAATTTAAATATTTACTAAAACTTTATTCAAATCGTGTTAACATTAGTTAATGCGCTGTGAACTAACGTGAACAAACAATGAACAGCTTTATTTTTTTTTAACTAACATCAACGAAGATTAACAAACACAGTAACAAATGTATTGCTCATGGTTAGTTCATGTTAGTTAATACATTAACTAATAGACCTTGTTGTAAAGTGTTACCATTGTCTATTGTATGTTTTATGATCTCATATTATCAAAATGACTTCAGCGAGTCTTAACCCCCTGGGGACCAAAAACGCGTCTGTGCACCCACCCTCTTTGCTGTGCACCCACTAAATGGCCAAGAACTCCCCACCATTTCATTTACCACTGAAGACATCACTTCAGGCAATCACTCCGAGACACCCCTGGCACCCATTGTTCTTGGACATCCCTGGTTCATCCGTCACAACCCCCGAGTGGACTGGCAACATAAAGCTATACTGGAGTGGAGCAAGGAATATCATAAGTCTTGTCTCGTGTCTGCTTGTCCATCTTTGCCTGTTTATGTGTTTCAGGAGGAGGTGGGTGATTTGTCTAACGTGTCCGAGGAGTACCACGATCTGAAGGTAGTGTTCAGTAAGTCTTGCTTCTCTTCCTCCTCATTATCCCTATGACTGTGTCATAGATTTAATGCCAGGTAAGTCTCCACCTCAAGGCAAGCTATACTCACTTTCTGTTCCTGAAAGGGAGGCTATGGAGAAATATATTTCTGATTCTCTGGCAACCAAGTTCATCCGCCCTTCTTCTTCTCCAGCAGGGGCGGGGTTCTTTTTCGTGGGGAAAAAGATTACCGGGGGTTGAATAACATCACGGTAAAGGATACTTATCCTTTGCCGTTGATGTCTTCAGCTTTCGAGAGGTTGCAGGGAGCGTCCATCTTGACGAAATTGGACTTGCGTAACACTTATCATTTGGTTCACATCAGGTAGGGGGATGAATGGAAGACTGCTTTTAACACCCCCAGGGGGCACTTTGAATATTTGGTCATGCCTTTCGGGCTGTCCAACTCCCCAGCAGTCTTCCAAGCACTGGTCAATGACGTGTTGTGAGACATGACAGACCAGTTCATATATGTTTACCTGGATGACATATTGATATTTCCCTCGTCTCTCCAGGAACATGTGCAACACATCCGACGAGTGCTTCAGAGGTTGTTAGAGAATGGGCTTTTTGTCAAGGCGGAGAAATGCGATTTTCAAGCACAGTCTGTTCCTTTCTTAGGATACATCATCTCGTCTGAGGGAATGCATGTGGACCCTGAGAAGGTTAAGGCTGTGGTAGAATGGCCAAGTCCAGATTCCCGTAAGGCCCTACAGAGGTTTCTGGGGTTCGCCAATTTCTATCGACGTTTTATTCGTAATTTCAGCCAACTAGCCGCACCTCTGACTGCCTTGACCTCCCCCAGTACTCCGTTCAGGTGGTCAGATACAGCCGAGGCTGTATTTGCAAACTCAAGAGCCGCTTTGTTTCAGCTCCCATCCTCGTTGCCCCTGATTATTCACGGCAGTTCGTGGTGGAGGTCGATGCATCAGAGGTGGGGGTAGGAAAAATCCTGTCCCAGCGTTCTCCCACAGACGACAGGATGCATCCTTGTGCGTTTTTTTCTCATCGATGATCCTCAGACGAACGCAATTACGAGATTGGTAACAGGGAGTTGTTGGCAGTCAAGTTAGCGTTGGAGGAATGGCGTCATTGGTTAGAGGGCTCGGGGGTACCCTTTATAGTCTGGACTGATCACAAGAATTTACATCAGAACTGCCAAAACATTGAACTGAGCCAGGCTCGGTGGGCACTTTTTTCCGGACATTTTGATTTTTCTCTCTCGTACCACCCGGGGTCCAAAAACATCAAACCCGACTCTTTATCTCACATTTTTGATCCTTCCGAATGCCCGTCTACTCCCGAGTGCATTTTACTGGAGAGTCTATTTGTCTCCACACTCGTTTGGGAGGACGAATCGAAGGTCAAAACGGCCTTAGAAGGGGTAACGCCTCCACCCGGTTGCCCACCGAATCGCTTATTCGTGCCGGACAGATTAAGGTCTGACGTCATTCAGTGGGGTCATTTCTCCAACGTGGCTTGTCATCCAGGAGTTTATCGTACAAAATTTCTAGTCAAGCAAAGTTTCTGGTGGCCACTCATGGCTTGTGACATTAACAGTTTTGTTTTGGCTTGCTCAGTTTGTGCCACTGGTAAAACTTCCAATCGACCCCCAGATGGGCTCCTTCAACCGCTGCCAGTCCCTTCGAGACCCTGGTCCCATATCGCTCTCGATTTTATTACCGCCCTCCCACCCTCCCAGGGTAACACAGTCGGGTCATTTCATTCCCTTACCAAAATTACCCTCAGCTAAGGAGACAGCGTTGACAGTCATTGACCACGTCTTTCGGTTACACAGCCTCCCGATGGATGTGGTCTCTGACAGAGGACTCCAGTTTGTGTCCACATTTTGGCAAGTATTTTGTAAATTACTGGGAGCGACAGTTATTTTATCCTCAGGGTTTCATTCCCAAAGCAATGGTCAAACCGAGAGAGCCAATCAAGATCTGGAAAGGGTGTTGCGATGTTTAGTTTCCAAGAATCCTTCCTCATGGAGCCAACAACATTCCATGGTGGAGTACGCCCACAACGCGTTACCAGTGTCGGCCATGGGTTTATCTCCGTTTGAATGTAGTTTAGATTACCAGCCACCTATTTTTCCCAGTCTGGAATCCGAGGTCACGGTTCCCTCAGCACGTGCCTTAATCCAGAGGTTTCACCGCACTTGGACTAGAGCCTGCGAGACTTTACTCCAAGTAGTGGCGCGCACCAAGGCTAGGGCCGATCGCCACCGGTCAAAGCCTCCCATATAAGTCGTCAGTCAAAAAGTGTGGCTTTCAACTAAAAACATTCCTCTCCGTTCCATCTCTAATAAGCTTGCTCCCATATTTATTGGCCTGTTCTCTGTCGCCAAGATCATTAGTCCGGTGGCAGTCCGTCTTAGTTTACCTCTAGCGTACAGGAGGGTACACACAATTTTTCACGTTTGTTTCGTGCACACATTAATCCGCCAGTCCCGGTCCCACCTCCTCCATGCCCCCAAACCCACCCACCCCACCATGTCTCGTAAATGGGGATACCACCAATTTGGTTAATTGCATTCTGGATTCGAGGCGGAGGGGACGTGGATTTCAGTACTTGGTGGACTGGGAAGGAGAAGGGGTACTGTTCTACTCTTTTCCGTCTCTCTTCAATGCACCACTTGGGATTCACCACGCTGACCATCAACGTCCCTGTGTCACCATTCCACGCCTGTGTCTTTCTGTTTGGACTTCCTCTAATTCAGATAAAGAGTTATTTACCTGCTACTGCATGACAGAAACTCTGTCCCATCAACAATCAGACCATTACATGCTTTTGGCTCTTTTCAGTCTCCTCTTAAAAAATGGTTGCTGACAATTCAGCACTGCCAACATTAGTATTGTATTCTTGACAATAAACTTCTTTGTACTAATGTTTCTTGGCTATGTTGCTCTCTTCTGTTGCCATCTTTCTCTTTCTCTCTCTCTTTCCTTTCTCTCATGCTTACATTGTTTTACATAATTCTGTTTATTTTGTATTTTAATAGTAATTTATCTGGTTGTGTGTGAATCTTTTTTTTTCATATGATGTGTATGTGTGTAATGCTCTGTCTCTGTTTTCAGGGTGACCTTTTAACATTCTTAAAGGTCAAGGGTCAGATGAAATATAGCTTTTTGGGCTAATTCTGGCATGTTTACATTTATGTTTATTAATGTGCATTGCCCCTGTAAATAAATAAATAAATAAGGTGCCATTAGTGTTTACAGTAATTTTGTCATTTACAAATTAAAGTGCAACAGAATGTGAAAAAAAAAAAACTTTAAATAAAATACAACACAGATATTACACAATATACACTCTGAAATTTTTTACAAGTTTACCTTAAATCAGACAAAGTTAAAACTATGGATGTGTGCTGTACTTTTTTTTTTGCTGCTTTCTTTATTACTTTAGAGTTTTTTAATACATTAACATTAAAAAAAAATATATATTATGTCAAATTGACGCGGGACGTCAAAACACATGACGGAACTGCTTAACATGCATGCGCTGTCACCGCGATATGGTGCATGCATGGTAACACATACGTGACGTGGCGTACGTACGTGACATATTGTATAAACGTGACGTCACCGAGCTACAGTCTATCCGCATATATCCGCAGACTTAGCAGTCTGTTCCCTGAGGACACACAATGTACTGCAAATGGGACTTCTGATCGGTATTTGGAACCACAGATATAAACTCAAGTTACCAGAATTTCTTTCTGCTGAATGACTATGACATGTATACTAGCTAACCCTGTGAAATCAAATAAGTGAACAAAGAAATAAATGTGCTAGGTGGCATTGTAACAAAGACACAAATGTGTGTGTGTGTGTGTGTGTGTGTGTGTAACAACCCAAGGCTAAACCTCAAAAGATATAAAGGACGACTGAAATTTAATTTGAGACAAGCATAGGACATAGTCATAACAAGATATAAATTCCTACTTCTGTGTTTGTTTATTTATTTAAAAAATACAGATACAAACACTTTTAGCTGAGAACTGTGGGCAGTCACATGACTAATTGTTATCCTGCGGACCACGTATGTTCCCTGGCAGCCCTAGTTGTGCTAAGTGAGCTTGAAAATGAGGTTAAAAAACATGTCTTACAGTGAGACTGATGATGTTTTCTCTGTGCACCTTCTACAGTATACGTGCATTTTGAAAGGATACAGATAAAGAGCAGCAATTAACCATGAGAGGAACACAGCGGCAGCACGTCTAAACAGCCGTTTCCATGCTTTAAAAATATTTAAATGAACTGACTGCAGTCTCTTGGGCTGTGCAAAGTCTCAAACTAAGGGAAAAATGCCTCTAAAATGAAGTATTATTTATACCCGTGTCAAGTTCACAATATGCATCTGATTTTCTTTAATCAAAACTGTCATATTATTTAATAGCAAGACTTACTGTAGTTTGCACCATTTATGGAGGTGATAGAATTAAAAAAGAAAAAATACCTCTTGCATGCTGTTGTCTTCAGACGTCCAATCATTAGATAATTTCGCAATTAAAATGCAAAAATAACTTTTGCAGTGCACAGGGAAATGCACAGACAAGGAGACAGCTTCATCATGCCATAGTGTGAGCAGTCAGATTCGTACTTTTAGCACTCTAATCTGGATGAGGATTTCAGAAACATCTCCAGGCTGTTAATATCTGACTTCAAAGGCAAGATGACAAAAAATAATAAATAAATAAATAAATAAATAAAAACAAATAAAGAGGAAGCAATGACTGCTACATGTTGATATTCATATACAAATATATGTTGTTGTCGAAAACAAAATATGATTGTAAAATATGGTAAATATGATTTGAAATATTAATATATACATTTTTAATAATATACAATACTAATTTAATTGACAATCCTAATAGTAAGTTGATAATCAATGCACATCATCAATATATTTAAAAATATTATATTTAATAATATACAACACTAATTATATTATATTTAATAGTATACAATACCAATTTAATTGATAATGCTAATAGTAAGTTGATAATCAATACACATCATCATCAATACATATTATAAATATTGTATAATATTTATCAATATATATATATATATATATATATATATATTGTATATAAATTAATATTTTATAGATAATTTAAAATGCATTTTAAAAAACTTATAATGTGCAACAAATAATGTGCTGCTGGGCTAAAATATGTAAAACAAATACTTAAATATAATAAATAAATATACATATAAATATAAAAAAATATATAAGAATTAATCATTTAAAACACATGCTTCCACCATAAACAAAGAAATAAACAAAAAAAAAAAAAAAAAAAAAACTAAACAAGACTAAAACATTTTACAAATCCAACCATGCCACTAAAAAATAATAAAACAGATTAATTTACAGTTCATTAAATCCAAATTTTAAAACGTATCTTCACGTTAGACGATGTGAAAGAACTTTCGACTTAGCAGCCGCTACGACTTTCAATTCATTTCCCGTTGTTTTTGTCTGGATCTAATGGTTTCCAAACTCTGTATTCTGTAGAATTAGTCCGTGAAGCAGACTGCATTCCACGGAGGGAGCTTATCTGCCATGGTGATAGGTGTGCACAGCTCCAAAAACACTCCTGAAAAACAGCAGTGCCAGACCCCCCAACCCCCCCCCCCCCCCCCCAAAAAAAAAAAAAAAAAAAAGGAAAAGCTTCCTTACATTTACTGAGACCATATATATTGCGGAAATATACTGGTCTTTAAACGGATCATTTATTTAGTCGTTTGCAAGCAGATCCTCGTAACTTTTAACGGTTATGACTCCTCAAAGGATGCAGTGTAACATGTTTTCAAAATGTTTTAAATGCATTTTTTTGTTTTACAATTTATCCTGACTAAATCAAATCAATTAGACTAATTTGAGTAAATCAAACGCTCATGCAAAGGATGAAAGGCCTTCTGAAGTAAATACACTAAATATGTCTAATGTCTAAAAATTCAATCTAATAAAGTTTTAATGAGTAAGTGACTACAATTATTTTAAGCCACAGAATTTCATGTTAAAACAATCACTGAAAAAAGGCGCATTTTATTAGGATGGCGATAAAAAAGGAAAGCAATGAAAAAGAAAACCATTGATCCCCTGCATTAACAGGAATTAATAAGGGCTATTAACTACAGAAATAATCTGGGTTCCACCGAAGTTCAATTAAAATTATATAAATTCCAAATGAACACCAATTAGTGTAGATGAAATTGTACAGGATAAGATAATTGAGCAATTATGGCTTTTCTGCTCAAATATTTATGAAGTGTTAATTTGAGTTTGAAAGCAATCAATGAACTGGTAATGACCTTTATGGAACTTTCTAATGGAACTGAACGCCAGCACTTCCCAGCAAGGCTACATTATTTCAGATCTCAGTAATTCCAATCTGCCATTGTTGTGTAATGGCTAATTAACAATTTCAGTTCCCCTGCCTGGTCCTTTCTATTCCACAAATTAATTATGTCGGTATAGCTTTCTTGCGATGGTCTAAAGGCTAAAAATATATCACACGGGAGGAATTAGTTTCATGACGAACGCTGTTGCGTGCCAAGGTTAGGGCTTGAGACTGGGTTAGGTGACGTCTGCAGCAGGGTGATTATGGGGAGTGTGTTGAAGACCGTGTTGAGGCCGGAGTGCAGTCTCTCAAGAGCTCAACGGTGTCTGCACTACATCTGTGAGCGCCTTTACTCTCTCTCTCTCTCTCTCTCTCTCTGCGATTGAGTGGGCTACCCTGCATAATGGTTGCAGGCAGACTGCTCCTTTACCCCCTGCTGTAATCTGGTGTCACTTCCTGTGCTTTCTAAAATAAACACACTCAACAGACAGAGCCTCTAGCACTCCAGTGACTGATAACAGCTAGCCTGACCTTCAGCTTAACACAACACTTACGTTAAGGGTACACAAACACACAGTGCTAACGCAGACACTCACAAACAACTAAGGAAAAAAAAAAACACATTCGACCCAAATCTACGTTTGTGCTACATCGCAAAAAACTCACCTTTACTGGTGCGTATTTTGATGAAGCCTTACATGCAGAAGAAACAAAAAGAAAAACAACAAAGTACTCAATGAGCGTGAGGGAGTTTTAAGTGCGGCTGTGCGAATGCTTGCGGACCCTCTGCGATCGTAATTAGTAATAAAACTGTGGCCGACCAGGGTGCATTGCAAACTTCAGAACAGCGCAATAACGCTGCTTATGTTTTTTATGGTGCCATTCATTATTGCCAATGGGACACGTGGGCATATGTTATAACAGAAACTTCAGATGTGAAAATGAGAGGCTCAGTCGAGGGGGTTCGGATCGCGCTAATCAGAGGAAATGCTTTATTTCTTCGCTCTGTCGACTAGACGAGAAGCAGAGCGGGTTTGTGTCCGTAAATCTGTCTAATCTGTTTTCGAATCTGCTTCATTTTTCAATCAAACGTGAGTAAATGTTTTCTCAGAGAAAGCGTACGGTCGTGCCAAACCAAACTTAATTTCCTCTAATTATGTATAATTATGGTTGTACATCATATATATTATCGTTTGAATGTGATCCATCCAGAAGTCATTCTTGGCATATTGCTAGGCATATCTTGTTGTTATTTTTTCTCAGTATGCTGTGTATGACATGTGACCTCTGGACTGTGTAGAGTCACAATGGATTGGTCCTGCATCTGTGAGGTATGCCAGGCACAGGTGACTCACCTTGGCGGCTGTACTCGTCAGCTTCACGGTGGACCATCTCTTTGACGTGGCCTCCGTACAGCAGACGTGAGGAGTCGTGGTCGAAGGCCTTGAGCGTCTCGCTGGAGCTGTAGGACTTCTGGGTGGGCACGCGGCAGTCCTCGCTGTCGCCGGATGAGCCCGTGTAGCGGCGCTCTTTCTCTCTCCTGCTCTTGGTAAGTGAGCAGTAGGGCCTGCGTTCTTTCACATCCATCCTGCCCGCATGACGCGGTGTAATGCAACGCGGCAACCAATCGGAGCGCTCGCTCCAAGCAGGCTCCGCCCGACTGTGAGCTTACTGTTGTCTACCTGGAGAGCGAGAGAAGGGGCACATAGGGATCGGGAAAGAGAGGGAGAGAAAGAAGAATTAAAAAAAGTGTAAACTAGAGGTCACACAGCACAATAAGCTGAACACTTAATCTTCCAGGGATTCAAAAATCCTTTCCACCTTCTGGTCTGTCGCAAGACATGAGGGTTTCGTGAGACAGCGTGAGAGTGTTTTGCTCAGGCTATGAGCTTGGTTTTACACAAGAGCCCTTACTTGACATTTAGAATGTGTTTTTTTGTTTGTTTTTTTGTTTTTTTTTAAGAAATGCTCACCAAGTCTGCATTTATTTGAACAAAAATACATAAAACATAATATATTAAAATTAAATATTATTATCATTTAAAATAACTATATATATATATATATATATATATATTTTAACGTGATAGTCTCCAGTCTCCAATATTAAATAATCCTACAGAAATCATTCTAATGTGCTGATTTGGGGTTTAAGAAATTTAAATATTATTCTCAAATTTGATGATAAGAAATTTCTAAACATTTTGTCATTTTCTAACATTAAAAATATATTTATTGACAATTTTTTTCAATTAAATGCATCCTTGCTCAATTAAAGCTTTATTAAAAAAAATAACATTTCTTTCAATATACAAAAAATAAATAAATAAATAAATATGACTCAAAACTTTTGAATGGTAATGTATGTGAATATGATGTCATACATATCCAGATAAATATACACTATCAGTTTGAATCCGTTTTTTTTAATGGTTTATAGAAAATAATCTTCAACACTTTACAAAAAGATTCTATCGTTTACATTAGTTGACATAAACTTACAATGAAAAAATACGTATTTATGTTAATGTTACATTTAATAATACATCATAAAAGATCAAAAGTTGTATCTGTCAATGCACCTGAGCTAACATGAACTAGCAATAAACATTATTTGTATGGACTAACATTAACAAATCTTAATGAATACCGTAACTCATGTCAGTAAATGGTTCAATTAACATTAATTAATGAGACCCAATTGTAAAGAGTTAACAAATGATCATGTTTTAACAACACCAATTGTGGACGATTAGTTTACCATACAACCAATAACGTAAATGCAATATTAGACGTGTAATGGATTTACCTTAAATTGTTTTTTGGTACGCAGTCTTTCAAAACTCATGTAAAATATAATTTCTTATAATGCTAGTCTGTGTATCTGAAAGAGACTGTGGAGGGGTGCTTTGTTTTTGGAGTTGATAAGCTTAAGTGCAGTTCTGAGAGGTCAGAGCGGGACACTTCGGTGGGGGGTCAGGGGGGTGTCAGTTAATTGATGACCGCTCTTTGTCGGCCTGTGATACGGCAAGAGTTACTGATAACAACGATAAAGTCATTAGAAGACAGAAATAAAACACCGGATCAGTACATCCAAAGCGGAAGGGATTGGGGAAGGAAGAGGGAAAAAAAAATAAAATAATGAACAACCTTTCATTAAACCCTGCCTGCAAGAATTAATAAAATCTACCTAAAACATCCTGGGAATCGATGAAGAAAAAAATAAGGAAACAAAAGAAAAAAAAAACACATTAATGGGAGATGGTGGAGTAATAAATGATGGTGAGGGCCCTGGGGTGCGTTTCAAATGTTTATTAGTCCAAAACCCTCTGCTTCTAATTCTGGGTCCAGATAATCGCTGTACTTTAATTTCTTTCTTGGCTGGCCCTCTTTTGGAGCCCTCCCAACATGCATGCTTTGCTTTTCATGCTCAGACATACTTTTTTCGCCCCTTCCTCTTTCATCCGCTTTCTCTTAGAGGCGGCGCTCTTGATTTTGTTTATGCGGTGTGCGTGACTTAAAAAAAGCTTCCCTATATGGATGTGTTAGAGGACTGGAGATTTGAAGAGCCCTGAAACAGATGGGTTTGGATGTTTTAGGCAAAAATTGTTGTTGCTTAATCTTATATCCGACGTTAATGTGTCAGACACCAGAAAGAGAAGGTTGAAAGGCAGAATAGAGGGGTAATCGTATGTCTCTTAAGTGTGAAGCCATGTTTGAGTGCGTGTGAGTGCTGTTGCTGACTGAAATGGCAGAGAACGTTCTGAGGTGATTCTGTCGCAGCTCTTATTGGTTCGTTCTGACAATGGGCAAGGACATCTTTATGGCTTTAATGCAATATTTGTAGAATTGTTAATTTTCATATTTTTTCAGTTATGCATGCAGATTTCAAGATTTTATGTTCAGTATACATAAACTCACAAATAAAATCATCATCATCAGCACACACACACACGCACACACGCCATATTGCGTACCGGAGCAGAGACAAAATATTTGGCTTGTCAGGCCCATATGCTGATTTCACTGCAGTATAAATTACATTTTTACCAGAAGTTCCACTTTTTATTGACCATTTATCTTCTCACCACCATCATAACCACCAAACTTTCAAAGATACTGTATTATTTTGAGCCTTAGGCACCATGCACATTTATAAAATGGTTTATAGCGTTGTTAAATACAAAAATAAAAATGACAAAAAAAAAAGTGAAAGGCTAAATATACTGTATTTCTAATCAGCTAACTTAACAAAGAACACTTTTGTCTATGATGAATATGCGCACCGTATTTATCTGATTCTTTGAAATGAATTAGAAGCAGCTGATCGACTGCATTATTGGTAATTAAATTCTTAATTAAAAATTGCTGCGGTTCAATGACTAGCGCCAAGCCTTAAATAGAAAAACACTGACATCACTAATATGGCAAACTGTTACAAGAGGTTTGTTGAGGTAATTTGAGCTTTCTATTGGCATGGGAGTCTGAGGGATCGTTTACGTTTGCAGTCAGACGGAGTGAATATGTTAAATTATCAATGAGGATATATTAATACGCCACGCTTCAGTGGACACATCATTTCATGCACAAATCAGCCAGAATTATTTCAATTAATAATACATCCAAACATAAATTCAGGAATCAATATACAGCTCATATTATTTAAATGTATTTGATTTGGGAGTGTAGAAAAAAACAAATTAGACAAGCAGTATCTCATAATGTTTACATTATACATTTCCCCTCATATGGAGGGCCCCCAACACAGAAATGTTATTGTGGGGCAACATTTATTTACGACAAAGAGCATTATTGTTGGCTCACAGCACGGATGAATCCTGAATTTGCCTGGTTTGTGGGAACAGAGACATCCAGACAGCTGGAGGGGACAAGACTCGACCAAATGAACCTGAAAACCCACAACTGTCACTGTCCTGTTTTGTATGTTAATATAAAGTCCTTCTTAAAACGCTACACTGTGTGTTCTCCCTTTATTTTTACCCCCGATCTCTATTACTATTTAAACAAACACAGAGCGACACTCTACAACTTCCTCTGCGACAGTTTTAAACACCCACCAGACTATGACTATGAACCCCTGGCATACGAAACAGCACTAATCAGTGTGCATATCTCAGTGTGTTTGTAGAATGAGTCACTCAGTGTTAAAAGAGTGTGTGTGTGTGTTTAGTGTATGCATGTGTGTGCTTGTCCATGAGAGCGGATGCAGGAATCAAGTCAAGCGGAAAAGTAACACTCGGCTCAAGGAGGGGATTTCAGTTGAACCTGCTACAACCAAAGATGAATATGCACAGTTTTCACATGTGAAAATGTGTTGTGTTTCTGTATGTTTGCACATGTCCCTGCTGGCTTCATAAATGACCTTAGCCAGTTCCAGGTGACCTGTGTGTCATTCCCTGTGTATTTCTGTGTGTGTGTGTGTGAGTGTCACGCACGTGACCAGAGGACAAATATGAGACAGACCAGCACTAATATTGGACGAATTGTGCCAAACAATATGGCGGCTGTAGCAATGGAAGTTCTGCCTTTCAGATAAAAGAGACACTTTAAAAGAGACATAAATGTTTATTCTAAAATGCACATAAATTAAAACGTAATTGTGATTAAACTGAATTGATAAATCAAAAAGTTTTTTATTTTTGCTTTTAACAATAATATAATAAAAACATATTAATAAAATTTCAATACCAGAAGACAGTTAAGCATGACAAAAAATAAATAAAAAATAAGCAAAATATATTTAGACAATCCTGCTCAAACTGAATAAAAACCAATAATTTTTACTCAAACTGCTAAATTTCACAAATAACTACAAAATAATGGCAAACAACAACACATTGAATTAAACATGCAATTTTGAAGTAGAAAGACTGAAATAGTATTTTAAAAGTGCTTGTAAAACATACTTCACACTGTAAAAAGTATATGATCAATAAGTTATGACAACATCTGTTTTTTTACATTGCTTTTGACATTTTTAAATTGTAAAATCTTCAACTATTTTGAGTTTAACGTAATCCAAGTTGATTGTAAGGAAGCAACTTTTATATTCTACAGTGCAATAATCTTTGTTTCATTTACAACTTCGAAAAAATATTTTTACAGTGTAGGTGGACAAGCCTGGAAAATAAATAAACAAATAATGTTAAATAATTCCACTGTTGTCAGACTGCACTGCTGATTTACATTATTGAAACATAATCTTCAAAAACTGAGTTTTTTTGCACAACTTTAATTTGAAAACTTGCATTTTTTTCTGTCTCAATGCACAGGTTAATATCCTTTTCACAACAGCCAGGAAGAGAGAAAGTAAAAAAGAGAAATGATCAGTGAGAAAGCCAGCTAAATTACCGGCTGAGTACACTCAAAGATGACTTCATTCGGAAGGTTAAAAAGCAACTAAAATGAACTGGAGAAAAAAATATTCATTTTCCGTAGCATTGCCAGAACTCCCATCAAACTCAACAGCTTGGAAACATCAGCTGGGCATTTCCACTTTTATGAGAATTTCTTCTCTCCATCTTTCTTCTTCTTTTTTTTTTTTTTGGCCGGGGGTAGGGTTGTAGCCAGGTTTATGTTTTGCCAGCTTGTCTGATATGAAAGCTCAAAAAGAGAAGAAACACAAGCCAGACCAGCACAACTGTATCCAATATAAAAGTTAAGAGTTCTGTACGCAAGAAAAGTAAGAGAGTGAGTGAAAGAAAAAGAGGAAAATCAAGTGAAGGAGCTCTGTAAATTGGGATCAAAGCAAAGGAAAAGTTTAGTGTTAGCTGCTGTCGAGATCTTTTGTTTATCCCACAAATGCCATCATCAAAAAAGCAGCTTTTCCCTCCCGCCGTTAATCATTCCTATGACTATTTGAATTGGTGAGATGAAAGGAGCTTGGAATTAAAGAAGAAGAAAGGGAGGAACGGATAGGAGACACTAAAAGGGGGAATGAATCAGGTTTGGGATGGAAGTGATCCATTTTCCTACAGCAAGGGATTACCTGCCTAAACACTTCTGCTCTTTTTTCTTTTGTCTTGTTACTTCTTTCCTATTGGAAGACTCTGTTGAGGAATTCTGCTGGGCTGAACTGGACACGACTAAAACTGCTTACTTGACCTCAGTCATCATTTCCCGCTCTCTCTTTCACATACACAGCTAATGTAAACAATTTGAATGTTAAGAAGCTCAGTGCAAGAATGTGAAGGTATTTGAGGTAAAACATCAGAAGTTTTTATTCTCATAGGCAGATGATTAAAAGTAGGAAAAATAATATGTTGCGGAAATATGTGGAAAATGTCAGAGCCATGGCATATTTTGCGAGTAATGTTGTTGTACATTCATGAAATACCGTAAGCCTGGCTTTTTTGTGTGTTTGCAGTCTGCGAATAGCTTTTGTCAAAGAAAGTGAAAAGATAAACGTAAATATAATTAAATCCTTGACGAATAAATTATTATATAATATAAATTTATTTTTAATTTAAAACAATAATTATTATTTTTTTTATTACTTTTCATCCTCCAAAAGTAATATCAATTGAACAGGTCTACTTTTGTTCTAAATTAATGAAACCAAGGAAGATTAAAGCAGTATGCTCACTCGGAGCAATATAAGACTGCGTGAGTGTGAATGACTGCGTGTGCAAAAAATATGTGGGTTTTGTGTGTGTGTGTGTGTGACGAGACTGGCCATGAGGGAGAATGGCTTTAAAGAATATAAGGTTCGAGGACTGTAACAGGTAGTCCACCTTCAGCACTAAAGATATAAAACGCTCAGCACCCAACGTCTGAAAGTTCACCGTGCATTTTCCAAAACACAGCGTGGGTCTAGTTCCAACCTACACTTTTTGCGACTTCCTTTTCTCTACAACTCTCCCTCACATACATTTTCTCTACTTTCGTTACACAAAACAAAACCAAAGAAAAGAGACGTAAAGAATAACGAACAAGGGTAAAATGTCACTCGTTCACATCTCGCTTGGTTAAAAAAGTGTATTTTAAAGATTGATACCATGCTTCAAATGGTTAATCACAGAGCACAGAGAATGTTTCCAAACATGGAGGGAGAGAGCAAAGTATTTAGAGAGATGGGTGTGTTACTGTGTGTATAGTTGTAATAATTATCTCCATCAGTAGAGTGGTTTAACTGTGGGAGCAAGACATTCAGGCCACATGCTAATAATCTGCGATCTGTTAAGAGGCAGACTCAACAGCTTGAGCTCATCAGACACACTCGCACCGAACAAGTTGGAAAGAAACACAGAAAGAAGGAGTGTGAAATACAGAGGGTGAGAAAGTGAGAGAGAGAGAGAGAGAGAGAGAGAGAGAGAGAGAGAGAGAGAGAGAGAGAGAGAGAGAGAGAGAGAGAGAGAGAGAGAGAGAGAGAGAGAGAGAGAGAGAGAGAGAGCGTTTTTCACCCAGCAGAACACCCAGACACTGACAGTGAGGGCTGGTAAAATTGGAAACAGAGGAGCTATCGATGTGAGAAAAAACGGAAACGTATCAAGGTAGGTTGGGTTTGGGGGGGAGGGTTACATGGGTTGACAGAGGGTCCTTGTGGAATAGAAGGGTTGGATGCGGCTGAACATGGTGTGAAATTGAAACTTTTGGACGACGTTGCAGCCAAGCGGCCGCTAACCGAGGCTACATAATCACCGGAACTGTGGCGGTATGGAGGGGAGCGGCCCGAAGAAAAGTAGTCAGAGACTTCATTTCCAGCTGGCCGGAATGAAAGCTCTGCTCACTGAAGAGCGGTCAGAGATAATATGCAGCGGCGACCCTGGTGGCATCAAAGCAGGGTTTTCTGTAACTCCTGAACATGGCACGACGTTTCTTTCTCATCCTTTATCCACTGCTGCCCCTGCCTGTAAATATGAAGGCATCATTAAAATGTTTCAGTTCAAATGGTCGTCACTCTGCACTTTCAGAAACATTCAAAAGTGAGTCACAGCACGTCTCCCTGCGCCACTCTTCCACTGCACCCTGTGTCAAAATGTTCCACGCCATGACAGAGTTCAGACCCATCTCTTTCCCTGAGAGAGAGAGAGAGGAAATCTTTCTGAGGGATGAAAGAGTGTTTAGGCAGTGTGTGTGTGTGTGTAGGGGGGAGAAAAAAAGAGAAAAGAATGAAGAGGGATGAGTGCGAGACTGAGAGAAAATGAAACGGAGCGCCGGTCTGTTAAACATCGCTGATCACCCAATATAAACGACATCATTCCTCTCAACAAATAGCACCCAAATGCTTTCAGCTGGAAGTGTTTACCCTCTCCCCCGTATATGTCTCTCTGTTCTCTGTGATTTATGCAGCCTTGTGGTGATTGGCTGTAAGTTTGAGCTGCCACGGTCAACGGGATGCCACCCAGCTCCAAATTGGAGGAGCCCGTTCTCTAAACTTCATCATTAGCAGTTCTAATTACGAACAGCCTTCAGTTAGACCACCGCTGACACATTTAAACACACACACACACACACACACCTGGATGGAAAACTGTTCCGGAACACGTCTAAACTCAATAGACGCGTCTAATTTAGCCTTGAGACAATAGAATAGCTAAAGATGTAGCGATCTTAGAAAAAAGGTGGATCAGTGTTGTTTTAACCTTGGTTGTCATTGGTTACTGATGGTTTGGATTCTGCCATGTATTTTATTTTTTTTTTCACTTGACAGATTCAGTGAATTATGTTTACCACCCGAAGGTAATTTATTACATTAAACAAATGTATCTATGTGAATGTCTATGGCATGTCAAAGCAGGCAGCGGAATATGTCAGTCAGAAGACGTGTGAATATAAGACAGTGGGTGTTGAGTGCTACCTGAAACCTGAACCGGTGGGACAGGCCTCTTATAAATTAGCCCCGCTCTTCTAAATCTATGTCGGGTGTTTCAAGTGGGGCCCAGTTGTTTCCAGATGGCGGAGGGCTGAGATGTGTGTGTGTTAATGGCGGTCTGAGGGTTTTAGTGAGGTTAGGGGGCGGGGGTGTCTCTGACAGCAGCTGCCCAAGACGCAAAAAGAATAGCGTGACACTGACAGATCATTCTGACGAGGACAAGACTCATCCATTCACACAACATATAGTGGTGCTTAAACCACACCCTCATCAGAAGCAGCTACACCGCATGCAGAGGTCACAGGCCCGATAACTGTTCACAATGTCACACTAAGAGCACAAAACACAGAGTAACCCACCCAAACACTAACTCCAGCCACAATTACTCAAATTATCCTTAGTAAAATTGGCACATTAGTTCAAGTAGTCACTCTTAGAAAAAAGGGTTCGATATATGTAGCATAGGGTTCTTTACTCAACTGCAAAGGACCTTTTATGCAAAAAAAAAAAATGATGATAATGACAAGAAAGAACCCTTTTGGCACAAAGGTTCTTTATAGGCTATTATTCATTCATATATTACATTATTTTGCAACATTTTGCAGTTGTAATTAAATTATTGTTTATTAAATTGTTGTAGTAACCTAATATTCCAATGATTTTTTGAAGGATAAAAACTGAAATGGCACTCTTCGTGTGATTTTGATTAATTACATTTTTTAACCCCCATATCTTGAATTTTGTGATCATTCATGCATTGCATTTTAGGGGTTCTAAATACGTAGCGCTTTAGAACCTTTTAAGGTTCTATATAGAACCTTTTCTTCTAAGAGTGTGTGAATTACTCTTATATGTAAATGTGTGTGTGTGTGTGTGTGTGTGTGTGTGTAAATGCATGTCCCTGATACACTTGATTGGTGATTATATCATGGTTAAACATTACATAAAAAAGAGATCAAATACAATTCTATTTTGTATTTGTACAACAACTATGTAATGTTCTATTTATTTAAAACTATAGTATAAATTTCATCAAGTTAGTATTTTGACACATTTTTACATTTATTCCAAAATAACTAAAGGCAGTCAATTTAAACTATTATTCTATTTATATAATTTATACCTATTATCTATTATTTGTGAATGGGCTATACGCATAAGTTCCGCATTTGACGAAAGGATGCTCGTCCATTTCCGGTTGTGGAGATTAAAGCGGAGGAAAACCGAGGAAAACGGGATTATGGCAGAGTCTTCAAAATTTACTGTCCTCCCGTCTTCGAAACGAAACGTACATACGTTTAGATGTAATTTTATATATAGTTATGTTTATTTAATATGATTTTAAAAAGAAGCATAAACACAATGAGGGGTGTCTGTTTTATCTGTTTTTGTGACTAACGTTTCTTTAGTATAACCATGGAGTATAAAATTCAATATAAATTCTCAGTATTGCACAGGACTCTACGATCGGCGGAAGTTATCGAGCATCCTTACACCTTCACCGGAAATACCGCCGTGCATAGAGCCCATTGATGGTAAGTCTTTTTAATAGTCCTCAGGCTTGTAAACACTGGTCACGGACACAAAGATGTATTTTCTTTAAAGCTGATTGCTCTCTAAAAACACGCACAGTAATCATGTTTTCAGGCCATTCACAGTTGAATTTTGACGTGACAAAGCGGTGATATTTAAGAGGCTGGGTTGTATTTACTTCTTAATTAATTTAAGAATGCGCACAAAAACAAGAGGCGGGATTTATTGCTCGAACCAATCATATTTTTATGTAATGTTAATCATAAGTGACTTTCGCCCAATTATTCACAAATACCCCCCATTAAACCCAGCGCATGCATTAAGGGGGCTGTTTAAAGTCAATGGGATCAGGGGATGCAAGCCTCCCGCTGTAGCTTTACTTGTAGGTGTTGATGTTGGTGTCACTTAATAAAAGCAAGAGACTTTTAAACTTTATAATGTCTCATTTTGTAATATTTGTCTTTCGATATATTTTTTATAATTTTATTATATTTAATTTTATTATATTTTATTAATTTTAATAGAATTGAATTATTAATTTAAAAGTTTAAAGTTCCTACCTTTAGTCTCAAAATGTATCCAAACACAAGAATGCATTTATTTTTATATTTTATTTCAAAGTATCTATTTTTAAATTATCTTTCTTAAATTGCAGAAACATTTCAAGCAAACACAAACATGTTCAGACTACATTTTGTAATCCACAACTGTATGGTTGGTTATTGTTACACAGCATCTTCAAAACTAGTAGCTCTCATGTAGCAAGACGATGAAAAAAAAAAAGCCCCCAAGACCTGCAAATCACAGGTTTATTCACTTTCCCTTCATTAACTTTCTATTTACAGATAATTAAATAAATACAATCCAAAAATCCGAGACATAAGTATAATACACAAATGTAGAGTAAAATCACAAACTATAACATGTCGCACTGAACATGTCTGACACGCAGAGAGACAAAACAGAAACAGAACTTTGGCCCAGGAGCATCACTGAGCTTTTGGAAGCACTTGTCTCTTACTCCCTCCTCTCATTTAGCGGTGGCATAACCCAGTCATCTCTGACACATCAGCCAATCTGTTAAATGAGAAAGCCATCAGCTGAGAGAAAGAGAGCGAAGAGAGAGAGAGCACAAAAGAGAGAGCGAGCAAGAGAGAGTGAGAGCAAGAGAGAGATTCATCTGGTGAATCTTTTAAGAGGAGTTCCAGTAAAGCTCCATATGGCACAGAGCAGCAACAGCAGGCATCCAGGGAAGGGAGGGAGAGAGAGATAGAGCGAGAGCGAGAGCGAGAGAGAGATATGGAGAAAGAAAAGCATGGAGTAAGACAGCAAATCAGAATGTAGTCTCCTTGATAAAGTCATAGAAAGTCAGCACAAACAGTGTCACATCAACTTGTCTAAGGGGCCGTGTTCTTGCCTTCAAAGACAGCGAGACACATCTCAACAGCCGGAGACATTAATCAACAACATGTTAAGTAAAAAAAAAGAACAGCACCTACAGATGCAAAGATGTGTTCTGTATGAACTTTTCCACGTCTCCTCCAATGTCCTTCTACTGTGAAACACTCACTTCTTCCTTTATGCCATCCCTCTATGGTCGTCTGACCTGATAACCTGTCTCTTATCTGAGCAGAGCAATGAGGTCATAATTACACAAAGAGAGAGTATTAATCCCACCCAAGAGAGCAGAAGGATTAATGCCCCGATACAAGCTCCTGTTATCGGACACAGAGAAAGAGAGGGTGAGAGATGGAGAGAGAGAGAGAGAGAGAGAGGGCCCTGTAGGAGAGTGGAGCAGGGCAGCACATTGACAGCTCCCACTGTACAAGGGAGGTCGAGTAATTTAATAAGCCACTCAGAAAACAATAGGGAGGATGATCAGAACGCCGGGAGCTGCTTCGTCTGAGCTCAGAGAGCCAGCCAGAGGAGCCATCCAGCTGTTACAGTCATCACACACTCGCGTAAAAATTAAATCATAAAGGACTGTGTAGCATGCTTGCGCTGAACTAAATATACAGTATAATGAAAAACTGTAACTGTCAGTTTGCAATGCAGTAGATGAAAGGTTAGAAAATAATAATGAAAATGAAAACTGACTGAAAAAAAGAAAAGAAAACATGCCAATTAAATAAGGCTCGTGCGAGGCAACTAAATAATGAACCGATTCCGTAAAACGCAGGGATCAGAAAAGGAGATTTGAGTTATGAATATTTGCCTTTAAATTAGACTCATAACAAGATCCAGGCTGAGGCAGTAGAGGATGATGAGGCACGGTTCTAGCTTTTTGAAAGTCTTGTCTTTACCCTTGGGACAGTGATCAGAAGAATTAGCTTCTATTTTATTAGTACTATTATTATTAACATTAGTTTAAATTAAAATGCTCAAAAAGGCATAAAAGGGAAACGATCTAAGCACGAGCCTTGCCATGTGCCAAGATTCATTGCTAAGTTGGGGTAAAATCTTTGCTTTCTCATACATCAGTTAGAATACACTCAACTAATTTCCAAAAGGCAACTGGGGATCTGGGGCTGTATTCACAAAGGATTTTATCTTCCCACTGGGAGTATTCCTAAATCGCACTAAAATATTTTAGCTAGGAGTTTTCTAGGAGAAAAAGGAGTTAGCTAGGAGACTCCTAAACTAAGAGAGTCTTCGTTGCTATGGATGACGTCTATTCTCATGCACGTGCTTCCTTGCAATGATCACAGTGTTTGGTTGTTAGATGAGAGGGCCATCATGCAGAACATAAAACAGATGCAAATCATGGAATTACGACATCTAAATATTAAGGCTGTCAAATGATTCATGGTGATTAATCACATCCAAAATAAAAGTTTTTGTTTACATAATATATGTGGGTGTACTGTGTATAATTATTTTATATACATATATAAATACGCACACATGCTTGTATTTAAGAAATATTTTCATGTATATAGATTTATATATAATTTATATTACATATAAATATAAATATTTTATATATAAATAATATTTTTCTCTTAACAATACATCCATGTGTGTGTATTTATATATATATATATATATATATATATATATATATATATACAAAATAAGTACACATACAAATACACAGTGCACCCACATATATTATGTAAACAAAAACTTTTATTTTAGATGTGATTAATTAATCATTTGACAGCCCTATACTAAATATGTCTGTGTACAAATGATATTAAGAAAAAAAAAGTAATGTCATTGAAATGCATAGGCTATATAATGGCATGTTTGTGCAGGCTCCAGTGAAGTGTAATTCTAAAAAGGCAGAGAGAGAAAAGTCATGAATGAAATTATTCAAGGTAGCCTAAGGGCCTGCAGTGTTCACATATCGCGTCTTTTGCGCGCTCAAGTTCGTTATTTTAAATGTAGGCGCGCGGTATGCGCGCCCGTTTTCTCCAAGCGCGTCCGTATGGAGCGCACCGTAGGTCACGTGACAAGAACCAACCGGAGCGCAACCGCCCTAGCGCTTTGGAAAAAGGAGAATGCGGCGCACCTTGCGTTTTTTTAGGCGCTATATGTGAATGGTGCCTAATACCCTAATGAAAACCACCACTTGCCTAATAATGAAAAAAACGACACTTGTATTAACACTTGCTTGGTTAACTGACATTCTATTAACTAGACTTTTTTAGACTTTTTCTAGACTACTTAGCTAACTAGACTACTTAAATCAAGGAAATGTTGCTCCTATTGAAGAAATGTAATAGTTGAATGACGGTGGATTATGAACTCGCCAAAACGGAAAAAAAAAAAAACCCGACTGGACGCAGGATCGGTTACTTCTCGGTTCAGTTACGGCCCAGTTGGTACTAGAAAAAAAAACAAAAAAAACATTTATGTTAATATATGTTTATTTAAATAAATGTATGTTTATAATAAAAATGAAATTTGGCACTGGGATATCAAGCAAAACTAAGCGTGAGACATGGGAGAGAATGTGTTTGCAGATGAATGCAGCATTCCCGCTTGTTTCGTGGACCCCGGACGACTGCGAGAGGCGATGGTGTGCGCTACAATCCTTTGTGAATAGGTCTTAGTGAGTTAGGAGTTCTCTTGACTTCTTTTAAGCTGTCTCAGACTTAGGTGCTACTTTTAGGGCTAAAATGCTTCGTGAATTACTCTTAGTAAAAAAAAAGAAATAAAAGTCCTAAAGTGTAGGAGTGACACGCCCATTATTTTTAGGAGTAGCTCCTTAGTGGCGCCGTTTTATATATAAACAATATTTATATTTAATTTTTATATATAAACAATATGAATGTTAGCCAGAGGATAACTGGTCCCCGACTGAGCCTGGGTTCTCCCAAGGTTTTTTCTCCATCCAATCTGATGGAGATTTGGTTCCTTGCCACTGTCGCCTTGCTTTTGCCTTGCTTTTCGCTTGCTTAGTTGGGGTTATTTATTTATTATTTAATATTAACAATATCATTGATCTGTGTTGTACTACTTTCATGTTATCACTGTGAAGCTGCTTTGATACAATCTGTATTGTGAAAAGCGCTATATAAATAAATTTGACTTGACTTGACTCCTAAATTCGCCACTTAGGAGCTACTTTTAGCCTTAAAATTATTTGTGAATACGCCCCCTGAGAGAGAAGAACCAAACAAACGCCTATAAACAATAATATAAGTGACAGTGTATTCCTAGTCTTGAGGAGTAATGCCCTCATTGTACTGCAACAGTGGCAAATACGCTGCATCTAAATATATAGTCTGAATGAGTGGTATAAATACATTTACACAGGCATAGAAATTACAGAAAACAATGAATTTACACCACCCATTTTTTTCACCCAATTGTGCCATTTTCATCTCTTCTCACCATTGCACTTTAAAATCAATATGAAACAGTAATTTCAGTGATTTGATGCATTTTCCAAGTGAATAATACTTGTGTTGCAACAATATATCAAAATAAAATAAATAAAAATAAATATGCCATTAATGTTTACACAAATGAAAACATTTACAATTATGAAATGGATGTATTTATTTAGTTTTTTTTAACTAATTTAAAAGGAAACTGATCAAAAGTGAAAGTAAAGTTATGTATAATATTATAATGTATTCTATTTATATTTCTTATATAACTTAATCTTTAGTATCAAATCAGCATTTCTGAAGGTTCATGTGACACTGAACCCTGGAGTAATTATGCTGAAAAATCAGCTTTGAATTCTGAGCATAGACTTCTGTAATACTGATGAAATAACACAACACTATAAAATTGTATTGAAATTATTCATGCCAGAAGGAACACTTAAAATAAATAAACTTACTAGAATGTGAAAGGACAAAATAGTGATTTCAATCACTCCCTTCATTTTGTCAACATCAGAGTTTTGAACCTCAGTAATAGCAGTACAATCAACCAACTATTTTACCTCTCTGTCAGACCAATTGTTTCCCTTATTTCTAAGTGTGTCAGGGCCAGCTTATTTTAAGCAGCATTGTGTCTTTACACTGCATTTGGAGATGTTGTGTCAAATGCATTCGCTGAATGTCCTAATAGATGAAAATCAGAAAGGGTGATTAATTGGCTGGATCTTACTCCTTTGCTCTTTCTCGCTCTCTATTGAGCTGATGGGGAATGGGGCGGAGGATACATGGCCCTTCACAAAGCAGCCATTGACGGCACTTTTGTCCACACCCTCTGGTCTCACTGATAGTACCAGGTAGCAACTTTCAACCATACAGTTGCTGTACAATAGCCTTATTGTTGGGTCTCGGCCGCAAGCTACTGTCTACAGTATCAGACACCAGTTACCCTCAACCACTCTCATATACAATCCAGAGCCTAAAAAACAGGGAGGGGGGTACAGTTCTACAATCCACATCTAATGGTACACGAGAGAGGTGACTCTGAGGCTTCTGGGGGAGAGGGGACAAAACCTTGGCCGGCGCAACGAGAACACTGGCAAGGCATGAAAAGACACGGTGCAGAAATACTTCCTCTAAGAGGAAGACAATATTCCTGACCTACAAGAAGGTGTGACGGTCTGTGGCCTCAGAGATATTGACCATCAAGAGGACGCTTTTATAATGTGACAAACATCTCAGCTTTACTTTGCTCTTGTGTCATTTTTTTTTCCCCCTCACATACTCTCAGCCTCTCTCATGTTTTTTTTTTTATGGACACATCAAGTGGCTTTTCAGGGTCAGGGTTACTTCAATTACACAGACATAAGGCGAGATCTGAACCTTACGGACAGCATAATCACTGCAGAACAAAAGCCTCTCGGCCCAGAATAATATACAGATTAGAGCCAATTATCAGATAAAGTTGCCCGTTGTCTCTGAACTCCACCGTCTGTTGCATCAGAGACCACTTGCTCACCCCTGAACCAAGATGCCTTTCTCTAGTCTTTACCTGTCATCTTTTCCTGATGGAGGATTATACAGAACAAAGTAAATTGTAAAGTTTCAGAGAAGCGTGAAAGTGAAGAAAGTTCACAGGCACTTAAGTTAGTGTGGAAGGAAATAGATTAATATTTTCTTTTTTCTTTTTTTCTTTTTGGAGCGGGCTAACGATAACTTCAGAGAGTCGGAAAGCGACTTTGTGGAGACGTGGACCGGGTCGGTGCGTCTATTGGATACTTTCGGTGGTATCAAGTCACAGATATTTTAAAAATATACAATTTCATGACGCCTGCATTCCCTGTGCGCAGGAAACAGATTAGGATCTCGGTCCCTACGGTCTGATGAGTGTGTAAGCGTGTGTGTTGTGAGACTAATCAGCACGCATTTGCCTGGTGTGATATTACCAAAGACAAGTCTCTAAGCTGTGTGCTGATAATGTCACTGACAGGTAAGGTCAAAAGCATACAGTGCTGAGAGAACACACTAAATTGTTTTTATACCACAGACTTTTATATCATGGGACCAATGCATATCATGTTTATATTACAAGGTAATTATATATGCTACATCCTTATACCTAAGCATATCTTGGTTTTCCATTTACCGCTACATTTAGCGCACAGTGCGTGACAGATTTTGGAATATAAACAAGCTCTAATGCAGACCAAGCTCCATTCAGCCAGATTTTTACACTTTTGCACACACTTTGTGTTATCTGTGGATGTACCGAACTACATTAATTAGAGAGTCCACAAGGTGGCAACACTCACAGCCAGGCCTCTGGTCAAGAAGTAGTTGAAAAAAATTTAAATAATAATAAAAATCAATATAGCTGCAAGCATCAGTCCAACCCCGCCAATTGCAAAAATAAGAAATTATAGACATTAGAATATGATTTTAAGCAAAATAAAGACCATAGCACATTAATCACGTGTCATGCGACATACTTTTGACCAATAGGTGGCACTGTGACCAAATGTGCTCAGTGTGTGGTGGCAATGACACAAAATTTGTTTCAAATATGCTAATGCATGGCAGACAGCCTCAGACCCATTTTAACATTATGTCACCAAATTCATTGATGCATTATATGAAAAGGTAAGGTCTGAAGATGATCCTATTTGAATTTGGAGGAGTTAGGAAGACTTTTAAAAAAGTAAAGAAATTCAAGATGGAGGACAGCAAGTTAGGCCAACTATGGCATATGTTGTATCACATTTGTCAGTATGACAACAGGAATCTATCAAAACCAAGTCTTGTGACAATAAGCAAACATCTAAAGCTTTTTGTAATTTGTAACTGTCCCCAAGCTTTTAGTATACCCTCACACATAATGCTAATGACATATACCAAGTCTAGTAACGATACGTTAATGTCTATGTAAAATACAGTGTTTTGCATCGAAATTCAAAATGGAAGATGTACAAAATGGCCGACATGGAAAAACTGGTTATCGACTGATTAGGTATGCCACATTTTACCATTATTTGGTCCCCACAAGGACAGCAAATCCAGGCAGAAACACACAATGTAAGCACCAGGTGTTGCAATACCTCTTTTGGCACTGATTATCGACTTCTACAGCATGTAGTAGCCGAGTGCCGATCGCCTCTTCTCACAAAACAAAGTCACACTTGAAGCAGCTATCTATCGCTGATTCATCTTAAAGAAATAATTGTATTATGACATATCTGTTTGTTCTATGGGTCTGTCCTTCATGTGAGTCATGTATCAAACATCAGACAGTTTCCCTCTCAGGTCAATGGATTGTCAGAGCTCTTCAGTACGGGCGGCAGGACACAGTGATGTGATTCTCCCTGATTCCCCCTTCCTCTCCCACCCTTACTCCAGGCCTGGAGTCCAACCTATAAAAGCACGCTCGAGTCTGGGAATTTGCAGCTGCAGTGTTGATTTCCCAGTGCAATACGGCGCTCTTTTGTTAATATTGAAATCAGCCCAACTGTTTGAGCGGCCCACATCAGCCCAGACGAGCCATTATGTTGCCTTAAAGCAAACTCTCGGTGAGGAGTGCAGGGAGTGAAATGAAATCAGTTATGGTTCCTACATTCTTGCGACAGTCTCACAAGGAGTTATCAAAGCCCTTTTCCCCCCACGACTGACCTAACGCTCACCTCCTCATTTGGACACATCATTAAGAATATGCATGAGAGTGGTGTTTTTCTTCTCTGGTCCTGTACTACAGCAGTGTTGTAGTTAGCCCATGAACCCCGAGGGCTTTCTATGGGGTTTGTTAACAGAATGAAGCATGAGAAAGGGTCCTGGATAAGGACCCAGGGCAAACACATGTGGTTTGGCTACATTTTTACCCAATACCATTTATCCTAAGAATTTTTTATTAAAAGCATGCACGCCAAGCACGAGCTGAGAAAGAGGCAGTAAAGGATACAGAGTGTGGGATGCATAAAGGGAAATCGAGTTTTATGGTTTCACTTAATTGCGAAGGAATACAGTAAAACTGACCACTATAAAAATGATTTAAAAAAGAACTTCTTAACTACTTAACTACTTAACTACATTAACGTCTCCCATTCAAAACTACAGAATATAGAAGAAAACCTCTGCAGCTTTGGGGGGAAAAAAAAGAGAAATGTTTTATGTTTTGTGATTTTATGTTTTGACAAATGCATGGAAATATGTAAATTCAAACCATACAAAAACAGAATAACTTGTATTTTTTTCTTCTATGACTGCATTGAATGTTTACTCTATACAAATTTAATAAAGCGCAAAAAAGTTATATGGTTTTAAATGTGCAGCTGGAAAATAGTTTGGCGATGTTTACAGCTCATGGTTTATTTACCATGGGCAGGTGAATACACTCACCAGGGAAGGGTCTGTTGTGCTTATTTATCTTTTAATGCTAAAGCTACTCGTCACCGCGGTGTGTCGCACACATGTGTTGCAGAACTTGCTGGATTGGCCTGTGATAGAAGGCAAACCTGCCAAGACAATTACCCGCACCTGAGAAAACAATCCATCCATTTTAAATTCACACAAACTCACACACCCATAGCAAAGGGGGATACTCGTCCTATGACAGGAGTCACAGACAGCTTCCTGTCTCTTCACATTACTTGGTATCACATGGTGTCAACAGTTTCCAGACACTGCGGGCTATACTTTTCACTTCTCTGAGGGCACACTCATCGGATATTTTTAATCAGCCTGTTGCCTGCCAGGTCGCCATGAAGTTCCTACC
The DNA here is from genome assembly GCF_988280905.1 of Pimephales promelas. Lineage (NCBI taxonomy): Eukaryota > Metazoa > Chordata > Actinopteri > Cypriniformes > Leuciscidae > Pimephales > Pimephales promelas. The sequence continues at coordinate 13,109,113 of NC_142774.1, forward strand.
ATCACTGAGAAGTCATACTTGTCCACATTACTTTCTGAGAAAAAATACACACAGTTTATTATTTTAATTATTATTTAAAGTTTAATATATAAAATAGTCCAAAAGTTGCAATTATATAAAAAAAGTTGTGAATCACAATAATACAAATAAAATCACAGCTAAGATATAAAGTATTGTGACATATAAAGATGCAATATCAAGAAATAAATTTGCAATTGTGGAAAATAAGTTGTAACTGTGAATGATAAAGTCAGAATAATACAAATAAATCAACTATTAAGATTTAAAGTAATTGAGAAATATCAAGAAGTCACCATTTTGAGATTTAAAGTTGTAATCGTGAAAAGAAAATCACATTTATGATATACGTAAAGTCCCAATAACAATTTGTGTAATACGGTCTGTTTTTATTTTATTTATATACTAATTTGCTTATTTACATGCTTGCTTAGAGGCGGAAACTGTCTTCCATAGCTATGAGAACAGAAAATCCAATCTGAGATCTAACATTTACATTTGCTGACAATCCTAGCATTTGATTTGTACAACCGAAAACAATTTGAAACATCTAAACAAGCGGCTCACACACAGAGTCGCCGAGTTGAGTTCGGCGGAGCCCCGAGCCCGCGAGCAAAGCTTAAACATCAACAAACCGAGCACTCACCTTACTGACATTCCTGACGGAAAATAATCCCGCTTCTACAAACAAACACTCCAAAAGCTCCTGGCTCTCTACATACATCAACATCTAGAGCGAGAGGGAGACAGAGAAACTTCCCAGATAAGCAGCCAGTGCTAAGCTGGCCGTTATGATGTTTGTGGCCTGAGACAGCAGAGGGTTATGTGGCGGCGGCAAGCCTGGGCTAAGACGACTCCCTTGAGTCGTGCCCTCTTTCCCTTCACCTCATCTAAGAGCCTTACATAATCCTGACAAACAAATAAACAACACAACAAATGCGGCACATGTGGATTAAGATGTTGTAGCATCTGTAGATGCTGTAAAAAAAAAAAAAGAAAGGAGTGTTGACAATAATGGAGATTAAGTTTATAGTCAATTAATTGCGTGTCCCCCAACTACATTAAAAGCGAACTTGGAGACAGGCTCAACTCATCAGAGTGTCTTTTTTTTACCTTCACCCTATCCTTCTCGCCCTCCCTGCATATCAGCCCCCCAGCTGAGGAATGTAGGTCATGATACAGAGCTATTTCAATACAGGCAGATCACAGCATAGCAGGGGCACACACACATTCACAACACACACACACACACACACACACAATAAAAACTTCTCTCATGAAGGAGAGGCACATTCTGACAGAATAAGAGGGCTTGTGAGTGTGAAAATTCAGAATGGATAAAAATATCTGCAGGAGTGCTTCACAGTGGTTTCTATTCGTCGATGAGCTAAAATGGGCTCTTTTCGCTTTCATACACGTAGATTTGCGACTCCCCTCGCCGCCATCTTCTTGGGGGTTATGCCAGCTGAATAATGTAGAGAGAGCAGTCGAATTGTTTTGTGCGAGTTGGTTGGGAGTCCTCCTGCTGGGCTGGGATCCATGGGCCAAAGAGATGGAAATCTCTAAGACGCAGGAGCCTGACACATCTGGGCCGTCTCAAGCGACAGTGCCGAGCTCCTGGGTCCACGATGCCTCACCCCTGCAGTGTGCCGAACCGCCGAACTGAGCCCTTTATCTCCATCTCCCTTTCAGTCCTTTTCTCGTCTGCAGCTTCGTCTCTCACGTTCCTTCACTCCCTGCTGCCTCTTGTCTATAGGTCGGTGCGTATGGATGAAAGAGAGGATTTTACTTCGTTTTGACAATGAGAGAATAGCTGCTTCTTCCATATTGTGATATTTGGAGAAATGTGTGCATGTGTACGTGTTAGAAATCGTCCCTGAAGGATTTTGTGTTGACACTTGGTTTGGAGTTAAATTGTGAGAGTCTGGCAGGCTTGGGATTTATCTGGAGACAAAGTGTGTGTGTAAAAGAGAGAAAAACGACACATAATATTGTGATAGGCTCCACTCAGTAACAGATAGGAAAACACACCAAGTCCCTGATGCACATCTGCAAACACACTTGCTCAATTTTTCATTTTTTTTTATTGTTAAAATAATATAAAATGCTGCAATTATGATAAAATACTAAAGAATAGTACAGCTGTTAACATTTAACATTAATAAAGTCAATGCATATAATATTTGCAATATTAATCGGATAAAATTATAATTGGAAATAGAATTATATTAAATTATTAGATTGTGCTATAATGTATTTAAATTATATACAGTATGACTAAAGACTTAATACTTTGCCGTACGATAATGAAAAAAAATAATAATAAATTATTATTAGCATCTTGCGTACATCTTCAAACATATTATTGATTTATTTTCAATCATAATCATTTCTATACATATACATTTTTATGCGTTATACCCTTATACATTTAAAGTAGAATGTATGTATAGACTATTGGATCTCATATGAATTATTCATTTTAACACCTATTTTCCTATTTTTACCAAACTAAAAATAAATAAATATATAAATTGTAAGGCCATGATGTGGTGCTCCAGAAAAGAAAGACATTGCATTTGAATGACTGCAAACATTTCTTAGCTATTGGTCACCAGGTAGTCGACCTGAATTCAAATGGGCTGACGTGACAGGTTGTGTTTTAGCTTTCCATTATGCTTTGCTTTGTGCAGCAGCAAAGCCTCCCTGTACAGAAAGGCTTTACAGATCTGCTGGATATATTAACATCAGCATACAGCACTTCAGAACAGATCCATTGGACTTTATGCTACTCCCAAAGCCGTCTACTCTGTATTTCTCTTTGTCTCTCTTTGACTACCACATGCTGTCATGTACGTCCCACAAAACCTAGCGAGCTGCCTTGCTGCCTATCCGTCTGTGGAACAAAACCTTAACAAGTGAGCGATCTGAAATGCTCTACATAGGCGACAACTCGGCGTAGTCACTTAATTCACTATTGATTTCAACACAGACGATGTGACAAAAATGGCATGTTCAAGTAGGCATAAAAAATGCATAGCAGACACACATTTGGAGTAAAAATTGTTTAAACATTTTTTCAGTTTTATAATTTATATTTATAATCAACATTTCGCCGCCTTTGTCAGCCATTTTGGATTTTTTTCCCCCCGATGAGCTCGCTGCAGTTCACTCTCTGTGATGCTGCCTTAAAATGAACATGCCTCCCTTTTGAAAAAAATAAAGCCTTCGGGTTGGAAGCGTGCCTATAAGGATGAAGCTCACTAGGTTTTTGGAACAGAGCTTATGTGTGTCTCTCTGAAGTGTCCTGAACCAATACCAGCATTTAGTGAATCGAGGCAGATTTAATTTTCTTCCGCTAACTAGAGAAGCACGATTCTGCTAACACATCCACACTTTAACGGCCACATAAAGGGATGTGATAGGACACAGCTGGGAGGTCAAGCTGACAGTAAGATGGAGTGGGTGTGCGCGACCTGACTAAATCCCCCCATACATCCAGTCCTGGACACACAAACACAGGGTAACCTGAACGCGCAGAGGCTACCGTCACCCATTCACTCAGTCTCACTTTACACGAGGCCTATTTGGAGCTAGAGGCAGGAAGAAACATTCTCACAACTACCGTGTGTGTCACCGTACATCTCATCTGGATGTACAGAGGGTGTGAGAGTGATCGATAGGCCTGTCTCACTCCGGCACTACAGTGTGCAGTGTGCACTGCAGCTGCGCCCCGCTCTGGTGATGCATCACAAACTGAGGGAACATCTGAAATATCTCAACAGTAAGCACTTTTGTACACACTGGAGTACATATGCATATGAGAGACATCAAATGGGCAGAAGAAAGGGGGATGATACGTGAGAGCGAAAGACAAATAGAGAGAGTACGTGATAAATTACTGGCCTCAGTGAATGATTTCTATCATATGCAAGCTGGGAAATTGCTGAATGATTTAGCAGCAGCCAAACAAAAGAGCACAATCTACAGTTAACTTTTTGAACTCATCACCATCCTTTCCGTTAATTCACAATTCTTTTCAACGTGCGAAGTCATGTGCTCTCCCACACAAAAACAAATAAAAGCAATTTAGCACAATGGACTGTAAACAAACTACTGAGAAAGAGGGTTCCTCATTATAATAGAATAGGGAGGGAGTCTAAGTCTAATTCTGTATATCGATCGAGAGAGAGAGAGAGAGAGAGAGAGAGAGAGAGAGAGAGAGAGAGAGAGAGAGAGAGAGCACCTGAAAATGTGTGCCTTGAAACAAGCCAATTAGAAGCAGCCCTGAGTACAGCACAATACACTGGCCTGAATATGTGTGATTCTCACAAACACATACATTTTATATTATATATATTATACATATTATTTAATTACTTTGATGTAATATTCTTTTGAGATTTTTTTCAATATCATTAATTACAATATTGCATCTGATTTACTTTTGTGCATTTTGTTGTTTTAATTATTAGCTTGTACTTATTTTTTTGTCCCAATGAAAAATGTATTTCATCAAAATCAGCATAAATCAGGCAAGACAAAAATACTACTATTTACTTTCATTCATTTATTATTAGTTTAGCCTACTCGCAGTATTATAATGGTAATTACATTTTTTTTGTAATTAGAAGGCGAATCGGAGCAAAACTGCATAGTTGTAATGAAAAATAATGTTTTAATAAAATTTAAATAAATTAAAAAGCTATAATACATTTTTTTCCTCTCCTTTATTCTATTTTCCATAATTGTGGGTTCTTTTAAATCTGAACTGGACATGTTATTGGCAGGTTTCTTGAGATTCGTTCATATGGCGGTGCAAATGCCATGTTAAATGACAACTGATATTAAACCACACTCAGTCAGTGGACAACATGAAACAGATGCTTGAGTTAACCAGCTCAACACTGTGTCTCTTTTGTATAACATTGTATGTAAACCAGAACTTGGGACAATGATGACTATAAATGTGTTTTCCTTCCCATTTATTAAGTTGAATGCCACAAGATACACAGAGCTAATTTGGTCTGTGTGGTAGCCTCAGAGAATGAAACATTCCCCTAGTAAACACAGAGACAGTATATACACAGATGACACAAAACTACAGTCATAACTCAAAGGCAGAGTGCTGCCCTAAAACACACACAGACACACACACACACTTAGATTTCAGAATATATACAGATTTTAAATGTGAGGAAAAAACTAACGAACAACACACATTTGTGGATAGACAAACACACCCCACTGTGCCCTTGCTTTGCGGGGGTAGGGAAACACACATCACTTATCAATGGCAAATTATTTATTAAAATCTCAAATTTTTGCTCTTTCTTAAACCACCATTAATTGTTGGCCATCTGTTGCAAAGTTATACCTCTTAATTTAGGAAATCGTCCAATTATAATATTTCAGGAAGAACAAACATTCTATCACAAAGGGCGTTCAAAGACTTCTAGTGAGGCACATCATCCATATTGGATCCAAAATATTTTGTTTAGAGTCTATTGTCCAATCTCCAAGTGAAGCATGGCATCCACAGAATCCTATGCACCGAATCGATTAATGTAAATTAAAGCGGATCACGAAAAGTGTGAAAGAGCTGTGTTACATTAATGCAAACACTAAGAGCAAATAAGGTGAGACCCAAATCACAAGCTATTTGCAAGTGTACAGACACTTAAAACTCATTTCCCAGATGATGACAACAGTTTCCAGAAATAATGAGCCTGTGCGAGTGTGTGTATACAGTGATCAATACGGCTGCTTTTTGTGAGGCGATTTTGCATTCTCAGTGTGTATGTAGGAAATTAAGACTAGCATTCTGATCACTAGGGAACATGCTCCTTAAAGGCTTATCTGTATTAACAAAATAAACAGTGAAACAATGTGTGCAAGCTAGAATAATGCAGAGTGAAAGAGAGAACTAGATGGCTGGCCCATTATTTCGGGGCGGAGGGCAAGCTCAGTCACTCCATCAACTAAGCATAATGGACAACATGCCTCTTGCCTGACATGCCTTAGTCATATCCAGAAACCTTGCAAAGGGACTGGACAAAATGTTGGAAACTAAAATCAGCTACTATGAAAGAACAATGTCAAAGATCCACCAACACAGAGTCACACACACACACCAAAGCCAGTCTGAGAGGAGACACATGGCTTGCATTTCACACCTAAATATAAAACGTGAAGACTCAATCCACTTTGAGGTCACAATTCTTGACAAAATGTCCAGCGTATGCCTCCCCGCAAGTGGAAATCACTTGCTTGACATGCAAAGGGTCATTAAAGCCCAGACACAGGTGGGTGGACAAATGTCAACAGCACAGGAGGCTGTAGTAGAGCACAGGGAGGACTCTCATTAAACTCTGACAAATCCACACACTCAGAGTGTTGCGCCTTCAAACCTGGACCTTGCTGCCAACACGACCGGGCTGTTTCCATAATGGGAGAGCCGAATGCAGTGCTAATCACTACAGGGTGTCTGTGGGTATTGTGTCAAAGGACCAGTGCAACTCTGTAAAATGATTTGAATGTTTCATTAGCATTTTTAAGATGCTGGGAATGGGAAATCAATGATTTGATGTTTCATATCCGTTTAAGTTCACCAGTATATGATTACCAGGGAATGGGAAGTGGGGGTGCTGAGGGAGCTTCAGCACCCCCTGTCTTCACAGGATTGTAAATGTAACGTACATTTTTGTTCATTTACATTTTTTTTTTAATTTTAAGTATTTAGTAATTTATTTGTAATAAACACATTAAGTGGGCTATTTAAAATGTAAAAAGTGTTAGGAATGTGTAAAAGTTTAAAAAAAAAAAATATATGTGTATATATACAGTATATATATATATATATATATATATATATATATATATATATTACGTGATACGCAGAGTGTGACGTCATATGGTATTTGCGTTTAGAAAGAAATTATTAGCAGCCTCCCAAAAATAAATAAATAAATAAATAAAAACTACTACTCTACTTCTGAGCACAAGTCCACTGTATTGTGTATTGTGTTTGTGACGACCTGCAGGTTTTGTGTATTTTTTTTATTTTTTTCAGTGTTTTTTTATATTTCCTGCCAATGTGCAGGCTCTTTTTTTGTAGACAGAGTAAATAACTTTTTTTACTTAAAGGCTTCATTTACGTCCCATAGACCGGTCCATTGCATTACGATTCAAAGCAGTATCAATAATGTAAAAAAAAAATAAAAAATGTGACGTGCAGTCAAGTTCGGGTGTGTAAATGAGTGTTCTCACCGATACCCTTGTAGTTTAACGAGTTTTATAGACTTTCTATCGTTTCTTATTCAAACGACGTCTCTGGGATCTGACTGGCTTTATGGTAGAAGGATTGGCCATTAGCCTGACTGTGAAATAAGAGTGAATGTGCAAGGCCACTGAGCGGTTCTCCCTGGTCAACGCGAGCATTGTAGTAACAGTTACAAAAGTTGAGCTCAGCCAGTGAAAGCACTGCTGGGCGCTGATATTGATTGGCTCGTCTCATGTTTTTTTGTGAGTGACAGCCTGCTCTATGGCTGTTGATTAACACGGTGTAAGATGCTTGGAGTACTTTGTCACAAGAGGAGTACAGACAATTTTTTCTTTCACACTCTCTATGTCTCCTCTCTTTTCTTTTCTTTCTGAGTAAAAATGATGCTGATCGATCAGTAAGGTGCTTTTAAAAAAAGTTCAAAACACGAAGGTATTGGTGCAGAAAAACAGACTTTGTGTGGAAAATTGTATGCATTAGAAGGTGGGAGTCCAGGGTTCTGGCCATGAGAGCTGGGAACAGCGCAGACACACATGGGTGGAACAAAGTTCACGGCTCTGGGAAGGAACCCTAACTGCTACAGATATAAAGCATTACCCTTGAAGATATACAGTCTTCTAGCTCTAAGGATTTATAGGCCCTTATTCACTGCCAGTGAACTTTTGTTCTCTCCCTTTCTCTCAGATTCCAAGATCGAAATCACTATCATAAAAGAATCGCAGCCCTGTTGATTGTAAACACACATCCCTTAGAGTAAGTGCTAGTTGGCAGTTGATGGTGAATTCTGTGCTAAATAGACCTGTCACCACTGTGGCTCTCCTGTGAACCCTATGCGGAAAGACTTCCAGATGATGGCAGCGGCATGATCGGAAAGGCATTCCTCTCTCTTGGAGAATTGTCCTTTAGGACGGCCGATAAATCAATGAGGACAATGTTTTCTTTTTGGGCTAATTGTTTGAACAGTGTAAGGTCATTTGCTGGTAACGCTGAAGTGTCCTGTTAAGCTGGGCGCCGGGCCGTAATTGACAACATGTTGGATGGAAACAGGAAATAATCTGATCCTTCTTTGCAAACTGACTCCACTGATTGTGTCGAACTGTGTGTACATAGGCCAGCGTGTGTGTGTGTGTGAGCATAGAGGGAGGAAATGTTAGCTATGGTTAGCATACATTTCCTTGAATGCTGAGGGGTAACCAGGTGCGGTAATCTCCTGAGGCAACGGGATTAACCCAGTTCTCTAGTGGCTTTTTAATAAAGTCATCCCACTCTATAGGCCTCTGCTCTACAGGGAGAGAGCAAGTGAAGTTTGGGAGCATTCCATGGTGTTAAAAAGAGCATTCCTGCCCTTAGGATAGAGTGGGAAAGTGGCGTCAAACTTTTGATAGTTTAATTTACTATTAAGAACATTAATGAAACACAGAGAGTCTTTATCTGAATCCTAGTGTTTCAGAGGAAACAAAAAAATAAAAAAAAAACTGTTACACCACAAAGATCCACATGCTTGCGAACCTGTTCAATGAAACTAGTCAGGGCAAACGGTGAGGTTTATATAGTGATACACATCTGAGTCTGCAAGGAGAAATGTTTTCTCTGAATATTACATGAAAACAAATCACAGTTGCCCATTCATTTACTATAAGTAAAGTGAAGAGTCCTTTTATATTATCTGGCTTATATATATATATATATATATAACATCGGGGCACTTTTACTCTTGTATTTTTGTTCCCGGGGACGCTGATGTTCCACAAGGAATGAAATTCTCAAAAAAAAAAAATAAATAATAAAATAAAATAAAAAATCAATGTCTGATTCAGCCACTCAGCTATTTTTGCCTGTGGGTACATGACACTTATCCATGACTGAGAGACCATTTATAAAATCTGAGGTCTGAAGCACAAGGCTGCTTACTGCTTGCCGAGTGTGATAGCTTTTATGAGAACCTTGCTTTTATCGTTCAATTTTGAGTGTGTATGTATTAAACACAATCTACAGCACCTGTTGAGTGTTGATGAAAGGCAAATCCATTTGATACACATCGAAAAAATTCTCTTCACCGCGTGATCCACTTGAAACTCCCTATCAGACCACTGCACAACAATAAAATGACAGACGTGTGCAGTGCAAATCAGTGGGAACTGTCACGTCTATAAGTGGGAACAGTGCCCCTCAGAGTGAAAAATGCTACTCGCAGTTAGCGACTCATTTTCAAACCGGCATTTAACACCAAACAGCCACTCGTGATTAGTAAGTAGATGATTTCATTTAAGTTTATCCAAACAGCTCTTTGGCACCGACACAGAGTTAATAGCATATTGACACACTGCAATTAGTAAACATGACACTCTACATCCTTCAAAGTACTTTTTCGAAATTTGCCGACAACTAAGAGGGCACATTTACACGTTCAAAGTAATAATAATGATAATAATGGTGTGGGGTGCGTAAAGGGGTCTTATATTTGCTAACAAAGGTTGTTCTTCACCCAGACTAGAGTAAATGTCATCATGAAGGAGGCCCCCTGTTGTACGCAGACTGTGCTAAACCTGAGTTAGCAAAATACACTTGGCTTTGTCTGCAGAGACAGGCCATCATCATAGTGTCTCTACGCCTGTGGTGTTTAATCGCTCTCCTGACAAGCAAACAATAGCCAAGGTGCAAATCCCCTCATTATAAACATATGTGGTGTGTCAGTCACGCTAATCTTCCTGTTGTTGGTTTATTGAGTATTAAGATAATCCCAATGACAACACTAACTACCATTGCCCAGTGAACATCCAAATCCTTTTCAATACAGTATCTGTCAATGTATGTAAGTCATGTTATTATCTGATAAGATGACATGAGTTTATTAGGGCGATTACCTTTATTTAAAACAGACCTTAAAGGACAAGTTCGGTATTTTACAATTAAAGCCCTGTTTTAAGATCGTTTCAGATGAAATTGAATGGTTAAGATTGTTTTTTAGACAGATGCTGCTGGCTTGAGAATTTTCTATTTCTATGGTACTGTAGCATCCCTCCACGTTCACAATGGTTGCATAGGTGCTCAGGAACAATCCTTCATAAAACGCATAAAACTTTAGTTTACAAAGACGTGAAACTCACGGAGTGGTCTGGGGTGTTCACTGATATGCTTACACAAAAATCGCTGCAAAAGATGCTTTCCTGTGATGTATTACTCCGCGGAAACGGAAATGGGGTTGTTTGTATTCTTTCTGAAGTCTTATGCAGTCGCGGTATCTTAGGCTACACTATACAAGTGGTTTGCTTGCAATTGGCAAAGGTGCATTATCGCCACCAACTGGGCTGGAGTTTCTATTATTCAAGCTCTCAACGGAAGAATCTACGGTTATGAGGCGTTCAGAAAAATTGGTCTACAGTTTTACAACGAATGGTAAAACACCTGTTAGAAAGCATATTTTGCAGCGATTTTTGTGTGAGCATATCAGTGAACACCCCAGACCACTTGGTGAGTTTCAAAAGTATGAAACTTTGGCACTCACAGTAACTCACCCCCGGGCTCAACAATCTGGACTACAGACATGCACAATACATTGAATATGAAAGATGTTGAATTTACGATTTTTGCCTGGAGGAAAAACCAAAATTGCCATGGCGGACAAATAAAATCCCTCAGAGAGCCAAAAGGAGGCACAATAAAATGATGAAGGTATTAGGAAAAATGTCTTGATTTTCTTTTAATCTTATGAATAATAATAATATTCATAATTAAGTATATATAATACTGCTCAAAAGTTTGGGGTCAGCAAGATACTCTGCATTGCCATCACAGTAATGCAAATATTTTAAAATAAATGAAGTAATTGTACAATATTACTGTTTTTATTGCATTTAACATTGAAAAAAGCCTTGTGAAAATAAGATTAGTAAGCACATTATTTACAAGAGAGCAGTTATATATGTGCATATATTTGCATGTACATCAAACCACACTACCATTACTGCATGACCTTTTGTATGTGGGCAAGTACACAAGTATCAAAGTGCAAAACTGTGTGTTTGCATATACACAGCCCATATTGCTCCAAGCCAAAACTGCCACAACGTGCATGGCTAACTGCCAATCGAAGTCAAACGCAACTATATGGAGCTTTTCTCAGATGGTGTCTCTTTCGTTTCCTCTCTCACACAAACATCAAACCGCTCAAACTCAATTAAACATCCTCTCCATTTTGCAAGCTGTAAATGAGATAAACAGTGAATGCATATTGTTGTTGCAGGAAGGCAGCATGTTGTCTGGACCATTAAGCAGACAGACCAAGATCTTATCAGAGCCTGTACGTCCACAGAGGAGCGTGTCATAAAAATGAGAAACTCTTTCAGATAATGAATCTGTCAGGTCACAGGCAGTCAAATATTGTTGCACAATGGTGTCTCTTTGCCATGCATGTTTAATTAAGCTTTAATTTCCCATGGAGCAGCCATTGTGTTGAAATGAGGGGCCATTGAGACTGATGTAACTCTAATATGGCCACCAGGATGAGGCAAGCGTGACTGATGCTCCAGAATGGGAACTTGACCCCAGAGCAAAAGGTTGAGTGCAGCGTGTCTCAACGCCTCAGTGTCATACAGAATTTAACCACATCACGCTTTAAACAGGACGTCTCCATAGGAGACGGTAAATAATGTAGTAGAGTAAAGCATAAAACGCTGTTTTCATTTACTGTGCTGTCAGTGATGTGGGCAGCTCATGGGGGTTTTGTGAAGGCGTTGTGTTGAAGAGAAGGGTGGACTAGACTCGAACTGAACTGCAACTATATTTGGGAGCATTTTTGGAGTTCTTGCTCAAACACGGGCACGTCTGTGAGAGCGCAGTGAGAGCGGGTGCTACTTTGTGGGTCAGGATGGTGTTGGCAAAGGGCTCTCTTCATTCTGAAGTTGATTATGATAATGGCTGATGATTGCAATGATGTAAACCATTTTCTAATTGCTCATCAGCACACGTCGTTCTAGGTTGATTTGAAATGGCTGCACATCCTGCTCGGATCCATGCCAGTCCCGCTCCTAATGACAAGAAACTTTGACAAATTTAACACCCCTTTTCCACCTTTCAGTCATTTTCACAGAACATGAAATAATCAATACGTTTGAAGCTTGAAGAACTTCACGTGACTGCCGCTTAGCGGTCCTTTGTGATTTCTGCTCTCTGGAAGACTAAATTGAATCATCATAACAAAGTGCTTGGCTCAAACTACTGAAGAATACGGCGTTGAAAAGAAACAGATTCTTCAATAAGAGGCGGAACAACCACACAGCTGATCCAGGGTCTGCCGTACCAACCAGTATGCTAATCTTACAATCATTCCTAATCTGAGTCAATCTGATGTCGAATCAGCCCTAGAGGGCTCTTTTTTACAAGATAACAAGAAGCATAATGCCATCCTCACTTACAGCAAAAGCCACTGATGGAACGCACACTGTAGTCTTCTGGTTCTGGAAATGGAGCTGTAAATGTCCAATTGATTCATACATCTGTACCTGTCCAGTTAAACACCAAGATTATTGTTCACTGACTAAACACCACGGGCCCTATTTTAACGATCTGAAACGCAATTGTCAAAGTGGAAAGCGCAAGTAACTTTGTGGGCAGGTCCCGGCGCTGTTGCTATTTTCCCGGCGGGATAAATGCCTCTTGCGCCTGGCGCAAATCTAAAAGAGGTTTGGGCGTAACGTGAAATAAACCAATCAGAGCGCCATCCAACATACCCTTTAAGAACAGGTGCGCATGTTGCATGACGGATTGTTATTATAACGGCGGGTTTACCAGGAGCGTTCACAGCCGATGAGACCGACGTTCTTGTCAGGGCAGTAAAAGACAGAGAAGTGACGTTGTATGGGGATGGGAGAAACTCTCGCACATCAGCATCGGTTAAACATTATATACGTATGTTTCTTGCCACTATTGGGCAAACAGGTCTGATCGTTTAGTACTACACTGTAAAAAATGATTTTTTGGTTAAGTAAATACTAGTGAAAAAACCCAATGTAATTTACTTGAAAAAGTTAGTTCAGACAAGAATTTAAAAAACTAAGTAAATTCCATATCAGTACTTATTTCAAGCGAGTATAAATGAAAGTGTAAATATCAACTCAATAAAATTAAGTAAAAATTACTCAACTTTTCTGATACTGAGGTTCCCATCATGCACTGGACCTTGAATAATTAATGAGGTTCATTTTTCACTGGTTTCCAGCTGTATTTACACTGTTTTACATTGATTTTTGTTGTCAGTATTAGTAAATTGCCATTTTGTGACATTTCGAGTAAATTTTTTGCTTAAAACGACACATTCAAACACAAAAACGATCCATCAAATGTTACCACCATTGTGTATTGTCTACCAAGTATTGATGTGTTTGCATTCACATAAGGCTTAAAGTCTGACATGATGTATATATAAATTACTTAGATGATCTAAGTAAAGAACATACTATAAATGACTAATAAAATTCAAGATAATTGTTTTAGTGAAGTGTAATACAAAGGCAAAGGAAATCGGTATTAATCAACCTTTTACACGCCGAGTTAAAATTACTTATTTTTGTAAAGTTTACTTAATTCCACATTCCAAGTAAATTTAACTTAAAGATTTCTAATTAAAGCTACTGATAAATATGTTTAGGTTTTTACTTGTCAAATCTTTGTAAATTTACTAGCATTTTCTGAGTGAGATCGTTTAGCAAGGTTTTTTCAAGTAAATCCTACTCCAAATTTTTTACAGTCTACAATTAGCCTTAAAAAATGGGTAATAAGGTTTTTTCATCTTCATGTAAAGCACAATGATTTCCCTCATGTTTTAATATTTTTCCTTGTTATAATGTATGATTTTCAAAAATAAAAACTGCTGCATCTGTGTTGATGAGAGAATCAAAGTGTATGCACGCTGTGCACCCGCTACATTATGGCCAAGCATGCACACTTAAAAGAGCATTATGAACAACGCGCAACGCGCCACTGAGTTTAGACCAGGTTTTTTCTGGTCAGTGGCGCAATTGTTTTCTGGAAGTGTAAAATAGCACCAGGGAATGTTTGCGCTGAAAAACGCCTCCTTTTTGTGCCGATCCGCCCCAGGGAGCGCAAGTTCATTTCCTAGTTTACCGACGTGCGTCTGTGGAGGGAAAAATCCCACTTTGCGCGCGTGCAAAAAAGGAATGATACATGCGTTTGTGTATAAAGTCATTTTCGCCGGGTGCAAGATAGAGCCCCACAAGTTATACAACTAAAATCACTCCATGCTGAGCAACACTCCTGGCTCTCGAACACACTTTCAAACAACCTACTGGATAAATGGGACAATGCTTCTGGGGTGTCACAAAATAGATTTCACTAGGTTAGTGCCAGAAAGTTGTACAACCCTAGACTGACAGAGGCATATGTGTATTCTTAGCAGTATTTATTTAAGCTTAGAATGACCTGTTTAACATTTTTAAGACCTTTAAATCTCAGACGCATAAATCCTCTACCACTTGGAAAAAAAAAGAGCACTGACATATGTGGAAGTGTTGGGATGGGTTGCTTTCAGCTAGGTCACAGATACTCCCAGACGGATCCAGAAAACCAGAATCGTGTGGGAGTATATTGTGAGCATGCGTTTGAAGTGCAGCAGAACATTGTTAATGATCGTTAAACTTCTGGCTGTAAACTGAAGCAAATGTAAGCATGCACAGAAAGAGGAAACAGTACACAATTGACTTGCCCTTGAATCAAACTGCTTGGTACTTCCCAAATGATCATTGAGCTAGAAGAGGTTCACCCAAAAATATCTGTCATTATTTACTGACCTTTAAATAGACAGTTTGTATTTAGTGTGAACTATTACTTCAAATGTTGTCATACTGTGCGTCTGGCGTAAGGTGCTTTCTCATGTTATGTTGATTGTTCATGGAGATAAGAAGCAATGCAACTAATCAAACAGAGTTATGGAGGATTCCTACAGTTTGGCAGAACCTCATGACATCTGGGCCAAGAGCTTAAAAAGATTTGTCAGAGCAAGGCGCTGATATGCTGTTAAACCAGCTAAAAACACAAGTGAATACATGCAGAAACAAGCACACACACAGAGGCAAGTGAATTGTGTGAATAGCAACACCCATCTTCAGACTGTGTAAAGGATACTTGGGCTTTACTGAAGTGTGAAGTGTCTACTTTGACAAGTAGCACTTGACAGTCGTCTCAATGCTGACTATATATCCATATAAAATAGAAAGGCTCTGAGATGGGCAATGCATATTGCTATTCACTATGAAGGACAAGACATCACTTCACTGTAAATAAAAATAAATAACGTCACTGACTAAAAAAATAAGAACATAATATCAGTCATGTTAATGTCTGGAAATACCCAAACTGTGTTTGCTAATATCATCAATGAATGGAAATGTGCAAACATAAAGTAATCCAGTGTATGTGTGTGTGTGTGTGTGTGTGTGTGTGTGAGAGAGAGAGTGTGTGTACGACAGGTGTGCTGACAAATGGTTTAAATCATCCTTTATTTTTTATTTCAGACATCAAGCACACTTGTCTGAATGAGGAATATGCCGGTAGATACTGAAGAGTCACTCACTTTTGTGTTGGCATGTGTGGATGTAAAAAAAAAAAAAAACTGTGAATAAGCTGTAAACTAGCACTCTCCTTTCACAGATATTTTACATCAGTGCTTTAAAAATAGTAGGTCTGTAAGTCTACAAAAGATGTTGTCACACAAAAAATTTCCACCTTAAAATGATTTGCATGGTCACTCTTGGATTAAACCCAGCCACATGACCTCAGTCTAAAACATGACTGTTTCAAAAGCATGTGGGCCTTAAGTGAGTGAAAAACAATTAAAATAAACAGTAAATTCTGCCTCAATGATGAAAGTCATTTAATTGAATTTGGCATTCATCGGCGAGTGCCCGTAGCTACATTAAGTGGAGTGGAAATCTCGGCATGTGACATCTCTAAGGCATGTGACATCTTTTTTTTTTTTTTATAAAAACAAGCTTTATTGTTTGGCTAAAACCCAATGCTGCAACATGTGGTCATGTATAATGGTGTCTACTCCAGGGACCGTGTGTCTAAGCACCAGCCATAGTGGGATATCAGTATCTCAAAGCTTTCCTGGAGAATGCAGTACAGTAAGAGCTAACCGCAGTGGGTCTTCCTCAGGCCCTGTGGTCCTTCGCACAACAGCATTCAGTCCCACTGTGCAGCCCTATCAATGTGTGTGTGATGATAGATGGATAACCTTTACTGGCTTTATCTTCACTGTGGTGTGCTAGCTGTTGCAGTTAGGCCTTATTGAAAAAGTCTATCAGAGTCCTGCACCCACAGAGACCATAAAACACCTTCTTAAAAGTTTATCTCTTAGAATGAAACTGCAGGGTTGGGATGTTGTCATTTTGCATATTGCCTTTCTATACCGATGTCCCTGGCATATTGAAATGCAGATAGTAGCTACTGTGTTTCTATCCTGGCACTGAAGTATCAGCTGCAGTAAAACCTGTTACAGAATTTACCATATACAATAAAAACGGTAACGCTTCCTTTTACAGTCCAGTTACCCATGTAAATACTATGTACTTATTTTAGTAACTACAATTACTGGGTAATAACTAGTACTAACCCTGAACCTACCCCTGTTCCATGTACTTACCTTATATGAGCCAGTACTTTCTAGGTAAGTACACTGTAGGTACTGTACTGTAAAAGGAAGCGTACCATAAAAACATACATTTATTTGGACAATAATTGCAATTTGGCTCTAAAATATTGTAAGAAATTAAGTAAAGAGTATACACAAGCAAGGATAATAAATAATCATACATTTTAGTTCTTCAAAAAAATGCAAAGATAAAGGGGGTCAAGGTCAAGGTAGTTTATGCTGCTATGTTTCTAATACAACAGAGGGACATCAAATTTGAATCTTTCTTTGTTGACCATCGTAATCAATATCTCTATATTTTTTTCTTCTTTTAGAAAGTCATAGCTATTGAAGCTTCTGGGGGGTCTTGAGCCGGTTGAGCAACTGCCAATGAGATGAACGGGATGTTAACGGACAGCTTTCTACAGGCATTGTAGAACACCTTAGCACTGTATGCATTACTAATCAAACAAGCAGACGTGTAGAGACTATATGGCTCGTCCTGTGATGTGGGGCATTCGCAGCAAAATCAATACATGTATTATGAAATAAAAAAGTAAAAGAGCATGGCTGGTGTATACCTGCCGTCAAGGGAAATTAGCTGTTGACTCGGCCAGCTCAACCTCAGACAAAGGCTTTTCTCCCCTTCTGATGCGCTCTGTGCAGTGCAGGAGGCTGGTGTAACCTGGGAAACTGGAAAATCTTGCGGAGGTGGAAAAAAAAAAAAAACAACTCATAAAAATTAAACGATTCACTTTTCGAACGTATGCACGAACCACTTTCTATCATGCTGTGCTGCAGTCTATTGACAGCATATAACATTTCATTTAATCATTCAGGGGGCTAAAAATATAAAAATGTCCCCATGAAAAAGATAGCAGTGATACGGAAGGATGGAAAATGAAAAGCAGATGGGAAGATTGCCGTGGCGCTGTCAGGACAAGAAGACCATGTGGAGCTGATCAGGATAGGATCGGTGCCCGTGTCGAAATCCGATCACGGCGACGCGACTTGTACTGAATGCTTAACCAATTAGGCCGGACATCAGAAGCCCCGCCACCCCGGCCACTCCGGCAGGGGACAGGAGTTACCTTACTGAGCCCAGCCGTTGCGGTTTAGCTCAGGTTTATTCACATCCAGCTCAAAACCTCCAGACTGAGAAACATAAGCCTGGCTCCAATCATATAAATAAGAGATGTTTATGCCTCAGACATGGCCAAACACAAAATAGGAGCATTTCAGGGTTGCTGGTGGTGTGGATGTTTGTGGGGGATAGCTTACATTAAGCACATAAATGCGTGCCCTAAAGCTCTTTAATGTAGAAGGAATGGTCCAGAGAGACATGGAGAGCCAGGCATTAAATGCCTAGGATAGAGTGGATAGTTTGTTGATCCCAGCTAATCATAATAGATTTTGCACACTTTCCTGCTTCTTCTAGAGTCTATACAAACAATCCAGCGCATGAGCTCTATTTCTCTTGTTTTATCTTGTAATCAGCAGGGATTTTGTAGATCGATATTATCACAATACTTGAGTCATGAAATATCACGATTCTCAATCTGGTGCCTTAAACAGTGTATTGAGATACAAAGTGATTTATTTATTTATTGAGTGAAGTAAGCGAGTGTTTCATATGATATTGTATGCAATTGAATGGGTCATATTACGATTTTTCTATTCTGTAGTGAAAGCAAGAGCTTGATTCGAATGAAAGATGGGACATCTCGCGTTTGTGCTGCTCTTTCTATCAGGGTTTCCATACACTGCTTTCAAATGGGAAAAGAAAAAACAGATTCATTTTGTATCACATTGATTGTTTATGTGTAATTCCTAAAATTAATTAAATATGCTGAATGCATTTATTTCAAATTGTAAAATTTAGGTGCATTTTTTTCCAATTTTACCAATGGTTTTATTCTGTTCTGAATTATTTAAAAAAAACTGAAATCATTTATTAACAAAAAATAATTTCAACACTATGTATCAAAAAATAATTATAATCCAAACTAAATACGTGAAACAAGTTAAATACCATAATTCATAGAAATGTTAATGCAAGCACCAACAGAAGATTAATACTGTATGCATTCCATGGTAGCAGCAAAAAAATAAAATAAAAATAAATTGCATGCAAGATTACGTCCATAAAGTGTATGGAAATTAATATTTTATAATTTAATATTGCAGATGTTTGCATTTTCCATGCATTTTCATGTAGTTTGAGAATTGGTTTGTTTAAATGAGACGAGCACTGTTGCGTCAAAGGACCTCTTGTCTAGATATATTCTGGTGTGTCACCCACACAAATTGCCTTAATAATTACTCATATTATTTGGTTTTATGTAAGGTAAATTAATGTGTTAATGCGTTAACTACAACAAAAAAACATTATGAGATCAATCACAATTAAACATTTTAATAGGCCGACAGCCTAATTAATATTGATACTTGCACTTCCCTTTGAGTGTTTGATCAATTACTTCAAGTGGAACAGGAACAGACAGTGTGTTATAGACAAGTCAGATGTGTTTAAGCAGCTAATGCAGCCCATCATCAAAATGTGAGATACTATCTAGGACAACAATGCATTAGACTAGGACAGCGAGAGAGAGAAAGAGGGACAAAGTATAAGAAAAAAAGCATGTCCAGTATCATTACACTAGAACATTGCACTCTGGGGTATCATTAAAGGATTCAATTGTGTTAGTGCCGTTAAACATGGCGCTAATTCGGGCCCTCTGAGAGGTAATGACCAATCTGTCAACCGCCATCCAAAGGGGGTAAAGGGAAACGCAGCAATACTAAAAACAGCAGAGACCAATTACGTCTTTATATCATATTACACATGGCCAACACAACCGGGCCAAGCAAGTGCATTATGACATTAATTAAGTTCTATGATGATGTAACCACTGTTCAAGCTGAAGAACATTCAGAGAAAGCCGCGATACTAAACAAACAGAGCATTAATACAAGTCTGTTTTAAGCTAGTTTGCGTGCTTACTGATACATTCAAACAAAGGTCAACATGAGCAGAGATGGAAGACAAATTCAAATGAGTCAGATCACTGAAAGACTAATTCAGAGAAGCTGCACGGAATAAAAATGACTAAAAAATAATCAACTAAAAAAGGTTGTCTAAGCATTGGTAATTAACATCGTCTTCTGTAATTCCTATATTAAAAATATACAGTGTTTCCACACTTAGACAAATGTTCATGAATTTTTCAATGATTTTTTCTAATTAATTTTAAATAAATCACATGAATGAAAAAAAAATATTGAATGAATAATGAATATTTTCATTATTCATTTTTGTCATTTATTTATACGCTATGTATCGCCCTGTCAACAGTGCTTTAAGATTGTCAGGAAGGCCTAATATAATATACATACATTTAATAATCAAACACTGCATAAGTCTTCACTGTATAAATTATCAATATAATAAAGATGAATCCTTTTAAAAGCAAAAAAACGTATTTAATAAAGAGCAGTGAGTGATTTTCTTTTTGTCTTTTGTTCTTTTATTAACATTAATGACGCAGACAGTAGCAGGTTTATTTGGCTGCTGTCACTTTAAGACCTGAAGCACGTAATACGGATCCGAAGCACACTTTTTAACTCATTTTAGACTCTGAAAACAGGAATTTTGTCATAATTTTGTGTGTTTCTGTCCATTCAAGCATGCAACATAACGCTCTAAAGAGGCATTTCGGTTCACGATACCCACTTCACACACAGCACGCCAGTAGGCCTTCAGTTTTTTTTGCATCAAATCTTGCTTAATAGCTTAAATATTGTAGAATTAATAGTAGCGTGATCATATACTGTAGTGCAGCCAAATGATGACAGAAAAAGAACGGATTGAGAGGTAAAACTTTAAACGTTTAACGTGTTGATATTAACAGCCCTACATGAAAGAACGAGAAAATGCAGAAAAGCAAGAGGGGAGACAGTCTAAACTAAAGCCAAGAGGAAAATGTGACTAATGGTGTTAAAAAAAGTGCCCTAAAAGCGCCAGCATGCTTTTGGCAGGCCAGCGTCACATATGCCGTCAGGTCCTGAGCATCCGTATGTCATGTTCCAAGTGACAACAAGTGACAACTGGTACAGCAGTCTGTGCAGCATCCCTGACTTCTTGTTGGGGGAGACTAAAGTGTCACAGCTCTGATCCGCCCCCACATCATACCGAAAATATTAACCTTCACCTCAAACGCTCTGACAAGTCCCAGTCAGAAAGTGCAATCTCTATAGAAATGGCACAAATAAACTACTTTGACTTTATTGAAGGTCAAACCTTGTTTTTTGTTTATTTAATATATATATATATATATATATATATATATATATATATATATATATTTTTTTTTTTTTTTACTTATGCCTGTTGGATGCGGATGTATGACGGGAAGGAGGGGAGAACAACGTTTAACAGCATGAGCCTGAGGAATCATGTGCCTCCACATAGAGTCATCAGTAGTGTAGATAGGGAAACTGATGGCAGAGGTGAGCGCTTTGTGAGCTTGACCTCTCTCGGATCTGATAGTTTACTGCAGGGGTGCTGCCATCGAGCAGCTGGGATCCCTCCTCCAAACCTTCTGTTGAAGATTGAATAACAGACACTGAATGGTCAACAGACAGGAAGCAAACGCATTTTCGGGACACAGCAGATACATTCTGTGATGGCAACAACAGGGGGGTGACGAGAGAAACAACAGAAAGTCAATTTCTCGAGCGCGGAGACCTTAATGGAGCTGATGCACGGGGGTACAAATAAAAAACAAAACAGCATCGAGATGGACCGGGCAGATAAAAGAGGGCCGACTCGCTCTGCTTGACGCAGAGGAAGATACACGACTGGAGTCAATGCAACGGTGCGGCCCGGAGAAACGAGCGTCAAACGTGGTAATGGAGAAACGGTGTCACCAAGAGGGCAAAGGCGAACAGCGGCGCACACCGTGAGCGATAACTAAACGATAATTGTAAAACTCATTTGCATTAAATGACAGAAACCATTAGGGGCTAATTAATTCTAGTGGATGCGTGTTCCAAAATGGGAGTGTCCTGCTGGCTGACGAAGAGGGGTTCTCGAAGAAGAAATCACAAATGTGAAAAGTGTCTACTGGCAGCTGCTCATTAAGGATAATGGGGCGATGGATAGTCACTTGCGCTAAGAGAATCATCCATTTCAGTAAACAGAAACTGATTGATATTTGAGCTATAACTGCCACCATTAGGGCCCTCGAATCGTGCGATGTGTGCAATTTCCCTGCTGTATCGCTTTTAATGGATCTCGGCATTGTCAGGCTTCGATGTTTCCTGCAACAAAAAAAAAAAAAGAAAAGAAAAAAAAAGAGAAGAAAACAGCAAACAGCATGAACCATAATAACAAAGAAAAATCTCTCTTGATAAGTTACATAATTGCTTAAAGTGCTGGTCTCACACTAAGGGCAGAAAAAAAAAAAGTTTATGCAGGACCGCTGGCAAGTTTCCCAAAGGAAACGGCTTTCAATGTAAACTCAAATTAAGGCACTTGAAAAAGTATCTTTCGGAGAAAACATTTCCGCACCGGTCGTTAAGCCATCAGAAGTTTGCTCTGTGAATGGCTGTGTATGCTCCAGTGGGGACCATAATGAAACAGCATTATGGGAATGGGCAGCAGGGAAAGTGGGCCTTCCTCCAGGACCAGGGGGAGCTTGTTAGCTAGCTGAGGTAAAACACTGGAGACAATCCCGGACACCTGGCTTCCCAAGGACCACCGGGGGAAGATGCAAAGGGGGGGTATCTGAGGGGAGCGAGCAGCCCACTTTAAAGAAAAATTTCAAGCGAACCTGGAGACTGGGTAACTTTCGAAACAATCATAGCTTCAAAAATGAAACCCCTGATTCTGTGTCGATTCACGGGAGGCCTCGTTGTAGTGCTTGTAGGGCGAGTCCGCCGTACCACTCCAAACTCCTCCCTCCCGACTCTTGAGAACGCAGGGACAAAGTGAGGGAGGACGAAAGGTCTATGGAAGACAATGCAGCGTGTTCCAGCAAAGCAGGTAGCAGACTAGCCACTCCAAGAGCCTCACCCCTTTCCCTCTCGGTGCTGAAAGGTTCTCACTGTGGCTGCTGCTCCAGCCACTAAATGGAGTCTTCCTCCTCTATAGAACATTCCAGAGGGCTGAAACAACGTTGAAGTGGGTGGCTCTCAATGTCGCTCTTTAGCGCAAGGGAAAGCATTATCCGAGAGGAGAATACGGGAAGAGTGGCCAACATTAAACATGTATACGCTCTCTGCCTCTCATTATAAAACACCCTCTTGAAAACTCTCGCCCGCTTCAGAGCTGAGAACAACACCGTGAGCTTTCGTTCCCACTGAATGTGACTCAGGGGAACCACTACGCCTAACTTGGTTAAGAAACGCACTTCAGGGTGTCTGATTCGCCATCCCATCAGAGTTGGGAACTATAAAAGAAGCCATTTTGTGATCTAACAGGGGGACTATAAAAATGTGTCATGTTGCAAACACAGGTCAGAGACTTCAAAGATGTGCCGTGTCAGTGACCTCTGATATATCTGAAGTTCCTCACCACAGATGATATGAACCCATCCATATGATATGAAAATCAATAGGCCTGCAAAGGCACAAAAGCACTTGAGGAGCGCAAGCTCCACTACATGCTGCTAGCTCAAATTGCTGTGTCTGTGATCGTATGATTGTGCTGTAATGGGTTGTGGCAGGGAAGGGCTGCATGGGCATTTGACTTGCTGGTAGGGGGTATATATGTATGGATAGAGGATACGAAAAGGGGCAAAGGAGTCAGTGAAGCTGTACGACTAATAGACTTCACTCAACTCTCTGAATAAACCACCAGAGATTGAATATTACAGTATAGAGTCAAAGTAAATATATGCAACTTAAAATTAGACAGACAGACAGAGACAGATAGATAGAGATATATAGATAGATAGATAGATAGATAGATAGATAGATAGATAGATAGATAGATAGATAGATAGATAGATAGATAGATAGATAGATAGATAGATAGATAGATAGATAGATAGATAGATAGATAGATAGATAGATAGATAGATAGATAGATAGATCGATCTATATGGTTTGAACTTTTTTTAAACCACCCATGATGGCAGCAAAACCATCACTCATTTGAATCTTACAATTATCATGATAAATTTGGCAATAAGCTATCAGCACTATCATTCACTTTTATTTATTCATATTTGTATCATGCAGCACCGTGCCCTCGTTGCCCCGAGCAATACCATTTTCCCCTCATAAGTCTCGAGTGCACAGCAAGCATCCTCTCCCTACTTTTTTTTCTTTCTCCGTCCTCTTTTCTTTTTTCAAAAATTGCATTTCGTGTCTCTATTTTTGGTGCGGCTAATTAATCCTTAGCATTTAGACAGAGAGCCGCAGGAGTAAAAAGGCATTTAGGAGCCGGTGGGGCCCTCAGCGCCAGCGACAAGCATGGTTATGGAAAGCCCCCCGCCGTTTGTCATGTCATCCGCCATGTGCTGCTCCTATTAGGCTTTGCCCACACCATTGCCAAAAGGCAAGGGCACCCACGTACACCACAGGACAACCATGTCAGAGAGAGTGTCTTCACCCACGATATTAGACAAGCATGTACTGTCCAACAAGGTCTATAATAGTAGTCGAAATTTCTGTATTAGCATTTAGTGTCTAAATTTATTTTTATAATAATCGGGCCCTCATTTTTATGTAATATAATTCGTGACCATAACTATAGGCTATTACAACATCAATTTATATATACATATCAATTTTTAAACATATCAATATATATATATATATAAAAATAATGGCTTTTACTGTATGTTTATCCAGTTCCCAATGTGACATGATCCCTCAGAAATATATGTATATATATATATATATATATATATATATATATATATATATTATTGCTCTTCTACATCAATATTATAGATATTATACATCAATATATTCTTTCTGAATTTATCACATTTTTGACATTTACAAAATCAGTTTTCTGTATCGTCAAGACACTGGCATTGCAACGCTTATAATATTTGACATGTTTGTTTATATAAGGTATTTATCCATTGTTACAATAAAATTAAACACTATCTGGGCGGATAGAAGAGGGTAGAATCAATGTATTAAATGTATAACATATAGGTAACTGCTCAGCTATTTAAAAAGAGAGAAAAAAAAACAAAAAAAAAAACGTTTTTTCTTCTTTTTCCGTAACATTGTTGTAACACAGTTTGCATCTTTTGTGTTTTCCCAACTGGGCTTTTAGCATTGAGAGTGTCTAGCTGTTATAGGCTCTGTGTTTCAGTGGCACTTGTGCATTCCTGAATATCAATGTGGCTGTGAGAGCAGATTAGAGACGGCCTCCCTCTCCCTCCCGAGCTCTTCAAATTAGTTTGATTTTCCCCCAGATGGTCAGATTAAATTACATAAACGCTGTCAGCAAAGTCCTATTCTGCACTGCATCCATGCCATCCTTATTCAGTAGCCCTACCTCCTACTTCTTTAAAAATCTTTCTTTGCACTCTCCTCTCCTCAACCGATTTAACCTTCCTGACCATATATACTTTTTGTGTGTTTCATATGTTGTCCCAAAGCTATACAGCTGACAGCGTCTCTGTATACAGTATGAATCACTGTAAAACCGCTTCCTGTGCCCCCGCTGTGTCATTTCGTCAGAGACCCTGGGCTTTGGAGGGACTCCAGTACCAATTATTTCAATAACAAGTGTTTAAACGAACAAGAGTGTGCAATTATAGCACTTAATTACTTGCCTTAATCCACATAAGATTAAAGATTGCTGATTTTACCGCTTGTATTTTCTTGGGCATAACTGGATAAATGGAACAGAAACATGCGGTTCGATCCAAGCGGGCTCCAAAAATAAGCGTTGCCAGAAAAAATAAGCAATTTGCCAAAAGTATAAAAGTAAACAGTTCTAGTTGTTAGCGAAATAGGATAATGGATTTAGAGAGGAAACAACGATATGATTTTAATAGACAAGATTTCTTTTAAGGGGTGGCGGGCGGCACGTTGTGAGATTTTGATCTCTCCCTCCCACACAAGCACATCTACTTTCTGGCTTCTATCAACACAAAATGTCGGCCCCTGCAAAGCCAAAGGGGCACGAGGAGGTTTTCTTTTGCAACTTGGTGGCTGTTTAGGCCAACGAAGTAAACTCCTACTGACAGACTAAACAGAAGTGGAAGCACTGGGTGGCCCGTTCAATTAACAACCCCAAAACGTCTGGGTGCAACTGTTTTTTTTTTTTTTTTTAGCAAACACAAACTTTTTTTTTTCACGGCATTTCTCAAGATGAAATAAACAACAAATGTTGCAAAACCAGCAAGAGAGAGAATTACACAATTTCCCCTCTCCACCCGGCAACACTAAAGATACCATCTGGTCATCTTGTGTGAAGGAAGCAGCATCCTATCATTGAGGTGTGTGTGTGAGTGTGTGTTATGAACATTAGGATACCTCAACTTCCTCGACGGTGGGATGAAGTCTGCTATCACTTCCTGTAAATCTGGCCAGTGTGCTTTGAAGTTTGACATGGTACAATATTGCTGGAGGAAAAAAAATAGATAAAAAAAATTCTCATTCCAGACTGGACTGTTCACTTAAATAATAATAATGATAGTTTCCCACTTAAATGATTAAATGATATAAATAAAGAAAATGGACGACACCCCTTTTAAGTTTGCCTTGTAAATCGCATCATTTCCATCCCTCCTGTCTAAACAGATGGACAACTCTGTCTATAAGCTGCGAGCTCATATGGGCGGACTCTCCCTCGAGTTTCCAGCCAGACCAAAGATAAATAATACCCTCTGTGCGATGCTATACAAACGAGAATTGGGACGTGAGTGCTCGTTGGGGGATCCATCCAGAGGCAAAGGATCCAGCAACACAGAGCTTAAACTTTGTGAATTGTGCAATGGATCCAGATTGTAAACATGTTTGTTCTGCAATCGGGCCAACACAACTGAATGAGAAAGGAAGGCAATTACTGGAAGTTCGGACGCCTAAGGACACTGGGAAAGACGGGGCTGTGCACAGCTAATTGCCCTGCTTTGTCCGTTTTAAAATAAATTGTAGGGTTGAAGGTCAAATCCCATTCACACACAAAAAAAAAGGTATTTATGTTAGACAGCTTGAGAACAGACAGATAAACGTCAGCCCTGTGAAGTGTTTAAATGTGAATATTGCATTTAGTCATTTACCGTAGCCCTCATATTAAATTAAAGTAAGTGGACCATTATTTTCAATAGGATTGTATAAATACCCTTGAACAAATGACCCTGGAAAACATGAGTTCTGCTACAGTAACTATCAACTGTGACATTTGCTGTAAGAGGAGCCTAAAAATGCAGCACCAATAAAATCATAACAATAATCATTCAATTATAATAACAACAATTATGAAGAAGGGCATACTCTAATGTCACATCACTTGTTTTCCCAACTGATGCAAAGATTGCTTATGCATACAGTTATTGGTCTCAGATGAGACACTATGATATAAACAGAGTGTAATAAGTTTTGCAATCTAGTCTGTCATGTTTTTAATCTGTCAATGTTCTAAATAAACAACAAACAAATAAGCTAATATTTCATACTTTTTTAAATACGTCAAATTTAAATGTAAAGACCTAGGTGTATCTTTATTTTGGTACGTATACCTTATGTTTATGATAAAATAATTGTATACATTTTACACAAGTTAGTCATATGCACAAGAATGATTTAATTTAGTTATTTAGTCGTTTGATTATTATAGATGTGACACTGTCACTGTCAAAGTATATCAATTATGATGACTATTTAGCTTGCTATCAATTTTTATACTTCTTGTACATATGACAGTGCCGAATGCGATAAGAAATGTCTCATATTACAAGCCCAATCAATAACAAAATTTGAATTTTCAAGCTTAGTGTCAGTCATGCATTTTATTAATAACTTAATGAGATAAATCACTGTATAAACCACTGGATTAAAAAAAATATATATATAATAGACTTTTAGGGCTGAGAACACTTTCCCTTCTCAGTTTATGGTTAAGTTCTAGATCTAAATCACACTCTTCTTAAATTTGAGAATCATTAACTAAAGCTAAAAAAAGCTTTATATTAAAACTTTCTTTCCAAATCTTTACTTTATAAAGAGTTTGAAAGTTATGAATCATTTTTCAGAGAGTGGATGTAGTAAACACCAATATCCCAGGCAAGACAGAATCAGCGACAGGAACAAACACACCTCCACAGTCTCATTTCCTCTTAACCAACATGAAGTAGAGGGGGTCAATTTGCCCTGCATTCCATAATCGCATTTGCTCATCAGACCCTAAGTACAGAGAGAGATTGTTACCCAACCACAGAATGGCTGGCCCACCAGCATGACCCACACCCTGCAGTTCCTGTGGTGGAAAGTCATCAGAGGTTTGGAGATGCTGGGGTTCGTGCTGCAGCATTGCTTCTCTGCGGGGTTATAGGGCTCATTAGTCATGCAGTGGTCGCTTCGCACCAAACACAATTAGGACTATTTGCCCTCCTACAGCAGATGCTGACGAGACGGGCAGAGAGGAGGATTGGTTGAACGGTCTGCGCCACTACAAAAGGACCACAGCGATAGAGGCAAAAATTGAATTTTGATAATGGAGCACATCTATTTGAGGGCCTTGGCAGGGATGGCGAACGAGCAGGAAGTGAATGGAAGAAATGGGGGGTGGGAGATAATGACCTTACCAAAGTGAAAATCTAACCATTCCATTGCAACCGTTCTCAACATTAAAATTTCCAAGATTACTTGCTGAAAATGTACATGTTATGTCACAAAAACAGATTCAGATGCAGTTAAATGTTATTCACCTCTAGAAAGGTCAAACGAGATTAGAAAACACAACTACATACCTGAGCAGTGTTATCAGTGCTCTCTATTCAACAGGTGAGGTTTAGATGCTGATGCTTAGATATTCTACGATGATGAGAATTTCAGACAAAATTCTGTGTTTCAGCAGTCGTTTGGCCTATTTTTGCAGTTCCAAAGCTTAGTGAGCTGCCTATGAAGGAGGCAATTTAAGGGATAGTAAGCTTACTCTTACTAACTGTTCCAAAACGACAGCAAATGAATTATGCCGCCCACTAAAGCACATTGTTTGGTCAAAGATAGAATCAGATGTATTA
The DNA here is from genome assembly GCF_988280905.1 of Pimephales promelas. Taxonomy (NCBI): domain Eukaryota; kingdom Metazoa; phylum Chordata; class Actinopteri; order Cypriniformes; family Leuciscidae; genus Pimephales; species Pimephales promelas. Next base: position 13,138,277 of record NC_142774.1, read on the forward strand.
TTTGTGGAAAAGTTAAATAAATAAATTCAAGATGCAAAGCATGACAAATGTTGATTATACATAAACTGTCATCAAAATAAAATGTATTAAAGGCGCTATATGTAACTTTTCTTCTAAAATGAATCCTTTTTTTATTGCCTATGTGTGAAGGGGTTGTAAATAATCACACATTAAAATGATCCACTTGTCGGGTTTTGCTATTACCTCTGAAGGCCAGTATTCATATTTCTATGTGAAGCCTCCGAGTTGGATTTTCTGCGAGATCCATCGGATGTGACGAGTATGCGAGCTCCCGAGTCTCTCTCCTTGGATGATAGCGAGAGGAGCAGGCCTGGTTTTACGTTGGGTTTTTGGGTTTACGATTTTATTTTTGTTATTGTTTTTTTTATTTTTTTTTATTGTGTGTATTATTTGCATTTTATTTTGGAAGCCAGCAGTTGTCCGCGAGGGGCTGCTGGCGGTTATTTTTAGTTACAGTAGTTTGTTTCCTTTTAAACAAAGTTTTTGTGATTGTCGCCAGTTCCCGACTCCTTCCTCCCTGAACTTTGATACATTCTGAAATACAAATAAATGAACTGTTATCATGACAGATTTCAACAAATTTCATGCCAGAACTTTGTATATATGTGCATATATATATATATATATATATATATATATATATATATGTGTGTGTGTGTGTATATATATGTGTGTGTGTAACTGTATACAAGTGACGTTTTATGAATTTAATGTATCCTTGCTGAATACAACTAATGCAACTTACTATAATTAACAATTTTGAAGAGTAGTGGGCACATTCATGAAAATAAAATAAAATAAACACATTTAACAGTACACTGCTGTTTAACTAGCAAAATTCTACCTTCAAACTCTTGAAATGAATTGCGAGTCCAGACTATTTGTGGCTGCCTATATGTTGAGCGTTCCAAATCTGTCACTTACGAGGTTCCAAGACCGTCAGGATGCTACCTACGCAGTAGGCAGAGGGCAGTGAGGCAGCTTACGCGGTTTCAGAACAGAGCTTCTGTTTTCAAATTTGGAGGGAATGTTTGCTTAACGTGATCACAAGAACAAACCTAAACTCAGTAGCTGCAGATAACACTTACGCAAGGCAGTCATCTACTTTAAAAGAGCGTACTTTGCAAGTCTTACTTCCACAGATTAGGCTAAGTGGTAACTCTTTTAGGACTGAATCAGAACACAGATATGACAGACCCTCCCCTTAATTACTACCGTAGGAGCCCCAGTGGCAGGCCTGATTTTATTCAAAATGTCAATGTGCCCACTTGGGAAACGATAGGGGAAGAAAAAAACAAAAAAAAACTAAATTGAGAACAAATGCAGAAATGTTGATGTCAACAATATTTTAGAGCGCTGTGGGATTCTTCCACTGCACAAAAGACAACAACATATATCATTTCATGCTGTTTGTGGTTTTTAACCAAAGGAGTTTCTCAATTTATTGTGAAGAGAGAGAAAGACACCATAAAAGAGAGAGGATAGTTGTTTGTGTTTCAAATTAAGCAATACTATGTGTGCTAATACTTATAAGATGCTGATTTAACTGTGCTACGGGGCATTGGTTTCTGAATACGACGCTATATTTTTTACTCTCTCTCACATGAATACAGCCACTACCAGTAAAGTAAAAGATGCAGATATCTCCTTCAAATCCTGAGCAAGGCATTTATAGAAGGACTTTTTTTTTTTAAATCAGTCTTGTTTGGTGAAGTGGTTATTTTCTCTTTTTGAGTACAAGAGCCCATTTCCACCATTACCCTGGCAAGCGCGGACACCTGTAGCTTACAAGCTGTCGCCATGTCAACGGTAAGAAAGAAAGAAAAAGGGAAAGAGATGCAGGGAATCAGTGTGGGGAAAAGACGACTCCATTTCAGGGAACGGGAGCGGGAGAGAAACCCAGTCGAGCTCATTGGAGGGGCAGGAATGATGAAAGGCTGTTGAAAGCTCTTCGGTTACAGGCTCTGTAAAGAGATGTACATCTCACTCACAACATATGACGCAGTCCCTCTCCTCAAAGATGGAGGGTGTTGAAAAAGGTGCACTAAAAATGCAGGTAAAATATGAAGTAAGTGTGTCAACAACACCCTTGCTCCGGAGTTTGAAGCAGCATCTGGTTAACAAGGTAAGAGATGACAGCCACTAAAAACACAACAATCATTCAGTGTGGCACTAGATTGTGCCAAACCACACGAAACTAATCCACTCTGTGTAAAAGTGTTTTAGCACTCATCCTCTTTAAAATAACCAGCTCAGAACTCATTTCGGTGAACCACCCAGTTGAACATCAATCTAAAAGTGATGATTATATGACATGATATGAAGATGTGTTTACTTAGAAGCCAATTTCAGTGGTCTTAGATTAATTGTGTTAAATTATATATATATATATATATATATATATATATATATATATATATATAATGATAATAACAGGTTTAATTGTAGTTAATTTGTAATCAACGGACAGCCTGGGGCTAAAAAAAAAAATAAAACCTTAATGATAAACAAAAGTCTTATATTTCTGTTGCAATTTCTTTTATATTTTGCATTTTGCATTGCAAAGTGGTTCAGTTAAGCCCTGGAGCCTCAGACAGAACACCACAGGGAAACCTTTGAATTTCTGTTTATAGTTTTTTTTTCTTCTTCGTTAAAATAAAATAAAAAGCTCAGCACCTCTTCTGTGTGTCATTATTGTACAGCAATGAGGTTACATGTATTTAGCATTGAAGACATGTAAAATAAAATCAGAAGTGTTGACAAGACCCTTAAAACTAACCAATTAAAAAACCCCTAATTTGTAATACCAAACTGAAATTTTCAAGAGAGAAACTGAATTTGGCATGTCCAAAAACTTGTCAAACCACATGTGAGCCGCACATAGTTTTTATACAAGCTTTGTTACTTTGTGGCTTCAATCAGTGTCTTCAGCTCATAAAATGTATCTGACTGGAGTCTAATGCACATTCAACTGTCGTCCATCTTAATTACATTGAGATGCACTTAGTGCCATGCAAATGCGTCACAACCCAACTGCCTCAATGTAGAGCCCATTGTCCTTCACTCTTCACTCGCCTGGGACTCTGTCATTAATGAAAGAGGAGTGCGGTGAGCCCTTCAGATGAAATTATCTCTCTGTTACTGGTGTGTTACGGCTGGACGGTGCTGATAGTGGCAGCGAGGGGTCCAGCACCTCCTCTGATTCTTCAAGGAATGTGGGTGGGAAAACAGTAGAGATGTTAGGTATAGCTGTTGGATGACACCACGGTCATTAAGTGTGTTTGTATGTGAACTAATATCGTGATCCAGTGGGGATTTATGTAGAGAAGCTACATAAAATGTCACAATATTCACAAAATAGGACAGTTATCAGTAATCAACAACAATCAGATTAACATGCAGCAAAGCTACAATTGCACCAAAAACGAGTATGAATTCAGGACTATAAAGTGTTGAAATGGCTGAATCAAATCAATTTGCACTAAAAAACCCTTATATGTGGTACAACAATCACCGCACCACGCAGGCTTTACTGCTTTAAGAGACAGCCCAAAACTCGACTTTTGTTAAAAAAAAACCCCAAAAAAACCCCAAAACAAATGTTTATCCAGCTGAGCTTACCTTAAGGAAAGATAAAGTTTGACTACATTCACAAAGATAAAGTAGAAACTAAATTATTCTTTTCTTTCTAAGGTTTGCATTCAGTTTCCTTGGTGAAAGCAAGTTGAATGACTTGTATAGGAAACATCCTCTTTCTTTCCCAAAGGAAATGGATTTCTCCCCTTTTAGTAGAGCGTTCAGTCCGGGTTATTGTACAATGGCCAGGAAATCAATGCAAGTTTTTTTTTTTTTTTTTTTCCTCACAGTAGTTCTTTCTTTTTTCCCCCTACTTCACACACACACACTTACACCCACACATGCAGGGCTCACACCCACACACCTGATGTAACCTGGCAGACAGTGCCAGAGAGTGAGACATCAGAGGGAGTGCACGCCCGGTCTAAACCATCTCCCAGCTGGCTGCGTGAGCTGTGCCCGTCTGGCTGGAAGCTACAGATTAATTAACAGTGTGCCATGAGAGCACCGCACAAGTGTGTGTGGAGGGGGCGAGGTGTGTGACATTCAGCCTGGCCTGCTCACGCACCCGGCGAGCTCTGGATCTCACGTCTCTCTCCGCCCTCGCCATCATCATCGTGGCCTCACGCTCTCACCCCGTCTGCTTGGTGACCGCCGCCAATCGCCTCCCAATCAAGACAGATAAAGAAACAGCGCTTTGAGAATATACAGCAGGAGTGCAAGAGCCGTGACTCATGAAACAAATAGTCACTGTGAAGAACACAATGTACTTTCTTTTTTTACCTTTACAGTAACAGAAAAATGTAATTCAATTGAATAATATATATATATATATATATATATATATGTTTTTATGGAATGAATGTTTTTGAACAGCATAGGTTCTAAATCTGCTAAATCATTTGCTCAAAATGAACAAAATGGCAAATACATAGCAGAAACACTATGCCAACTATAGGTTTCATTTTAGCTGTACAATACAATCGGCAATACAATAGCTCGATTGGACGGGCAGCCATGAACAAAAACAAACAACATGATAAATAAATAAAGAATAAAGAATAACAACGGAGATGTTTTCGCCTCAACTTTAAACGTTGACAAGCCTGTTTATTTTGCTATCCAAACTTGATTTTTTGGTTTTAGTATTTTAATTATTTTTCATTTCTCCTGCTATCAGAGAGCCTGTGGGAACAGACCTCCGGGTCATTTTTGGGTCGCGGCCCAGCAGTTGAGAACACAGATCTAATGACAATAAAAACACGAATGAAAAATTTCATACAAATTCAAAAGCAACAGTACTGAATGTTTAAGTTCGCTAACACGAGTAAACCAGTGTGTCCATGGCAATAAGCAGAAAAATATATTTTTGTTTCGCTTTTGAATGGGGGCTAACAGGGCTCAAAGAAAACTCCAGCTTAATGACAGAGGAAATATCTAACACATTCTGAATTTGCACATCAATAGGGAGACAAATCGAGCGTCCTATCTTCCTTCTGTAATATATACAATAGACAGAGCGGCAGTTCAGCTGTGACTGAAACCCGAGAGACATGTTCTCCGAATCATCGGGCAAAAGACTGTCCCTGCTACCCTCTCAAAATCTTCCGTAACACCCATTCTCATTAGAGGGATGGAAAAACTTGGGGAACGGATCGATGTTTTCATTTTTCAAGTGCTTGTATCCATTAGACGGGTAAAATTCATCCATCAAGCAAATTCCTTTCTGGTTAGGCCCTGTCGCTTTAACAAGTAGCGAGCTCAATGTGCAAGATGTATTGCTCTCCATTTCACTAACCTTCATTACGTCTTTCATGTGTCTCTCATCCCCTCCTGCTATTTCTCTCTTTTGGAGGAGCAAATGATGTGATTGGCTGGAGACACTACCTGCCATGTTCTTTAGCATACAGTGCAGGCATTGAACCTCTCATGTTCTTCACGTTAATTCAAACGGCTTTTTTAGAGAAATCATTCGGCATGAATTATATATGACGGCCCCTATTACCTCCTCACTTAGGGGAAAATATAGTTTTATAATTTGGTGGTTTTCATATGGTATTTAAAGCAATATTGAGTGGGCCTTCCTGTAAAGCTGAAACTAATCGGAAAAAGGGGTTACTGCATTCCAAAAGTCAGTGCTCATAAAGTTATGTTGAAACACACATAAATTACAGTGGCGAAAAATTTCATCACAGCCATTAGAAAGACGAATCCCTCATGCTAGCCTCTCAACCTCCGTGATCTTAATCCAAAGAAAGCTATCAAGAGGTCGGTTCTGTTTCAATTCCTAGAGCTACCACTAAAAAAAAATAAAATAAATGTGGTAAATTACGGTGCACCGAACACAAAAATATTCTCCAGCGCCTGCAAAAGAAACGGTCCAACTGAAGGGAGACTCACGCAGAAAATGTTAAAACAACGTTATTTAAAAAAAAAAAAAAGATGAATAAAAAGGATTTTGAATAATAATAAAAAAAAACCCCGCTTGCTCACAGTCTCTGCTGACGGGGGAGACAAAAGCCTTGCTCCTCTCCTTAATGAACATATCTGCCGTGGAACGCTGCAGCTGGACTTAAAAGGTTACGTGGGGCTGGCCATGCTGGTCACAAAGCTGCGCCCGCATGACTGCTGAATCCTCTCCAAGAAAGCCGAAAGGACTTGCGGGGAGGGGGTTGGATTGGTTGTAACAGTGACAAAAGGGAAGACTGATGGCCTCACCAAGAACCAGAAAGACCTTTGCGCGAACCCCTATTCTGCCACGGGAGAGCACGGTTCATGTTTACATCCCTCCCTCAAACATCCTCACACACTTATACACAGTGGCCTCCATTTTATTTACTGCAGCTCTCATAAAATATGGATGCCAACAAGATACTGGAGGACACATGAGAACAAAATGGGAACAATGAAGTATAAAATATCACAGCATCTGGCGCTCGGTGAACTATGACCGCTGACTTGCTCAAATATGTATTTCCCTTTCAATCATTTATTGCCTGGTAAATTATCACTGTGCAAAAAAAAAGCTACTTCCCAAGTCATGAAAGCATTTTAAACATATTCACCTGTAAACCTGTATTCACGTTAGTAAATCTTGACGGTCTAAATGAATGATATATAAGGCAATACGAGAATGATAAACTGCAAAAAAACGTAGAACAAATCATACCTGTCTCGCGAGTCCAATGAATCAGGATTTTAAGAGCTCGTTGAAGAAGTAGATGAGAAGTCCTTGTGCCAGCTGCAGCGGAGTGCAGGATAACTTAAAAGGTGAAGCTCCGTAAGGTGGGTGTCGTAAGGTACGGACACACATGACTAAACTGTCCTATTCTATAAAAGAGTCTGACGGCAGGTATGGCGTCAGACAATCCAAACTCAGCACCCCACAAAGGACGCACAGGTAGATTCAGATGGAGCAGAGGACTATAGGACACACATCTAGTCAGGAGAGGACAAGTGCGTTAAGAATGAATTTCTAACCTTGTTAAAAAAAAAAAAAATAACACACACAAACTATTGTTCAACTATATTGAGACAGTATGATTTATATATATATATATATATATATATATATATATATATATATATATACGTATGTTGAGCCATGACGCATTTTATTGGTCAAAAGTAAGTAACAGCAAAGTTTTATTTCTCTTTTAAATAAATGCTGTTCTCTTGAACTTTTTTTTCATCAAAGTATTCAAGTTTTTGTATTATTCATCAAAAAATGTATCATGGTTTTCAAAAAAACAAAACAAAAAAAAAAAACTAAGAAATGTAAGTAGAGCACCAATTCAGCACAGTGATTTCTGAAGCACTATGTGACACTGAAGACTGGAATGCCTCATAGTAATAAATTACATTTTAAAATATATTTAACAGGTATATATATATATATATATATATATATATATATATATATATATATATATATATATATATATATATATATATATAAAACTAACTTTTGGATACACACACACACACACACACACACATTATTTAGAATAACATCAATCCAAGAAAATCCAAAAAACAGCTGTAATAATGTAAAGGAATATGGGGAATGGATATAATGTTCCCGTCAAAATACTGTAGACAAATTCTTTAATGTGCAATCTGCAGTTAAATAAAATAACAGCTGTTTTGGACGGTAGTCATATGTGGTAAAGGCACATTTAAATTCAACGCGAGCTATAAGACAATGTGAAGGTTGAGTCAGACACTCCGCATTAAAAAAAAAAAAAGTCATGAATCTGGGTTCGACTCCAGTTTGTGTCATGTTCTGATCCTAATCCTCAGATCTCCTTCCACTATCCTATAAATAATAGCTAACAAACACAAACACTTCAATGAATCAACTACCACTGACAACTCATTCTTTCTTTACTATCATACATTTATTTGGCACATACAATTCCACAGTTGGCAGAGGGCACTCGGCAGCAAATCCTATAGCACAGCGTAACAACACCAAGCCCCCTTGTACATAACTGTTATCAAATATAAATTTTCACAAGATGACACAAATATTGTTAGATGAAAGAAGGAGGAAAAACCCAACAGATTTAAGGTTGGAGGTGGAGCCAACTTTAAAGCTGCCATTATTTCCCTGTTTCGCACTCGACAGAATTCACACAATCTTTGTCTTCCGCACTGGTCGCACTGCATATTTCACAAAGAAGACATACGCTCGCATGTAACACAACAGAACCGTCCAACTTTTTTGATGCAACTGGAAAAATTTTGATTTATTTATTTGCCAATCCCAAAGTGTTGCCAGACAGAGCTGGTGGTTTTTGCAGTTTGTTTATCATTGACCATCACAGAGGCGCCAGTGTGAAATAAAGTATTTTTAGATGTTGACATAATGGCTCGAAGAGGGAGGAGACCATGAATTTTTCATAGCGGCTCACAGGGAGAGGTCATTCGCCACTCTTCACTATAAAAGAGGGGAGAGAGAAAAAAAAATAAAATTCTGGAAGGCTGCAAGCGGATTTCACCCCTCTAAAAAATAAACTGATCAGCCAAGTACAGTGACCTAAAGACACACAGACACAGAACCCTACTGAACGTTGAAAAATGGATTCCCCATTGTCCCGCTGTTCTGAAACAAACACACTGACTGAAACCTCTTTTTGCCAAGTACCCTGAGCCACTCTGCTCAAATTCCCAGCAAACACAAGCCACCATCTTTTGAACACTATGCTGGCAAGTCAACATTGTCTTTTAGCAGACGACAATGAGAAAAGGTGTCCAGTACAGTCACACTGCCTAACAATTCTTTGGTAGTTTCCACGAGAATGGATTTGTTTTGTTGTCTGTAATGGCATTAGCGATACATTTTACCATCTAAAAAAACTATTTACATTTTTGGCCGTCTCAAAACCAGAGTGTGCGTCTGTGTGTGTGTGTGTGTGTGTGTATAATCCCATTTGAAGTATTCTCCGCATTTTCAATGCATTGAGGAGTTGAGCATAAATCAGAGTGACAGACTTAAAAGAAAAGGCTTTGCATTAAAGAGTCTGGGTCAAGGGGATGGGTCTTAAACACAGACAATTCCTTTCTTTGAAATATTAGCACACTCCGACCGCTAACAGACGAGTGAAAGTGCATTGCTCAAAATGTCAATTAAGCGGCACAACAGAGGCACATCAATACGTTCGAGCTGTTCACTTTAGCTCTGCAGCATCATCACGTCTGCCGTGTGACGTTTTAATTAAGCCTTGCACGGGTCACGGAAAACATTCCATCTGGTCACGCAAGTCACAAACATTATTTTGCTTTCTCACCTCTCCTCTCGATACGTGATGCACCTACTGTATGTCACACTCACACAAAAGAACAGAGGGTCGTAAGAGGCACGAGGTTTGCGGTTTGGCATGTGCGTTCAAGTCAGTGAGCTCTGAGCTGGTGTTGGGTTGCCGGCAAAAACGGCAGTGTCTCCCTCTTTAAGCATGGCTGGGCAGCAATGAGCCTACTCCAAATGTTACACGCCATTCAGGCCCCCGTCGGTGCGCGTGTGTGTGTGTGTGTGTACACTATGCGACGCCAGCTCCCAATTGTTCATGCACTACATTTAACAAGCTGGTAAATCAGTCCCATACCATCAGGAAGAAAGTGTAGGGATATGAATAGTCACATCCATATGCAAGCATAAAAAAACACAACAACAAAAACAACAACAAAAAAAACGACGCCTACTTATCTGTTCTCAACAATTGTGCTCCTGACAATTATTAATCATGTTAGAGTGTTATTGCCTTGAAAATGAAATTACACGAAAATAAATGTTTCTGCAATTAGCTGCCATGCCTCCCATTGACAGGGAATGATTAAAAAGAAGACATTGACTAATTGGGCTTTGAATAATGAAATGATATGTATGCTGACTTTTAAGCAGGTGTGAAAGCAGGAGCAACAAGGAGATGATAAAACATCTGGCCGCACTGGACAGGTTCTGTCAATCAATCTTCCCTCTATGAATCCCATTACCATGGCAACCCCCAGCCAATAAACATCTGTACTGGCCTTCATGAGGAAAAGAGGCCCACTATATGTGACAATATTAGCATCATTACAGTAACAAATGGTGCTCTCTTGCTTCTTTTATTTGATGTGAGATCAAACATGCACACACTCTCTCCGTCCCACGCGCTGCGGCCTGCCACGACTCCTTTAAAAAAAAGAAGCTGTATCTGTCATGATATAAATGACACTTCAGAGTTTGAAAGTGCTCCTATCAATCACTCTAACTTTAATGTGAAATAATAAAATCAGTTGAAGTTTTTTTTTCCCCGTTGACCGTTTCCTTACTGACCCGAACGAGAGATTTTTAACAATATAAAAGAATCGCAATGACAAAGCCTAAACTAGTCAAGACAACCAGATGACTGAAACAATGTTTTTTTCTTTTATTTTTTATGATAATGAAAATCATAAATTAGAAAATGATCTTTCATGAAAGTATGGGAGGCCATATAGGAGCATGATTAAATGAAAGGCCATGTCTTTGCTCTGTTCACTCACTGACTTTATAGCGGGCAAGATATTGTACACTAACATTTAAACAAAAGATCATTTAGGATGGGCCAGGAATCTTTCACCAATCACTATCGCCAGTATCAGCTTTCAACACAATTACAGTACATGGTGATACCTCAGTACCATGCTGCCTTTCAGACAGTGTATGTGTGTGTGTGTGTGTGTCTGTGTGTAAGCAGTGTTGTTGCTTCTTTATCTGTCGAAACACAACCTTCAGGTATGTGTTCAGTAAAACATGACTGATAACCTTTTTTTATCATCTTGCTTTTCTGAATATCTTCTTGCTTTTCTGAATACAATATGCATGTTTGGGCAGTCTATACACTACCTTGATGTGCTTTAGAGGTTTGGCTCAATGATGTGCAGACCAGTTTGACATTATAAACAGTGATTCAGAGACACACTTATTGCCGTTAAAGTCATTTAAGCAATGTTGCAAAGTCACCAAAGCAAATGCTGTGATTTGTCTAGCATAAGTAACAAATAATTAAATTTCCCTCTAAAATATAAGAGAGAAAAAAGTTGATCAGAATACACACACTGTCAAAAACGACAACAACAACAAAAACTCTTTTGGGGAGTGTTTTGTCAAATTGTACTTTTCAAAAACTCGGTTATGAGAGAATATTTGTTCATGAGCGTCGGCTTAAAATTTCAATGGATTCTGTTTTGAATCAACCATTAAGCAAGCTGACAATTAAGCAGAAGAAAACATGAGAAAAGAAATCAAAGAAAAATCACTATGTGGAGGGAAGTTATCCTTTACATGTTTTCTGGAAAACAGCTTCTTTAGTGAATGTGAATTAGTCGTTACAAAACTTGAGAACATGTAATCTGAGCCGTGGGATATTACCGGTATAACAGTGCACTTAGAATATTGTTACAATGTCAATATAAACACTAAAATGATCTATAATTTTATGATTTTATTGTCATTGCTTATAAAACATAATCTTACACAGTTATATACAAAATACAAATGAGTTAAAGTGTACTTTTAAGTTGGATTATTTTCAAGATGCTGCACAAGCTTGTTATTTATTTCTATATTTTTGTATACTATATATTGTTTTCACTGATCTGACATCTTCATCTTACACTTGGAGTAGCCTATGAAAAATATCAATTAATGAAAAAATTATTTTGAACTTGATTACGGTAAATAGCCTACTACAGGCAACTTGTCATAAGTGTTTAGTTAAGAACTGATATTTTTATGACACAATTTTAAGCTGTTCGCTGTATACATATTTTAAATATTTCACAGAAGGACGGTGAAGTCAAACAGAATAAGTTAATCAAGCGACGGTGAAAGTCAGTGTGCCCTTATTACTATACAGTGAAGATTACACGCACCGCACGTGAACACATACAACCTGTGTGTGCACCTCTTTACTATGATTTACATTACCGCGCGCTTGACTAAACTTTAAATACAGAAAACAGCCTAATTTGGGCTATTTTTGCACCGAACTCCTTATATTATTTCTATATAATTTTTTATTTAACTAACAATAAAAAAAAAATAACCTGCATTGACCTGTTTTATTAAAGGGTAAACGTAAGTTACATTACAAGAGCGCTCGCGCACGAGGCCATCGGAACTCTTACCTGCTGTTGATGTGCTTCAGCATCCCATTGCCCAAACTTCTAAACGACACTAAACGACGGTCAACTTCTGCAGGGAATGGCAAAACAGAGAGATGGTTCTTGCAAAACAAGTCCTCCTTACTCGCTTCAAACAGCAACTCCCGTCCAAACGATAGTCCGGAGAGCGCGAGTGTCACTCAGATGTTGACAGACAGATGTTTCTATCTCCTCTCTGAAAGCACAGAGCAAACGGAGATTAGTCGGGGGTTATCGATGAGCCCACCGCTCATGTGTGCCTCTGCCGAATATCAGCCGTCACTGTCCGGACACACCGAGACACGGAGTTTCACGAGCAGCCGCTGTTTCCTCACAGAGCTACAACAAAGCCGGGAGTGCGCGCGTGCATAGGCTACCTGAAAGCGCTGCGAGAGTACAGATAGCCTAGGTAATAATTCGCGCAAGTGTGTGTTTCCTCAGCTCGGAGTCTGGATGTGAAGCGCCACTGGTTCCCCCCGCTGCGTCCAATCAGTGCGCTATGTGTCTGTATCCAGCACCGGATCAGAGATAAATGAAGGGTCATCCATGACTAACGCCGAACCCTGATGAATGACTTTCACAAGCTCTTCGTCATCATCGCGTCTCTGGCTGATAGCGACTGTGAGCAGTTTATGGGTTTGGCTCTGTTTTGCAAAGTTCATTCTCACCGAGAGCAGCACAACGCTTGAAAGTGTTGTTATTTTGCATGCTTAGAATTAAACACTTCCTTTAACCGAAAACACGGAGGGGATGGCAACACAGAACAGTTCGACGTCCCGAATAATAAAAATAGCCTACTAAAATAACATTAACTGCAAGATTTACTTTTTTTTTCTTTCTTTTAAATGTGTTGTACAAACAAAATGGCAGCTGCCAGAACTTAACTGCATAAGTGATAATGTTACAAGTATTATCAAGTCGAATTTTTTGTGGTATATGCTACCCATAATGCCTTTATTTAATTTAATTATGTGTCCTTAAATATGATGCTAATATACTGACCTAGAATATATTTCTAAAATAATAAAACTTGTTATTTAACAATGAACATGAACTAAGGATTTTACCTTAACGTCATACTTTATTGTAATATAATGTAAAATTATACATATCTTACTAAATAAATATTTCTCTATAAAAAAGCCAATTCACAAGATTTACTTCTGAAAAACAAGTTTTCAGTATTTCACAGAAAAAAAATGTGTCTGTATATATATATATATATATATATATATATACACACACACACACACACACACACACACATACAGTACACTGAAAGCCATATGCCTCCTCTCTTCTAATATAATGCTTATTTTTAAAAGTTGTATGTGATATTTAACAGTTTATTTTCTGAACAGTTGCCAAATCAGTCACATTTATGAAGCCCTTGCAGGTGCACATTACAATAGTATAGTGCCATTAACACCAATCGATCCCCCATTCAACATACAGCAGGCTATATAATTGTGAAATAAACCTCAATAAGTTGATGTCATCCTGAAGGGGTTTATTTTGCCACAATGACCGTCAGGTTGCTACTTACCAAATAAATAAGTGGAAATTAAATATTGATCTGAATTTAAATTATTATAAAATGTGAGAAAAAGGAGTGTTTAGGACAGGAGCACTGAACTTGCTTTCTGTCTGTTTATGTTGCAACAATGACGACTGTAAAAAAAAAAAAAAAAAAAACAGGCATGGGTTATTGCTTTACTGATTTGAGAAATTATTTATTACATTAAAGGAATCACTGCTTCCCCTGTTATATGAACACAATGTACAAATATAAGGAAAAACAACTCAAAAACAAGATGCCTCTATCCTGAAGATGAATGAAGAGTGCACATACAGTCTTGTAAGTTAAAATTGGCATTGCCACTGAAGCAAACCTCTGATGCCCTCTGACATCATCCACCTGCTCCTAGCACCTACAATGGTTCAGGTAAGTTCAAATATTTCCACAAAGTCCTGTGAAGCTTAGTATCTACAAAAGACTTTGTGTGAGAGGAGCAGCAGCGGCAATTTTAGCAGTTTTGGTGCCTGACCCGGCTTAACCCAGAGTGGTGGTGTTCTTGGTTAAAAACACCTGAAGAGATCCTCAGCCCCACACTTCATGCTAGGCAGGAGAGCACTCAATTACCCTCTACCAAACTCACGCAAATTCACTGCATCCTTGTTTCTAAGGCAGGTTTCTATTTTAGTATTAGCATGGAAAATGTTTCTTTATTTACAGTTTCACACATTTTAAAGATGCCTTTGACTGTTTGGCCACAGAAGTCACATCCTAACTCAGTAGGCCGAACAAAACAAATAGTTTTTGCTTTAATAGGTAAAATGCACCCTTCGTTTATTTAGGAATCTGTAATTCATTAGCTGTAATGCATGCATCACATGTCAACATTGAGGGGTTTTAGAAGCCTGGCTTAAATGTGCTGAGCTGAATGAATGTAATCAGGTTTTCTCCTCAAGTTTCAGCTCTGGGATTAATTTCAGAGTTACTCTGTAAATTATATGAATTATTAATTCCACTGACACCCAGAAGAAAAAAGTACAAGAGAGTGGTATGTCGATGCATTCTACGGCTTTTTCTGAAGGATGTGGTATACTTTGAACATGCATGATGGTTTACCTTTGCACTTTTCACAAATTAAATCACAACAACTACTGAAAAATGGAAAATGGAAAGTGTATTCTGTATTCCCAGGTTTAATGCATAATAAAATTGTTCTATGGAGGATTTCCATGTTGCTAGAGGCCTATTTCATATACTTTATTTTTTAAAACTGTGTTGTTAGTATTCAAATACACAAAATAAATAAGTAGTAATAATTCTCGTTGTCAGTAAATGTGATGCAGCAAGCAGAAACATGTATATCCCAATATTGAGAACACTCTCGCAAGCCATGCTCTATATGCATTCTATATAAATTATTAATTTAAATTAATATTAACTCAAGCGCAGAAATCGTCAGACGCACTGAATTAGCTAACCCCCCTAAAACTTTCCGTATATATATATATATATATATATATATATATATATATATTATTTTTTTTCACAAATGAAAAAAGGCTGAGAGGGGCAGTATAAAGTTTTCCTGAATTTTTTGTCACCATGAATGTTTTTTTTTTATTATTTCTTTTGGAAGATGTGTTTTGCGATTTTGCGTTATTAACAGTCACATTGTTGATTGCCTACTTCTATCCCTCATGTCTTGTTTTAATTGTGGGGGAAAAATATATATGTCATATACACTGAACAAGGTCTATAGAAATCTAGTACAATTCGCAAATTAAGAGTTTAAATCTGTTATGCAGAGTTCTACACATTTTCTGTGAATACAATTAAGTAAAAACAAAAACAAACAAACAAACAAACAAAAAACAGATTCTACCATTGCACTTATTAATAATAATAAAGAGCAACCCATTAAACAGTTGTTTTCTTTGATTGCTAAAAAAACCCCATTAGGTAGCAGTTTTCGGCCAAATTCAACATCGGCAATTTCACTTACGTTCAGACTCATTAGGGGCCACTTTCAATAAGGAGAATGGCTATTTTGCTCCTCAGACCAGACTTCCCATTAATCAAAATCAATCCACATGGAGCCTCTTCTCTAAACACAAAGAAAACTACATTTTCAATTAAGTAAAATGTTAACAAGGTAATCAAAACAAAAGTGTTGTAGTGCCGTATGGGTGGATGTGGGGTGGAGGTGGGAGGTGGGTCTGGTGATAAAATAGGTAAATAAATATATAAAAGGAGCAAAGATAAAAGGACCCCTGGTGTTCTAGATGAGCTCCAATCAAACAGAAATCATTCATACCATCTGTGAGATAAACCAAAAATTAACAACATCAAAGTGTCTCATCTCCCCCTGCTTTCACCCTTCATCACTTCCTCTCTAACTCACTTGTTTCTCTTTCTCCCACTGCAGGACACAAACACCCCCCCCCCCCCCCACACACACACACACACACACAGAGCCCCGTTTTACACCCACACCGAAACATACCCTCCGTCCAACCCACATACGCGCACGCACTCACACACCTGGGGGTCCAGATTGGAGAAACATATTCCAGGATGCAGATCCATTTACAGAAGTAAGCACACATACACAAGATGTAGCTTTCAACTGTTTTATTATTTTAAGTGTTTACATGGGACTAAAATGTGTTTGTTACAAAAGTTTTAGTTAAATTAGTATAGAGACAGTAATGAGAAATATTTATTATAAATCTCATTCTTTAAAACTTTATATATCTTATATATATATATATATATATATATATATATATATTATAAACACACATACTATATATATATATATATATATATATATATATATATATATATATATATGTAGTATGTGTGTTTTCAACATTAATAACATCACTTGTTACTTCTGCATAACAGAATGATTTCTGAGAGATCATGTGATACTGAAGACTGGAGTAATTGCTGTTGAAAATTCAGCTTTGCCATCACAGAGACAAATTAGATTTTTAAATATATTAAAATAGAAAACAGCTATTTTATATTGTAATAATACTTAAAAATATAAATTGTATCATTGTATATACCAGTTATTTAATTAAACTAAAGAAAAAAGAAGGGTTGAGCATTCTTTCCTACTTCTTTGGTGCCGGATCAATGTGTCTTTAAGGATGTGTGTGTGTGTGTGTGTGTGTGTTTGAGAGAGAGAGAGAGAGAGAGAGAGAGAGAGAGAGAGACGGCCGCCGCTTGGTCAGTGCCTCTGGGGCGGCCTCGAGTGGGCAGCAGATGCTGGCAGTGACAGACCCTGACTTCGCTCCATGCTTGACTACATACAGAGCCGTCCACATCCTGTCCCCGAGTGTCCACAAATGCAAAACTTCCCTCTTGTCCTGCATGCTGACAGACACTCAGCTGGCAAGAACAACTCACTGCACCAGAATAGGAGATTAGAAGCAGATATCCACACAGAGGCGCTGATCTCTACGTGTGATGGCAATGCTGATTACATTCCTACCTGTCCTGCAGCACAACAGCGACACCAGTAAATAGCCCATAATACATTCATGCATATATCTGCGTCACTCGTTCCCGTTCCCTCTCCTAATTATTGTCTGCCGTCAGAGTGGATGTGTGGGAGTGTCTCAGTTTGGCATATGTACACTGATGGTGCTGCACCATGAGGTACTGAGAAACAGCCCTCCCCCACCTCCATGGGTGCATCCCTCACACGGCCACTGAAGTGTTAGGACGAGTCAATGTCATCCCTTTCTCTCTCTCTCTCCCTCTCTCTCTGTCTCCGTCTCTCTAGGCTGTGAGGTCCCCCTCATCTCCAGCCAACTAGGGCATAGAACTGGAAACCTCCAGATGTGTCACGTGACCACTGGGCTCTGCAGATACACATCACTGGTTATTTCACTACGGGGGGGAACGTGTGTTCATGTGCCAGAGAAGCTTGCAGAACGTGTTGTACACAATGTAGTGTAAATAATACTGGTATAATTGTGTATATGAAATGAGAATTGAATACATGATGTGAACATATATGATGTGAATGATAATATGTGTAGCAGACGCTGGGTGTACGAGAGCGTCCGTGCTGACAGATGGATAAAAAATTAGTGTTTGTGTGCTTTTACCAAACAACAACACTCATATTATTTTCCACTCGGAGTTGAATCAAAACTGCTAGCAGAAAACATCTGTAGTCATCTGCATAGCATACTGTAATAATTACAAAAGAGGAGTGGTTGCAACTTCGGCTACACGAGCAGTAAGGATTTATCTTCTTATTTCCCCCTCATTTCTGTGGTTGGACAGAAAAGGTGTGCAGTTGCAGAGTCAACAATTATTGCCATAGTCTGTCTAAAGCTGTCTAAAGTTTTGCCAGAGCCAATTTTGTCTAAAATAGCCTAAAGCTAAAATTTCATTTTGTTAATGGGTATTATAAAGAGAAGTGATTTGGGGATGAAATTTGCAATTTTCAATGTTCTTCTGAATGATCGTTGTGGTTGACATCAGTATTAGAAAGCACAAAAACATTGTCTCTAGTTTTCTTTTGATTGTCTACGGCTCGATATAACATCCAAAAACAAAATGCAAAATTCATGTGTTGCCCTTTCACAGCAACTCAAGTACACAGAACAAATGTTATACGCAACAGAAAAAAGTAGGGATCTTCAACAAAAATCAGACACTGTTCAAAAACATTTTCCCCCCATCAAGACTTGCATACAAAACACTTTTGTATTTAATGTGAAAATGCTGTTGTTTTACATTTTGTCTAAATGTAATGTTACCCCCCTTTTTGAAAATGGGGGTTAAAATTCACTATTCACAAGAATGCTTTGGAATATACACCAAGTTTGGTCTTGTTTTAAAGAAAACACTCAGCAGGTTATTGCTGAAGTAAAAAACACAGTAAAACAAATACATGATTTTATTATTAATTAATTTATATTATTTTATAAAAAATATGCATTTTACAATTTTTTTTTTTTTACTTTTAAAATTACTATAAAATCAAAGCCATAAATCTAACCAAGTTATGTCCCAAATTTGAAGTTGATATCACAAAAATTGAAGTTCCCATGAGATTTTGTTTAGGTGTAGTACCAAAAATAGCCACCGGGTGCCATTAAATTCCTTTGAATTTAGTTGTATACATTCTGCCTTAACAAATTAATACATTTCTGTCCAAATATCAATTTTGTCACAAAATGTGGAACCTTGAGACTCAGACCTTTCTGACAATATGTGTTTTGTCAAGATTAGAAAAGGTTTTGATCATAAATTATTAAATATAATGATGCCCGAAAGGGGAGGAGCCTGATAAAATAAGTACCGTTTTAATGGTAACGCAATTTTCAATTATAAAATGGTTTACACAGGATGAATTCTGAGTTTATAAGCTTTCAAATGATACCTAATTTCTGATAACTACTAAAATATGTGATATAATAAAAAAGGCGATAAAAAATAATATTATATTTTAGAGGATAATACATCTGTGTATATTATAATTTTTAGAGGATAATATTATACTATATTTTCTATTTTTTATTGAAAAATACTAGATTATATATTGTATTGTGAATTTTTAGCATAAAAACATAAGTTTGTGTGCATCAGGTCAGACCTCCTGTTATGATGCAGATTTTTAGAGGTGTACTCGTCATAAATTCATCAATTACTCTTACTACATAATTTGTAACACAAAACGGGGGTAGAATATCTATTTAGAAGTCTTAGACCTTTCCAACAATATATGATTTGTCATAATTAGATTAGGATTTAATAGAAATATAGTGAAGTAAAGTTAGGCGTCCCGGTACCGGGACAGTGACGGTTAAGGGATTAAATATTAATAAATACTTTGTATTACTATATACTAAAACATAACAAAAAATATGCGATATTATTCACAAGCTAAGCTTTACACTGTGAAAAAAATAATCGTAATTTTAACAGTAAAAAACTGTAAAAATGCTACAGTGCAAAACTGTTAATTGGTTAACTGAAAGTTTCTGTACTATACGGTTAATAACTGTGATATAATTTAACTTTAAAATACCGTTAAATTTACAGTTTTTGAAAGTGAAAAAGAACAACTATACTTGTATAAAAACAGTGAAAACCCGTAAATTGACATTCCCACAATTCCCTGGGTCAGACTTCACATTTGATGTATTTTTGTTGAAATAACTAGGCTATGTTTACTCATACTTTTTTTGTTTTTTTCTTCTAATCAGTTACGTACATGAGGGTTTTATGTTAGATTTAATGTTGTTCAATTAATGTTTATTGCATTTTTTAATTTCACATGTGTTACCATGATGGTGTTTAATGTTTGTGTGAATGACACTGTGCAGCTTCTTTATATAAGTATTAACCTTCTAATGGAAGACAACTTCTGATGAGCTTTAATGGTTGGTTTTCAGTGTATTACAATGGTATGAAACTGAAATCAGTTTATCAAAAGGTTGGTAATCAACAGATTTCAGAAAATGAAATACGGTTTATTATTGTAAAGGTGATTACGGTTTATTACTGTAAAGGTGATTACACTTTTACTGTATTTTTTACAGAATTGTTCTGGCAACAAAAGTTGCCAGCATTATTCCGTAAAAAAAATACAGGATTTTTTTTACAGTGCATGTCATGTCATCAAAACCAGCACATTTGAAAACATGACACCCATGTTTGAAGTCATGGGTCCCTTTTAGGAGCTCTGTGTATTCTAGTGCCCATTCAATTCACCAAACTGATCTTTTTAATAATATCCGCAGTGGGCAGAGAAAATAGTGTTTCATGGCTACATTCACTCTCCCAACGCAGACGGCTACCCTGTGCGCCTTAGCCGTAATGCTCCATGTATCATGCACAAGCCATGATGAATTCATTCCCTTTATTCTCTGACCTCCATCAATTTGACAATATCACACCATATTTCATGGCTGACCCCATCTGCAGATATGGGTCCATGCTGTACCTACAGCTGAATTGAGCTGAGCAACAAGAACAGCTGATTAATTTAACCTATTCCTGCACTACCTGCCATGTGTTACGGACAGCACTAGATGGAATGCATCCATTCTCACTTTCTTTTTCTTTCTTAGATTAGTGTTGAGATATTGAAACTCTTGGACAATGATTCCAGTCTCTCTCTTTGACCTGCACGGATTTTTCTGTTCCTCTTTTCCGCTCCAATAGGGGCTTATTCTTCGTTTTGTTGCGCTTTGATACTTAATTGGATTTTCTGTTTGATTGTTTTTTTGTTTTTTTTCCTGTATATTGAGGTCTTGCTCCCTTTCAACTACTGTCTGACTCGCACTTTGTTCTTCATTAACCTGTGCAATCAATTCAGCATCTTAGAGTCAATCCATACGTAGCCTAATAAAGAATACAGTCAAGACTTTTCACTTCGAGATTCTCCGTGACACTTTATGACTGAAAGAAGTAGTTTAGACGATATGTGGGGGTTGGCAGCTAATAGCTATCTGTGGCATTCCTGTAAGATTTGTCATGATGAAAAGTTGACTTGTTCACACTAAGCTGGTAGCAACATTTCACAATAAGGTCAAACATACACAAAACACATGTACAAGCACTGGATCAGACTTGAGAAGTTGTGACAACATAAACCCAAGGATGTCAGACAAGAAACACACACACACACACACGCACACGCACACACACACACACACACACACACACACATCGGGGGGATTCCAACTGAGGGTGGGACTATAATGGGATGGGGGCGATGATAAAGTGCCAGCAAAGAGAGTAATGAGCTGTGGGAGATCATGTATGTTTCAAAGGCCAGTCTAAACACAGGAAGTAGAAGCACACATCATGTGTTGCCATCATAAACTGATCTCATCTCAGAAATCTAAAGAAATGACTTCACAGACCAGACCAGCTCTGTTTGTGTTTAAGCAGACACAATAAAACACTTCCCATGTACACCAGTGAAGTCATTAGGCGCGTTTCCATTACCCTTTAAATTGCGCAAACATATGTGTAAAATATGCGTAAAAATATATGTGCAAATATATGCGTAAAAATACATGCGTAAAATATTGCGTAAAATATGCACAATGGAAACACGTCCATTTCACAAAAAACTCACAATTTTTTTTTTAAATTTATCACAAAAAAATTTTTAAGCTCACATGAGGAGGTTTTTCAGGCAATTCAAAACAGGAATATTTCGCAAAACTGCAATGGAAACAAAGCAATTTGTCACATCTCATTCATAATTTTGACGCATATTCAAGATTTTGATGCATATTCAAGTGTTTGTGCGAGAGTGGAGCGTAAACTGGATGGCAGGGAAGCGCTGGCACGAACACTTGCATTTTCCTATCAACAGTTTAATAAAGGGGCAAAAGTCAAACAAATATCGGAAAATTTGTCGATATATATAATATATATATATATATATTTTTTTTTTTTGGAATATTTTTTGAATATTTTTTTTGAACACCAAAAAAAAAAAACATATATATATATATATATATATATATATATATATATATATATCGACACATTTTCAGATATTTTTTTTTTTTTTTGGTGTTCAACTTTGCGGTTTAAAAATACAACAACCGTTAATTTTTCGTTTTGCAATTACGGGTTAAATAAAGGAAAACGAATTGACACAAAAGTACATAACTATTTGGACATAATACGAGAAAAGAGTTCTTTATTCAATTCATAAAAGAAACAATAATTACAGGAATAGCTACTGGACTGTAAACCTCAAAGAAATGCCACAATCAAGACCTCGGAGCAGAAATGAGGGAAAAACACCCAGGAAATCCGTGTCTTTCCCTGCATGCCATCAATGCTTGGATAACACATTGTAACACATTGTTGTCTTGGAGAACACACACAATGTCTACTGCGGTGGCTATGATATAGGCTATAAACCTACCAATTTTTTGCCACGATTAAGTTGCCATGATTTCTGGAATGACTTATCGCGTGAGAAAAAAAAAAAGTTTTAGTCGCATAACATCGGTTAATAGAAACGCCGTCATTTCCAAATAGTTTTTTATCGACGTTTAGAAAAAATGGCAAATTTGCGCAGATTTGTGCAAATCTGTAATGGAAAATCGCCAAGCGAGATTCGAGGCTAAGTGCTAGCCTCTGTTTATAAATCTGAGGGAAATAGTTAGGCATGGAAATATATAAATAAAAGCAGAAAAAAATTCAAATAGTTAAATAGCAAAGCAATGGATAATAGTAAACAATAATAAAAATAAAAACAATAATAAACAATGTTTTATTAATATTACATTATTTGTTTTAGGTTTTGTACTTCTTCTTCTACCACTACTACTACTACTAATAATAATAATAACAATAATAATAATAATGATAATTTAATTTACACATCAAATTTAATTTAATAATTTAACTTAATCAGGCATATTTAATGTCTATCACACAATCCTTTTCCATAGATTGGTTGAGTCCCTTTTGCATTCATCTGTTTGAATAAATATTCTACAAAATGTGATTATTAAAACTTCAGTGGTTGATGTTAAATGAACCATACATGATGCATACTCAGCAACAAATAAAACATTTAATGTGCTCCATTCCGTTTATGATTTAGATAGATTAGATAGATAGATAGATAGATAGATAGATAGATAGATAGATAGATAGATAGATAGATAGATAGATAGATAGATAGATAGATAGATAGATAGATAGATAGATAGATAGATAGATAGATAGATAGATAGATAGATAGATTATTTATAAAGACAGATTATGTCAAACACATTTGGACTGGAATAACGTACTGCTTTCAGGTAGGATATTATCTGAGGCATTATGACCATTTACGAACTATTACTTAATTGATAAAAAGCACGATAATCTTTTTCCTCTTAAAATAATTGCCATGTACTGCTATAGCTGTCAGAGTCAGTCTCTATATAGACTATCAAAAGCCCAGACCACCAAGTGGGAGTTTGACTGACACTTCAGAAGAGGAACACACATTTGATTCCTTTAAAAAGAAAGGTATAAAGTTTCTGTTTAATTTTCCCTGTGGAGAAGCTTACTTTCTAAAAGGGGGATCTGAAAAAGGCACAAAATGTGGTGGGAGCCAAGAAGAAAATTGAGATCACATTATTATGAGACACACTTATGCCGTGCCATGGTTTTAATTTTGGAGCACAAACAACAGGTTGGGAAAATAAAACAACAGGGTTGTGGAAAAAGGGATCCCATTAAAGTGAGTTGGCACAGAATGTAAAAGGAAAATGTTGTAATGATTCAACTCATATGGTGCTAAATGCAGTAATAGATGGCTGGAAGCGTTTTGCTTGAGGAGAGAGTAATCACTAGCAGGTATGCACTGGCAGTGATGTCATTCCACAGAGGGCCAGTTGCAAGCTGAGAGAGGGGTAATTTGATGCGTACAATGTGGCTGCGAGACAACGATCCAGGTTTAGCCCCATAGATAAAGGCCTACATGGGTGCTACATGTATCGTCTTACTAAAAGCGCTGCATTTATCACTGCAAATCTGGCCATCCTGGGACTATTCCGTGTGCTTAGGAACCCTGAGAGGTTCTTGGTGACGGAGCACCGGATGACCTTTCAAGCTACATGCCGATGAATGAAATATGCAATCTGCCCACTGCTGACGTGATATGTCTCATTATGTTAATGCAGGGCTGTTCTCAGTCTCCTGTGACAGAGATGACTTTCGACCTAGTTTTAAGATGCTGGGTAGAGCCCTTCAGATTCTACGTATATTGGGCCTAACAGAGGATGAATATTACCTGCTAAAAAGCCTATTATTAGGGTATTCATACATTTGAATTTCACTTTGAATAGGGACGACTCGCTCATCTGCTATCAAACACTAATGTAAAGTCACCAGAGATATCTCCCTTTCTCATTTTTTTTCTTATTCTTTTAATTTATGGGCTGTTAGCCTTTACTTTATATGACAAAGATCTGACATTAAAGTGTATAGAGAGAAGAAGTGGGACACAACGCAAGTCAGACTTAAACCATGGGTCCCTGTGAGAACATGGCTCTTTGCATATATGCATATACAGGTGAAACTAAAAAAAAAAATAGAATATCATTAATTTATTTCTTATGACTTACATAAGCCATAATCATCAAAATTATGACAAATAAAGGCTTGCAATGTCTCACTTTGCATGTAATGAGTCTATATAATATATTAGTTTCAACTTTTAAGTTGAATTACTGAAATAAATTGAATTTTTTTTTTTTCGAGTTTCACCTGTACACAACCACTTAAAAGTTCTGGATCAGTAAGATTTATAATGTTTTTAAAATATGTTCCTGTATATATATATTTTTTTCAGCATCATTACTCGAGTCTTCAGTGTCACATGATGCTACAGAGATTTTTTAGGATTCTTTGGTTAATAGAAAGTTCAAGAAAACAGCATTTATTTGAAATTTAATCTTTTATAACATGAATTAAAAGTATTGATTTATTTTATTTCTTTCCCCCCAAAAAATGAAATGAAAATCCTTAATGACCTAAGGTTTTGAAAGGTAATGTTTAATGTTCCAAAAGCTTTCTATTTCAGATAAATGCTGTTCTTTTGAACTAATCATGAAAGACAAACATAAATAACTGTTTTCTACATTGATAATAATGATAGATTTCTTGAGCATTAAATCATCATATTAGAATGATTTCTGAAGAATCATATGACACAAAAGTCTCGAGTAATGATGCTGAAAATTCAACTTTGATCACATGAATAAATTACACTTTACTATCATATCGAAAACAGCTGTTTTAAATTGTAATAATACTTCACAATATTACTGATTTTTTTGTTGTTGCATTTTGAATCAAATAAATGCAGCCTTGGTGAGCAGAAGAGACTTCTTTTAAAAACATTAAATATCTTACAGATCAAAAACTTTTGACTGGTATTGTATGCGTTGTGTGTGTGCTATAACCATGAGTAAACAATGAAAAGCAGTATATACAAAAAAAGTAAAAATGAGTGCTGCTCACTCTCGTATATGAGTGAGTGTTTACTGATAAAAGTTAAAAAACAATGAACTTGATCTAATTACACAATATTTCTCTGACTTTGCTGCACAGCTCACATCCCGCATTCCTTAATGTGGCTCACTCCCTCTGTCCCATGTGGACCACCTTTGCATGTGGTTTTCATAACTCGACACCTTCACAGAAAAGACCCGTGTGATCTGTTGGGAAGCCAAAGTGACAGCTAACAAAAACGGGCGGTTTTTGTCTTCACGAGGAAATGATTAGTATTTACTGAGCTGCCTTGAGGGTGTAATTGACCACTGGAGTGTGTGTGTGGGGGGGACATCAACACCGTGGTCAGGGGTGTTATTCGCAGCAGGGGCCGGCTGCTGTGATTAGCATGTGGAGATATCTGATTCATGCACAATGGGAGGTGCCCATGCAGGTGAGCTGATATATAGTTGGTTGCTATGAAAGAGGACTTCTACCTTTAATGAAATAGTCTCTCTCTCACTCCCTCTCTCTCTATTTTGATGTGACAAATGGAGACAGATTTAAGAATAAAACGGATGTTTTGTGCCAGTCTGTCCTAAGAGTCTCGTCTGTAAAGGTCACCTTTCAAACATTTCGCCACCATTTCTATTCCTCTGTCAGACTCGGTCACAAAATTCAACAACTTTTTTACGATTGTTAATATGATAAAAAAAAAAAAATAGATTAAAAAATGAGTGAGTTGGACAGATATTATTTATGCAATTGTCATTCAACTGCTCATCAATGTTGTTATCTTCAACCTGCCAAGGCGCTGATTTGAACTGAAAGGTGCATATTAATAAATTCTCATTCATATCATTTCAATTCCTTCTTATCAGTCATCGATGGAGCACAAAACGCTGGCCTTTAAAAGAATAATGCTATTTAAATGATGTTGCGTCTGTTTACAAACTCAATTCTATGGCTTTTATATTATAGTCTCCAAGTAATTTCTAAGCTAAGCCAAAATTCACACAAGCACTGGACCTTTATCATAAAATAATACAAAGAAGGAAAAAAAAATGCTACCATACAGCATTGAAATGTACTGAAAACAATATTAAGTAATTGGGCCAATTATGTTACTGTTATTTCCCAATCTGAGCCCACAGCTCTTGTGTGACCAAAACTGTGTCTATGAGCAGCTTAACTGCTGAGGAAAAAAAATAATTAATAAATAAAAAGTCTTTATCCACTACTAGTGTACGACTATAGTTCAGCTTTGTCCCTGTAAGTAAACAATTACTCATTCTAAGTTCCCTGGACTAGACTCAAGGCTCAAGGGATTTGTGTGCTGTCTGCCAAACAATGAGAGGAGATATGCTTTAAAACAGCCAGGATTTGAGCGGGAAAGACCAGATTGGTCGAGGACTGAGGCTGGATGATAACAATAGGATTCAAGGTAGGGAGAGTGATCGCTGTGGATTTTCATAAAAAAACATACTCATCCTATTATGTGATTTCTCTCACTAGGCAATTAGTTTGTCTGTGGGTATGTTTTTTGTTTGGCATATTTCCATATGCGCTGCTATTATAAAAGGGCCTATTTTAAGCAGTCACCATAAAAACACATTGATGTTACTAACAAAAATACTAAATGGAGCTTGCGGCGATACTAATAATGACAATATCAATAGTGCGCGCAACAGAAGCACCAACACAACAAATATGATCTGTTTTATGCTCAGCGGACATCATTTTTCTTCTCCAAATGCATTATGTGGGGAACGAGTGCGGCTGATTGCATTTGAAACGTATTATGGGACATCTGTCTAAATCTGAGATGATGTAATTATATAATTGAACATGTGGAGCTCTTTCCTGGAATATGGTTATTGGAAGTTGGCACGGGCTGAGAGCGACCGACCACAGCCGTTACGAGAGAAGAGAGAAAGATAGAGCAAGAATGTTCCAGAACATGATGTTGGCCGCTTTTAAAAAAAATAAAAAAATACTTGGAAACTCTACGGTGTGCTCAGACAGCCATCTTTTAGAAACCATCCTTATGGAGTTACTGTATATCCAGCCTTTGTGCTACAGCCTTGCCAGCATTGAAATATTCCCAGCTTATAAATGTATATATGAAAATACTTCAAGGCCATATCACCAAAACATGTGAAAAACACACATCTATGAATAAGCCAGAAGCCTTTGGTCTGAGAATAATACTGTAATAGGTTTTTTTTTTTTTCTAACATCACAGATATTTCGCTTGATTGAATTTTTTTTAACCTTCTAATGTTTTTTTGACAGCAGAATCCATGTTTTTCATCAAAATAAATTTGACGTAATATGTTGCTGATGTGGAGACGTCACACAACGCAAATACATAAATGTGCCTGTTGTTTTTCATCAAGCACAGATTAATTATTTGTCTAGAGCAGTGCACACAGCTGCCATTGCACACAATAGCTCTGGTAAGTTTGTGTCAAGCACACACTTCTGCGTGGGGTGCAAACACAGTAGCAGGTGCTGTAGAAGTTAGTACTAAGCCTGCTCAGACCATTCATCAGAACTGTTATTCATGAGCTTGTCTGCACTCCATGCTAAAGAGAAGAAACATGTCAGGCAACTGCCAAACAGAGCATTCACCTGCACACCTGCACTGCACCCTATCAGTATTCATGCATCTAACTACAGCTGTTTCAGCCCACAGCCATGAAAAATGGTGCGGAGAAATATTTTATGCATAGACGTGTTGATTGCGGGGAAAGATTTTTACTGGTGTTGCCTGTTTAACACATTGAACACATGTATAGCTGGGAAGAAAAGTGTTTTAAGGTGCTTTTTTTTTTTTTTTGTATATAAATGAATTTTTTATGATCTTTTTATATTCTTTGGCATTGATAAAAGGATACCTCAGAAAATGAGAAAATAAAAAATTCCAAGAAGCCCCTGCAGCTAATCTGTGAATATATAAGATGAATAAAAAATGACCATAGACACTGATGAGTGGATGCTCCCTCATCATGATTCTCCATTAGTTACGTTAGAGAACAATGAGAGAGTCACATTAGGTTACAGAGAGTGAACTTTAACAAGTTCTCATTTTGTCATACATGTTCATAAATATAATAATATAATAATAATATAATTTGTTCGTGTTTGAGTTTCTTTGTTTATTCTCTAGTCTGTTCACTCAGTTCTCTCCATATATATGGTTTCTAGTTGATTGTGTTCAGTAGGTGTGTTTCATTAAAGGGTAACTAAACCCAAGCCAACATTTCTTTTGGTTAATGATTTGTAAGAATGGGGTTTTATTAGTGCTGATTCGAGTAACTTTTTTGACATTTTGATATAAATTGTTTTAATTCTACAATATACGGTGTAAAAACATCTGAGTGCTGCCCTCTTCAGTTTGAACGGTGACAACTGCAGTTGAATTTTCCTATTGGATATTTGCGGTGCTTCGTGACGTAATCGGTTAGAGCTTTTTACTATTACAGCTATCAAGATTAACGAATTGAGAGAAGTTTTTGAAGTATTTACATCTATTCCCAACACATAAAATGTTGCCATGATGAGCACTGATCAAGCAGATGACGTCATTGATTTCATAACGAGTTGTCTAGATAAACCGCTGTGTGGAAAGATTGTTCTTTGATCGATTTTTGTATAATTTGTTCACAATTTAAATAAGATTATTCTCATCCTACTAAAAGAAACGATGTGAAGTTGATATTTTATTCACTGGCATACTGATTGCATCCGCAAAGACCCTTAAATTTAAGTACACATAAATGGGCAAAGATACATCAACTATTTTAAAATAAACAACCAAATACCCTCATTTTTACCCGTGTCAACATTAAATGATGACAATAAGGCACAGTTGTATTTAACAAGTTACCACATCTTGTGGCATTATAAAGTAATGTACTTTTTTTCTTTCTTGCACAACCTATAAAAACTATTTACTATTAACTATGAGAGCAGCTTTTCAGGTAAAATAGCTTGAACTTCACGTCCAAATAACGTTTTTTTGGCAGTGGTATTTAGTTTATCCCGGTAGGTTCCCTTCTCTTTTTCTTTAAACATCTCCATTTCATCCATTCTTCTTCAATTTTACCTCGTTTTAGCCAAACACCCACTATTATACCGAAGGTAAACAGAGATCGTGCATATAAAGATGGCGCCCACGTCCCATAATGCAACACGGCGTGACGTACGTCCACATTCCCTATACATCTCTGCATCTCCTCACGAGCAGCTAGCTGAAACTCCTTCTTTATGTGTACGGGTGTTTATGTGTACAGTTTTGTAAGATGAAGGTGATAAATCAATGACAGATATTGTGGGTAAACTATTCCTTTTTGCTTGTTTCCATCATGTCACATATAAACAAGAGCACGAGGATAGTACGGATCCCTAAGCTTAGCTAAAAAAATAGTGGAAAGTAGATGACAACAACAACAAAAAAAGACCCAACAGCTAATCTGGGTTCAGGGAAACAGAGAGGCAATCAAATTCTTTCTTATGAGGCGAGAAAAGAAAGAGGGGAACACAGACAATGGCATAGCTGATCAGAAACATTAGGCGCGTACCAGGCCTAGGCTCCCCAGCAGGTGGTCCGAGTTCGGAGCTCTTCGACAGCTCCTCTTAATCCCCTTTCAGCCAGGCTTCTCTTCCTGCCCCTGACCCCACGCTGCGATGAAGTTATCACCCAACGCAGCCTGGCTCTCTGGCCGCTTCAAAAACACTGCGGCATTTATCGAACGGCCATTTATCTGCATGAAAGGAGTGCAATTTGCCCAATAATATCGCCACTCCATATGAAAAAAAAAGCGCAAAACTCTGGTCTATTCAATCAAGAGAAAACAGAATTCAAAACCTCTCAGAAACCTCTTTCTTCTTGAATTTGAAGGAAAAGCCTAACAATATGTACTATTACTATGAAGAGAGGAGTCCAGAGAGGTCAACGGCTAAGGAGAATGTGATTCCGACGCTTCCATTTGTTTAAACAAAGCAACGGAAATAGAGAGTTAAAGAGGCTTTAAACATGTAAGGATGCGCAACTGGGGCAGGTTAAAAACCTGGATATATAACAATGTAACATTGAAAACTGGGACAAACAAGTAAAGGAAATGACAAGGGCCAAGATGGCGGCGGTAAGAATTGTAGACTGTACGCTAGTTGCCCTACTTCATCGAGGTGCAGCGTCTCAAGCTGACAAAAGCTGAAGCAGACAGCTGAAGTGGCAGGGATTTCAAAGCGAGAAGTGGGAGAGTCATTCCGTGCCCACCCGCAGAGACATATGGGGAGGAATACAAAAAGTTTTTTTTTGGGGGGGTGGGGGGGTGGGGGTGTGTTTTCTCTCCTCTCACCCTCCCCTTTCTCTCTCTTGGTTTGGCGTGGTATGAACAAAGACAGAGGGCATTTTAATATCATAGGAGTGCTGTGCCTTTGATTCCATAGAACGAATACTAACCAAACGCATTCTCATTGGTTCATCTAGGCTAGTCGCTGATTGGATGACGACGTTAAGCCTTGGAGAGATGGGAGGAAGTCTTGTACACACTGACACACTAACACGATCACAATATGTAGCCTATTCACGCAGATGTTTTCCAGTTTTAGGCTTTACGATACAAAGAAAATCAAGTCACGTTTTAATTGTTGATGGGCCAACCGACTGGTGCGGATTTCAATAGTTATTTTTATTCGCTCCACTGTATTGTTGTGTAGCTCATTCATGCATAGCATTACATTCCATTCGTGATCTTCAGTACCCGAGGTTAATCTATCTAACAGTCCTGACCAAATGGAGTAACTAAATGGCATTTCAAACAGGGGCTTCACTCACCTGACCCACAAGAAGTGACACATAAGGATACCATCTGGTCAGTCAGATCTGCCCCAAGCATTGAAGAACTTATCCATGGATGAAGGTCAAGGACTAGCAGACATCAGAGCATCAAGGCCAGAAATCAGCAAATCAACCTGCAAGGAAAGAGGGAGGAGTGTTTATTGAGTTTATTTCTTTGAGGACAAGAGAAAAAAAAGAAAAAAAAGAGGGAATGGATGCCGAGTCTCACACAGTGGGTTCACCGCAGATGTTCTTTTTACGGGCAAAGTTCACTTTGGCTTATTAGAAGATGGGGTAACATAGACTAATGGTGTAATTAATGTAGTTTGAACGAGACATACTGTCAGTTCAGTCAAGCCACGCCACAATTAATGCTATTTAAGATCTAAATGCAAGAAAAATTGGATTTGAAAAGTAAATTAATTAATTAATAATAATAACAATAATAAGTGACATAAACAGACTTCTAAACAAACCAAACAAACAAACAAACATTTGAGAAGTTCAGATGCAAAAGCCTCTAAATGCCATTTGAAATTTTCTTATTTAATGATGATTTTTATCAAACTTGTATATTTAAGTTCAACAATTTCACTTAAATAACAATTAATAGGTAATTAGCATTGCCATTTAAGTGAAATTACTGAACTTAAATATACAAGTTTGATAAAAATCATCATTAAAGAAGAAAATTTCAAATGGCATTTAGAGGCTTTTGCATCTGAACTCTTCATATATACTACCGTTCAAAAGCAACATTGATAATAACAAGAAATGTGTCTTGAGCACAAAATCAGTATATTATAATTATTTATGTAGGATCATGTGAGACTGAAGTAATGATGCTTTAAAATTCAGCTTTGCCATCAAATTAATAAATGACACTTTAGAATATTAAAAAAGCAAACAGTTAAAGTTGTAATAATATTTCACAATATTACTGCATTTTTGATCAAATGAATGCAGCCTTGTTAGGCACAGGCACACTTTCAAAAACATTAAAAATCGTAAGATCAGTTGTGTATAAGTCCAGAAGTAAGCTCCAAATGTGAGTAAAATATTTAATATATAAAATAAAAATGTACTATTATATGGTTTAAGTTAACTCTAACATACAGTAGATAATTATAGAGAACGGCAACATATACACATATGCAAGTTACATGAGCGATTCATCTACTAAAGAAATCTCTGTTATAGCTGTATCTTCTATCAACTTTCACCTCAGTTGAAAATTTGCTGTCAGAAGTTGATCTGGGATGCTTAAGGTTTTTGTTTTTCTCCAGAACTCATATATGTGCTTTGTGCAATATACTTCACATTAAGCCATCAAAATGAAAATAAAAGTAGCAAAAGCATATTTCTTGAGGCAGATGCAGTTTGAATGAGTGAAGGAAACTAGCTCATATGGCACAATTACTTGCATTGTTTATCACTAAAATGCAAGGAATAAACGGTTGAATAAATGTTAAAATGGCAAAAATGCATGCAATATTGTATACATATAAAGGCTGGTAAAAAAAAAAAAAAAAGGCCAGTAAAATCCACAAATTTCTCTCCACGCTAGCTAGAATCAGCCTTCAAACAAACCTGACAACCTCCTGACTGTACTTTCAATCCCAACTAGAGGCTGGACACAAGCTTTGATACTAGATAACACACTTTTTTGAAGGCCTGATTATCATTCATGGATTCACCTAATCAGGGCTTAATTGAGAGCTATTTGCCGAGTGACACAGTTTTGCATATTCTCTTCTCATTTGCAGGAGAGATAGTGTGTGTGTGTGTGTGTGTGTGTGTGTGTGTGTGTGTGTGTGACAGAAGGAGAAGAGAGTGAAGAGTATTAGTTCCCTATGGAGACGGGATCTGGACAATGGACGGTTGGGAGATAGCATGAGGGGTTTTTGGGCGGACCTCCTGGTGAGCTGTAAAGCACAAACAACTCAGTGTTTCAGAAGATAAGAGAGAGAAAGTCTGTCTAACCAATCACTATCATCTACTCAAGACCAAAATCATGATACAACACACCATACAAGACCAACCTACACTACAGAGTGAACTAGCACAACCTCAGCTGAGCTGCATCAATGCTAACATCCACCAAACACAAATATACATAGCTCACCTAAAGGTTTACAGTAGATATAAATATTTGGAGGGATGCAAAGAGATATGCAGATATATGTATAAAAGCAAATAAAATCGTAGACATGCATTGTCATTCTCTAAAAAAAATCTCTCAACAGTGGAAAATAGAAGATGCAGGTAAATTCCACCATTTGAACAATGTGCAGTTTAATTAAGTGTCTTGTGTTGTCCTCATTCAGTTTGTGCAGTCAGATGAGATGTTGTCAGGCTATTTGTTAGTGGCATTATTCTAATGCTATTTTCATAACTTGCTCAGACACACACACACACACACACACACACACACACACACACAAAAATAAAATCTCTCCTCTCAGAAAACTTTCCTGTCAGATGTTATACTGTGCTCATTATACATAATATGTTGTGTTAGCTGGGAAGGATTTGAATGCAGGTCTGATGTCCATTCTATTCATCAGTATCAGTGTTCATTTGTTTTATTAACAAGTCATGGTAGTATTGTGTAGTTACCATGGTAACTGTAATTTCCATAATCTTAACCCAATATACCACTTTATTTTCATGTTGTGTTATTTTCTTTTTGATGACTGTGGTAGCTCATACTAACTTATTAAATATATTGTATTAACAAAGAATATTTTGGGACTGCTATTTAACCCTTATGCTGCATTAGGGACATTTTTGGTCTTTTGCAGTTTAATTTCTTTGACCATTTTGGCTGTTTTAATGCAAATGGTATGAAATTTGGCAAAATTGTGACTTTTTGGATACATGTAAAAAATGTGATCCCATTTTGCAAAATATGTATAACACACACTGTGTAGATCAAATAGTAACACTCAGCACCATAAAGACCAAAAATGGCCCATTGAAACCCATTAAAACGTTGTTTAAATCTGAGGCTGTCAGTAATACATGAAACATGATTTTTGCACAAACATCCTTTCATTTTGAAGCAAACGCATTATATTTGCATTATATAGTGTATTCCACCAGATGACGTCACTACATATTTATTCCCTATGGGTGGAAATGCACCTTATTTTAGGCAATAGGCAATGTTTAATAGGTGGCCATTTTTGGTCTCTAACACGCTAAGTGGGATTTTTTGCAAAGTGGGACTGTGATAATCCAAATCTAAAGTTTTCTCTTTGCATTTAGTTTATTGAAAATAATTGAATTTTTGTGTTTTTTCCTCTTATACAAATCGATGGTTTTGCAAACAAAACTGGTAATTAAAGGGTTAAAATCCTGAAATTGAATACATTTTTGGTAGTTATGATGAGGACTGATGCTGGTTAAAAGATTTAACTTGGTAAAAGTGGAAAATAATAATAATATATAATATTTTAGGCAGTGTTTAACATGTGGCCATTTTTGGTCCTTAATGCACTCAACGGTGTTAAAAATCTAATGCAGCACAAGGGTTAATAGTCTTACTTAGTGATATTCTTCCAATTTGTGTGTAAGTAAACAACAAAAAAAGTGTTACTGTGTGTGTGAGAGAGTGTGTGTGTTTAAAAAATATATTTTCTTGGTTCAAATTCCTAAAAATTTGGGTTTTGGTTTACTGACCATGGGGAAATGTTCCTATTAGGGGTGTGACGATATTCGAAGCGAACCAAAAAAAAAAAAAAAATTCGATACTCTTATTGCGTACCGAACACGTCCCGACCCGCCCCCTGCTACCCCGGCCCCGCCCAGCCCGGCTAAATGGACCTCATGTCTTAATTTATTCAGTATTGAAGACTAACCACCCTTAACACCAAATAACAAGCTCCGTGTTTTGTTACTTTTGATAATAAGCAAGGTGTAATCTTTCAAATTCTGTCTATTTGATCCCGAAATTCAAACAATAAATGGCGTTTTGGCGCTCTTTGATGTGGCGTGACAGATCGCTGTAGGCCTACTAGGCTCCTCATTTCAAGCGGCAGCGTGGCACGTGAGTAAACACGATAATTTCTTCCTCAGTTACAGAATGGACACCTGAAGGTTTGTTGAAATATTGAGTATACTTACTGAAAGGCATCATAAATCATGTAATCGCTCAATCAGTGTTTCAGATGCAGAAAGACAACAGCATAGCTTGTCACTAGCATTATATTTACCTCAACAGGCAAGTGATTCAGTGTCCACAACTTTGGTTCCTGTAAATGATCTCTTGGACTAAATAAATGCACTATGTTAGCCTATAAATTATATTTTACTTGACCTGTTAATCATATCTTGATTATTTAATGTATGTTTAAAATATATTTCAGGAAAATGACAACTGTGTAAATTATTATATTTCAATAATAAATTAGAGTAAAAACACAAGTTCTGTTCAGTTAAAAAAACTGTTCAGTTTACGTGTTTTCATACAATGTGTTGTGTGCTGATTATTATATCTAAAAAAATATATAGCATCTGAATTTAGGTTAAAAGTCTAGGCTACAACCATTCAAGTTATACTGTAGTAATGTGCAGCTCCCTATATAGTTTACAGCATTTGAAGATTTTTTTTTTAATCCTTGTGAAACGTTTAATTGTAATTTAATTAATTTAAAGACAAATACAAATACAAAATAATTTTTTTTTTCATTAAACCACTGTTAAAAAAACAATCAAAAAAAAAAAGAAAAAGAAAAACAATTTTAGCTTTCTAAACCGAACCGAACCGAGACGTCAAAACCGTGGGAAAACCAAACCGTCAGTTTTGTGTATCGTTACACCCCTAGTTCCTATGTCCAAAAAGATGAGAACCACTAATATATACATCACTTCACTCACCATTAGCATGCATGGCAAAAAGTTATTTTCAAACATATAACCCAAGCCCTGCTCAAAGGTAAATGTGTAGTTGTCCGTGTGTGTGCGTGTGTGAGAGAGAAAGCATGTTTACATGCACAAAGTCTCCGGAGGCCATGTTTGATTATTCCCTTGTGCTGCTGTGAATCTCCTCTATCAAACTCATGTGGGAAATCCTCAAAGCAAGAAGCCTCTCGGACAGCTCAAATTTTCCAGCCTGTGTGAAGACGACTTCCTTGAGAATGCCACAATAAAAATATGGATCACTTCATAAAAAGGAAAATAGGATTCTGTGAGCAATGTGTTGACATGAGAACCTCTAATTCTATGAAAACTGATTCAGAGAGAGAAAGAGAGAATATAGAAGATAGGCTGATAGATAGAGAGAAATAACAGTCTAAATCATGCTTGTCCACACATAGCCAAGAATGACTCAGGACAGACATGTGGTCTTGCTTCAAACTGATTTATCATCTGTTAAAGGGGTGGTTCAGAATTGGACATCGGGCCTCATTTCCAAGTTAGACTTAGTGTTATTTATCAGCGGAGACAGTTTTCAAAAATTTCCATCCAGTCGTTCCAGTTGCATAGTTCGCCGGTACTATGCTAGCGTGAGTCAATGGTAACTGCTAGCCTGCCATTAAAAACAGTTTTACCCACTCCACAATACACCAAAAGCAAATACATCATAACGCCAGACTATCAATGTAAATGTCTGTTGAGAGAATGATGTTAGAAATCAAACTACACTTTCATTGCATTGCAAGTTATACTTTGTTCCCTGTATTTGTTAGCACCGTCTACAGCAGTGGCGGAGTTATATGTAGTTACTAGGGGTGTAACGGTACATGTATTCGTATTGAACCGTTTCGGTTCGAGGCTTCCGGTTCGGTACGCATACAAACCGAACGATTGCTTGGATCATTTTTCCTGCCGGCAAAATTCGCGCTGACGCGGCCAACACATCGTTGCGCAACATCAAATGGCAAATGTAATGAAAGCAGAACGAAACTGCGCTACTCATTATCTGCTTCACTGATCGTTTATTAGTTCGGACCAGCAACATCTGTGCAGCGCGAGCCGATCTCGATCAGGCAACACTGTTACCACACCGCGCGAAGAGATCCGGTAAAGAAAACATTTGAATTCGTCATTGAGGTAATAACATCGCTGCGAGATCTAGTGAGATGCATTCACATTTCTCCGTTATTAACCGTAGATCTCTATTAGATCAAACAGCGCTGTCATGGAAACCAGGAGAAACATTGTGCCGTGAATGAACTAGTACTTTACGTCCACAGACCAGCAACATTCACCATGGATTTAATATAGTAACACTAACTGGAACCAGTTTGGCTGGAATGGTGAAATGCTTTCAAGTACTTCACACATCTTTTTCCAGCACTTCAAAATTCAAATATTATATAAATAAATATATTTAAATGTTATTTTTAATGTGATGACCAAAACAGTATTTGTTCATCCTTCAAAGATGACCCCCATTTATAAACCTGAAAGTTTCAAGATCTAGGAAAACTCACATTTATTTAAAAATATTTTTTCTTTAAACAAATAGGACATTTCTCTGGCATTTCTTTCTTTTTGCTGTATCGAAAACGTACCGAACCGTGACTTTAAAACTGAGGTACTTACCGAACCGTGATTTTTGTGTACCGTTACACCCCTAGTAGTTACCTAGGCAACCAAGAGAGGTAGTGACTCGCGCTAGCCTAGCAACGGTGAACTATGCAACTGAAACGACTGGATGAAAATTTTTGAAAACTGTCTCCATTGATAAATAACACTAAGGCTAACTTGGAAATGAGGCCTGATGTCCAAAATCCTGAACCCCTCCTTTAAGTATTGATTCATGAAGGTGCCATACTAACAGGTATTTAAAGTATACCATTTAGTTATATATCTTGAAATTGTAATGGTTGCAAATACATTTATTTATTTATCATATAAAGCTGATTTTTTATTTTATTGTATTATTATTATTTTTTTAAGTAATGTCACTTTCATCAAAATCATCATTTCACAAATTGGGGGAACTTAACCATGTTCCATCATTTATGCTAATTTTACAATTTTCACATCTGAATGCTAGCAAAACCTCACCATTGAGCTTGCAATGAAAAATAATCCCTATATGTATTGCAAATAAAGAACAAATTATTTTCACAATGAAACCATCTGGGGTCCAGCACTTCAATGCTTCTCACAACTGATTACAGCCATCACTCATCATCGATGGTATTTTGTTTACAGTAAAAATACCACAACTACAGTCATGGAAATATTTTATTGCTACCTTTTAAACATGCAATGAAAAAGACACATTATGGAGCATAAGTCAAATATCTCTGCACTTTCAAAGTTAATTTAGTTCCTCCTCATCTTTGTAAAACTAGTCAAGAACAAAAAGCTTACGTGTTCCTAGGATGAAAAAGCAGAGCAGTGGTATGTGATTGATTATAATTGTGTTGACAGTCTTCTCTCATTCCTGAAATTGTTGTGAGATGAGTTTTCAGGATGGACAGGACAAACGCCTCATTGCTGGCTGCATTACGTGACCTGTGGCCTACACATCCCGACTGACTGGCAGTGGTGAGTTTTAAAATCTGTTTGTTTAATTGCAAAATATGCTTTGAGGACTACTTGGTAATTCATTCTACTTGGTAATTCATAGTGTTTATTCATGTTTAACTTTCCAAAACAAGACTCATGGTAGACTATGAATAGCAAACGCATAAAATTGTATATTTTTTTTTAAACTGTTTTAATAATATTAAATTATGTAAACCTATATTAGGTCAAATTAACATTTGTCATGTCTGAAAGATAATAAAAAAGCTAGCTGAACAATAACAATATTCTGTAATATTCAAGACACACAGACAAAAGTTTGGTAGAAACAGTAATATTGTGAATAATTATTACATCTTAAAATTGTTGTATATATATAATAACAATTAATTCAGTTTTCAATGCTACATAATCTTTTAGAAAACATTCTAATATGCTGATCTCTTAACATCACTTATGTCTATTAATGTTTAAACCAGTTGTACTGTTTGATATTTTTTTTGAAATCATGATCCATTTATTCCAGGATTATTTGATGAAAAGTTCAAAAGCAGAGAAACTCTTTGATATATAAATCTTTCGTAACATTTTAATTACTGTAACTTTTACTTTTCGTAATATACTTTTGAATGTTAGTGTATATTTAACAACAACAAAAAAAAAAAAAATCTGTTTTTAACTCTCTGGAATATCCAGTTTGGTGAATGATTGCTTAATAAAAATTAATTTCATTATAGACCATTTCACAGGATGTAAACAACACTGGTCCAGAAACACTTCCTGTTTCAGTTTGTAACTGTTTTCTTTATTTCACATGTAAAGAAAACATCTTAAAGATGTTTGTTTAACTTTTTGATTCAGTTTTAAATGTTCTGTTGGTTGTATTTTATCCCAGCTTTTATGTAGTGTTAAAAAACTGAAACAGGAAGTGCTTCTGGACCAGTGTTGTTTACATCTTGTGAAATGGTCTATATTTCAATTTAAATCAATACTTCCATGTATTTATTCATTTGTTTAATCGCCTAAAACACAGCCAAAGACAAAGAGAGCCACACACTGTCTACATGTGAACATCGTGTAAAGCAATCGCTCCTAGGATTATGAGAATACTAGAACCATTACATTTTTTTTCTCCTTTCCTTCCTCTCTCACTTTCCTGTCTCGCTTTTCCGGAAGCCAAACTTTTTCAGTTCATTAGTAGTCCATAAAAACAATTTCAATTACAATCATTCTCATTTTTACATGTTTACAACTTAGGCTGGAATTCCCTGCGTCGGCGAAGGGGGATGTTTTATGCATCAGGGTACCGTGAGAGAACATGATCCTCACTGGTCTGAGGTGGGACTAGCAGGAGGTTAATCATATGAGTTACAGAGCATTAGAAAAAAAATGTAGTGAAATGACAATCTGCTTTTCTCGACCCAGACCTGGTGGGAGAAGCGCCGAAAGGCTTGAATTTCCTTTAGGCTTCCACTGTCTGCCTCGTGCACCTGGAAGCAATCAGGAGTAACCTTATTACATAGAATAACAAGTACTATTTATACCACTGATCACACTTGCCTTATTTCTCTAATGGTGCCAAGATTCAGTTGCAAATTGCTTGTGTCACTTTACCCATGCACCTACTAAGAAGGTGTTGCTGACCTGTCCAAGCGAATAAGAGGTGAGAGGTGGAAAATGGGAGAGCAGAGACGATAAAATGAGTATGTAACTACTAAAAAGCCCTGTAAAACCCATGTGCACACGAGGCTGCACAGCTCTAGAATTTCATTAAAATCAGACTGGCGTAAATAAGCTATGACAGATCTTTCGAGGCGCCTCTATTTTTTAAAACCAATCAAAAGATACATTAACACCAAAGGTCAAGGGCATTGCCATATCTTTATGCAGTGAGGCCTTAGCTATGTAAATGTTCTTTAAGAAAACATAATCCAATTTTATGTAATTGACGGTTATTATTTATTTTACAATTTGATTATGAGCGATCTAGGAAATTTAGCTCAGGCCGTACCCTACTTCTATGT
This sequence comes from Pimephales promelas, assembly GCF_988280905.1. Lineage (NCBI taxonomy): Eukaryota > Metazoa > Chordata > Actinopteri > Cypriniformes > Leuciscidae > Pimephales > Pimephales promelas. The sequence goes on from NC_142774.1 coordinate 13,179,417, forward strand.
TTAGCTTTAAAAAAAAAAAATGTCTCACATTCATCTCAACACCCTCTCCCTCCACACACTCGCAGTTTCCATTTTCATGACAAGACCGTAGCGCTTTGAAAACGGTTTGTCCCATCTTCATTCACAAATAAATGAATGCTGATACAGCACCATAACTCTCAATCCATCTCCCTTTGGGACTGTCTAGTCCACCGAGGAAAATCAGAGCTCACGTTCTCCCCTGAGAGAGCTTGCCCCATTTTACGACAATCACAACTGTACAACATGAGCCCTCTTTTCAAAGTCTTCAAGGCTTGTTTTAAGAAGAAATATGAAATTTGTCTGGCCTTCATTTGCAATATATTTCCAAAGCACGAGTTGAGTGAATCAAAACATTTCAATGCCAGACACATATCCACTTGGTGACTGGACTTCAGACTCGGCACACAAAGAGACTGAAGGAGAGGAAATTTGCTGAAGAGGTTGCACGAAGGATTATGTTGTGATTTTAATTGAAAGGATTGTGAAATCGGCCCTATTCAGCTCATGGCGTCTCACAGCTGGGGCACTGGGATGGAGGCCTACTTTAACGGCACACTGAATAATCACTACCCACAATCCACCTCAGTAGCCTGATCTGGCATGCCGGCGTCTCATTGGCTTGTCGTCTGATTTCAGTTAAAGACCCCCTCCCTGGCAACCCATTTGGTAGCGAAGAGAGAAAAATAGCAACAGCAATCACTTGGAGGAGCCAACCAATCACGTTATTCGCCCCAACATGGGCGCTATTACCTCCCAGTTTTACTATAGAGAGGGGCACATTCAAACAGACCAAAAGATGTAAAAAGAGAGACGAAAAAAAAGTGTTTATGAGCAATGTGGCTTGATCCTCATAACTAGATGTAGTTAGAGAGACAGAAATAGAGAACATCAACAGAGATGTGCAGACGGGTTGAGAAAAGCATGGCTGCCACAAGACAAAAGGCTGCAAACAACACTGGAACTGAGACAGACCTGCATTTCCTGACTGAATGTACAACGTTCAGTGAAATCTGAACACCAAATTAAACAGATATATCCCACAATTTGACAACATGCCAAACAAAGGAAACTTGCCCTATCTATTAGAGGAAAACAAGTACAAGCATGTAGCATCGTGTGTGTTTGCTTGTCACAGATGGGTTAGTAAGAATTCTCTTCTCATCTCTTCCACCTCAGTTAATTTACATTTCTCCTTGTTTTACTATTGTACAATGTAATATTGTAATATTAATTGTAATATTATTTTGTCCTATTAATGTTTTGTAATAATGAATAAATAGTCTTATTATACAAGTGTACGCTTGTATAAAACAGAGAGAGATTGATGCTCTGAGAATGAGAAAGCATAATGCTGTGAAAGTGAGAAATACACACACTGTAAAAAAAAAAAAAAATTTAGTGAAGTAAATACTACTGAAAAAAACAACAACAACAATGTAATTTACATGAAAAAGTTAGTTCAGGAAAAGAATTTAAAAAAAAGTAAATTCTATATCAGTACTTAATTCAAGAGAGTAGAAATGAAAGTGTAAATATCAACTCATGACTCAACTTTTCTGATACTGGGGTTCACATCATTCACTGGACCTTGAATAATTAATGAGGTCCACTGGTTTGTCACTGGTTTCCAGCTGTATTTACACTGTTTTATCATGGATTTTTGTTGTCAGTATTAGTAACTTGCCATTTTGTGACATTTCGAGTAAATTATTTGCTCAAAATGACACAAACACAAAAACGACCCATCAAATGTTACCGCGATTGTTTATTGTCTGCCAAGTATTGAGGTCTTTGCATTCACATGATGCTTGATATCTGACATGATGTAAAATAAACTACTCAGATGATCTAAGTAAAGCACATACTATAAATGACTAATACATTTTAATACTATTGTTTTTGTGAAATGTAATAAGGCAAAGGAAATTCCAACTAAATCAACATTAATCAACCTTTTACTAGCCAAGTTAGAATGACTTATTTTCTGTAAAGTTTACTTAATTCCATATTCCAAGTAAATTTAACTTAAAGATTTCGAATTAAAGCTACTGATAAATATGTTTAGGTTTTTACTTGGCAAATCTTTGTAAATTTACTAGCATTTTCTGAGTGAAAAAAGTTGCCCACTGTAGCTTTTTTCAAGTAAATCCTACTCCAATCTTTGCAAACGATGACAAATTATTTAACAACTTTATGACAAACGACAACATGGCGCTCTTCACTTTTTTAGCATTTTTTGTCCTTGCACTAATCGGGATACTGTATGTGTGAAGGTACTGGGGAAAAAAACAAGTATGTGACCTCAAAAAAAATACTTTATATACAAAATGTCACTACTGTTTTTTTGAAGAATTTATTTACTTTTGGTGTATTTATTTGTTTAATAATACTGGAGGTAAGGCTAGTTTGTATTCATTTTAACTAGCATTATATTAAAACAATAGAAGTCTATGAGCTGCCCTCATTTAGCCAGCTCAGGAAACATTATTGTGTGTAAGAGAGAGGGAGAGAGAGAGAGAGGAAGAAAGAGAGACAGAGACGTGCCTCTGATGGGCCCGAAATCTGCCACAGGCATGAATGTCTTCTTGTTCAGATGGCCAATTATCACAAATGAGGCAACAATTAAATAATTAGCTAAAGCCCGATGTAACATGCTCTAGTCACAATTAAGACAAAGACGCGACACAAAGCATGTGTAATTAAAAGAAGTTAGTAAAAACAAGGAAACATCTAAAAGCAATGACAAATATCATGCACCTATCAGAACAACATTACTAAACTGTATTTCTTGAATAAATTCATAGTTCTTTCTCTTATGTGCTAATACAATCTATTTTTTTGCTTTATTCCTATAATATGTAGTATATATTCTACATAAGGACTGACATTTCTGAAAGTACTGAAATGATTCTACATTAGGACTGAAATGGCTAAATAAACCACATAAAACAAGACTAAATCGGTAAAAAAGAAAAGAAAAGAAAGGCAGTTCTTCTTCAAACTGTGCAGGGAATATCCTCATACCAGAGCATCCAGGTAAGTGGAGCTTTTGGATGTAAAAGCAGCGTGCGTGTGTGCGACACAGAAACAGCATCTTGCTGCGACACAACAAATCTCCTTGGCTCAAGGATTATGCACCTAGGTGTAAATTGGAGCCTGTTTCAGCCAAGAATAAACAGGTCTTTTCGTGTCGGGACCTGAGCACCGTGCAAATCTGAATTCCATCTGTGTTAGTACAACTCAAAGCCCACTGCGTAAAGTGAGGGAGATTTGCGACAAGCATACATTTGAAACACAGAATGTAAACAGCAGATCATATCTGCCATAAAGACTCTTAGTGCCCCAGTATCTGATCTCTAAAAGAAAGCGGGAAACAGAGAAACTGAAATCGAGAGGGGGTGGGGCGGAGGGCACTGTGGACTCCTGCTGTGGAGAGCCAACTGTGCCCTCTAATGGCTGCATATCAGCTGAGCAGAAATGGAAACATAATGTATATTTCAGCAAGTTGACTTCCAAGCTGTTCATTCAGATGTGTTCTCACGATTGCTTCGGCGCCAAAACCCGTTTTGTCTGTCAAAGCATTAAAAGCACATGCCAAAAGTAGTTGCCAATGGAAAATGCAGCTGGTATTAAATCTACCATTGTAAAAGCATGCAGATTTCATGTTGCTGACGGCTTTTAAGAGAAGTCAAACAATATAAGACATGTCTGAAACAGCTCCAAGACGTATGTTATAGAAGCACAGAACCCAATAGAAGCGCTCTCGTGGGTATTGCACAATATCAGCACAGAGTTGTAATTACAATTAATCAATACAAATAATAAAGAAGCTAAAACCTTTGACCTGTATTACATGGGTTAATAAAAGTTAGTCACTCTTACCCTTGTGAAATCCCCCTTCACTTCCATGAAAACTGCACTTTTTCGCTGACGGCCGCAACATTATATATATGAGCTGTTGTGTTTGTTAAAAAAATCCCATAAGTGTGTACATCAAAGTTAAAGGTGAGCTCTGCTCAGATGAAAACAACTGATGTGGGAGGTGTACTGGCGAGGGAATGATGGGATTGAGAGAGAAGCGTCAGAAGGGGTCAGCACCATTGTGCACATGTCAAACGGAGGGGGCCATCTCACCGAGGACGCCAGGCTTGCTGGGTTCTTGTTTAGGCTGCCAATCCACGGCTAAAGATGTTTCGTTTGGATATGCGGGGGAGAGAATATTAGCTTTGGTCTTCACCCCACCTAAAGTGAGGAAACAAGGGAAGCGCAGCATTAACCCAACCCACCCAAACACTGGGAAGGAGAACCGCAGCGGCTGAGTGCGAGACAGTGGAGCTCCAGCAGAAAACCAGAGAAAAGATTTTGTGCCAGGGGTGGAGGGATGGAGAAATGGGGGGGAAATGCGGGCGGACAGGGGGAGTGCTCACAAAGGAGCGGCGCAGGGATGAAGACAGCCTTGAAGACACCTGAGAGACAGCGGCAGAGTGGAAAGCCACGGCTGATGTGTCAAAAGCAGCAAATGTGCTCTGACACGGGTCAATCCCTCCCCTGCCTCTACAGGTCAGAACCCTATCACCCTGGCAACCGTTCAGACTGTGTATCTATGGCAGTTGGCAATCTAAAGCACTTCTCCTGAACTTTATTAAGCATTCAGACCAAAATAGATAGGTTTTGCATTTCAAAATTAGACATGCAAACAGAAACGCATGCGCACAGACTGTACACATCTGAGCAATGACGACAAATGCGTACACAGGTTTTTATCTCCACCTTTTCTTCTTGGTCACATTCTCCTGTGCAGACTTTCTCTTTAGGAAAATCCCAAGAAAAACACATGGTGAATATACCTTGATGTATATTTAATCTAAAAAATAATATAGATAATAATTAAATGTATTATTTAATTGATTTATTCTACAAGTTAAAATAATTTATGTTATGTTAAATGATATTTTAATTTTTAGCACTTGTCATGTCTGTGTGTGTGCCAGCTCGCTCGAAATGAAAAGTCTCACCCTGATACATTATATTTCTCTTTCCCCCTTAAATGCACCGTAAAACACAAGCCAAAACAAGAACAAACTGCCTGCTCCACACACACACACACACACACATACACACACATACACACACAAGGAACGGTGTATGTGCCCACAAGTATATAATATTCTACTTTTTAAGCTCGGATGACTCAGATCAGCAAATTGTTCTAATGATAACGGAAATTAAACATCTTCAGGCAAAAACTTAAGGTCACATGGAATAATGAGACTCTTTGTATTGTGCTTGATGAAACATGAAAATAGTTTTGTAAACCCTGTTGTTAAAATCAAACACACAACATCCAAGAGCTGCATACAGTTATTAAACCACTCTAGGAATGTTTTAAGAAATTAAAATGACTGTTTTTTTTTTCATTTTTTTTTCATTTGTGCTGTTTTATTATTGTTATTATTATCCCTACTTATAATGTAGCCTTACTGACACATTCTTACAAAATAAATTCAAGTTTTCAAAACAACACAGAATGCCATCTATGCAAATGGAAAAATTCTTTGGATGCATTCTTGTTGAAATAGCATGTGGATTGCTTTATTTAACGGTGTTACATAAAAAAATGATTATTTTTGCAGACTCGTCAGGTCATTTGACATTCCTTTAAATAATTGGCTCTAACTGAAATAAAAATAAATGAATAAATAAATAAAAAGGTAAACTGAAAATAAAGAAAAATGCATGGAAACATCTCTGGAATGCTGTCAATTATAAAACAAGTAATAAACAAATAATATAATTTGTGTATACAATGGGAGAGCTGAAAAGTAAGTGCATTTTTGCTGAATATTGGTCATATATATATTTTTTTTTAGATATGATCAAATTAAAATAAAACAAACAATACAAATGTAATCTACTGTTAAAACAATGTTTGTTTCGTATTTTGATCATGATCTAATTTATGTTTACTCATTTGAAATTGTACAATATGAAAAAAATACTCAATAACTTAACTTAATTTTTCACATTAAAAATAGAAATAAAAACGAAATTACAAAAATTAATTAGAGGTATTTCAATTCAAAAACATTTAAAGATGACCAAAAAAGATCCAGTATCAAATATACTAGCAATGTGAGCTCTGAGACTCATATAGTTAGAGTGTTTTCTCATGTTTATTTTACCATTAACTTAAGAAAGGGAAATAACTCTAAAAGTGAATCAATTCTGAGGGAATGGTAAAATAATGCAGAAGGATTAAAAGTCAATTAAACTTGCATTTGACAAGGTAAGATTTTTTTTTTTTTTTTTTTAATATCTGTGGGCGTCACAGGAACAGAGGAGAGGAGAGCAATTAATTATAATCTTATTAGCATTTCTTTGCATTACGTGAATAGTGTAGTGACTCTGAAGTATGACTAATTTGTTTATCTAAGCAATATGGCACTAAAATACACATGGGGTGGCTTTTAACCCATATGGAGTATGGAGCTGAAATAACAATAAAAAACATAAACAATTATTACTGGGAATTAATTCATCGATGCACGGGTTTCCTGTTTACAAACATTACAGGGTGCGTGTGCATACCAGAGGCAGAAAGCCAGATTGGTGAGCTGGTTTGCTACTGCAACAACCTTAAGTATTGATGCTTTCCTTATTGTTTATACATAACTGATGACTCAATAAAACATGAATTGGACAATTAATTGTATCCGTGTTTTTTTTTTCAGTGTTACAGTGATATAAATGATCATGTTAGTAATGTAATAGCGAATGTTAGCAGTGCAGCATGTACAGGACAGCCGACATTTGCTTTTATATAAGTTATGTTACACTTGTTTACGTTACAGATGCCACCACTATACTACTAGTCTAGTACACAAAACGTCTAGTATATTAAACTCTTTTTAATTTGTGTTTTATTTTATTTTATTTATTTTCATTTGCATTATTTTGTGTGTTATATAGTTATTGTTAGTTATAATGTATATATATATATATATATATATATATATATATATATATATAGCTATTTTAAATGAACCAACCAAAGTAAAATATCCAAATATTTGCACTAACCAACTGAAATGTAAAAAAGTATGTATATGTGTGAATGTACAGTATATATTTTATACGCCTCCATATTGCATGCGCAAGCAGTTATGATGTTGCTGAGAAATCAATCATATTATATATATATATATATATATATATATATATCATCAAAAAATAGATTATAGCAACGTCATAACTGCTTGCATATGCAATATGAAGGTATATAAAATATATACTGTACATTCACACATATGCATACTTTTTTACATTTCAGTTGGTTACTGCAATATTTGTATATTTTAATTTGGTTGGTTCATTTAAATAGCAATATATATATATATATATATATATATATATAAATACATATATACATTATAACATTATAACTAACAATATCTATAAAACAGAAAATAATACAAATGAAAATAATTATAAAAGAATAAAAAAGAGATTAATATTAATGATTCATCTCTTAATTATGATACAATTAAAAAAATGTCTTATCTGACCCACGATTGCAATAACTTTTCTCCTTTTCTGCCTTTGAATGCTGAGACAAATGGTCATAAATCAGCATTTCTCTGCCAAAACAGCTCAAAACTGATAATGATGTCAGCGCCTCATCAATATTGATGTGCGTATATAGTACACAGCAGAGATGGAGGGCTACCGTAATGAGCTCCATTATGAGTTAAGGGAGGAGCAGGCGAGTTGTGGTAAAGAACAGAGGCGCCACAGTTCTGTGCACTTTAGAAGGTACGGCCACGATCCAAAAAAACAGCTTCAGTCCCATCGAGGGACTAATGACTGAAAAGAGCAAAGGTTTTCTGAAACAGCAAAGGGTGTGGGCTGAATCACAGAGGGGCAGAGCGCTGTTTGTAAACTAAACCGAACCAGAATACTAGCTTCTTCAGGCAGTCTCACGTTACCTTGAGGTGACTTTTGAGGCAAAACTAAATGCAAAGGCCCACTCGGCCTCCGGGTGCTACTTCAAAGGCAAAGTCACAGCCCTCTTCCCAATGTGGTGTGGTGAGATCTCTTTATCCTGACCTGATCTGAGCTGGCAGACAGCTGGGCCACATGGAGCCCCTCTCCGGTGCTCGGAGAACCACTGCATCTGCCGCTGAGCCGAGCTCCGGCTTCTACTGTATATTTAGAATTGACAGATTGCTGTGTATATTTATCTGAGTTTTCTCTCTGACTTCCACAACCTTTTCTCCTCTCTGTCACTCTTTGCAGGTACAGTAATGAGGCCTGCAGAGAGAGATAGAGATAGATAGAGAGAGAAAGATAGAGAGTGGGACTTCTCAGGAGAAAAGCGAGAAGTTGCAGAAAGAATGTTTGCATGTTGGTGTATGCGTGTGCTCGTTATAGAATGCAGGATGCCATCCCACATGTTGTGACTAAAGAGTAGGATTCAACAGAGGATGAATTAAAAAAAAAAAAAGTACACAGAGCTCAGAAACTGGATTGCATGTTGGATTACCGCAAACTTTAAAGTAAGTTCAATTATACAGAAATAAACTAAATATCATCTTCTAAAGCCACTTATTAATACATACTGTAGTTTTGTAATTTTACAAATGAAGAATTTTATGTAAATATTCAAATTGTATTTTTAATACCCCAATTTTAATGGAAAACAATACACATTTTCTGTGATTATTACACAACTAATGTCAAAAACGTTTGTATATTTACCACTGTCAGATTGTTATGAAACGTCTCTGCATTGTTTTTTGAACAAAGGGAAATTAAATTTTGCCATGGAAATTTATACAGCGATGACTTAGGATGCAGTGAGAGATTAAAAGATCATTTGAGTACAACTTTTTTTTTTTTTTCAAAGATCCCAGCAGGGTGAAAATTCTTCATATGCGTTGCCATTTTATTGTGTTGGCAGTTGGAGGCCATTTTGTGTGGGCACTGGAGGAGATGACAGTCGCTGAGGCCAGATGCCTGCCACTGACAGAAACTTCATCAGAATAACATTCTTCGAGTGGAGGCAGAGAGAGTGGGAAGGGCAGGAAGAAAAAAGACCCTCGGATGAGCACACACACACACAGAAGTTGTACAATGATCTGCTCCGAGGACCTCTGCCATTTACCTCTCATAGCCATGATGACCTAACTGTAACCCTTCACAGCAGCTTTGTGAGCTCACCCTACCATCATCTCAAGCACAACATTTCACCACTGTTTACAAACAATTAAAACTGGGTGCTCTCTAAACAGACCAAACCTTCACTAGTGTGTTGTCAAGTAAAGAGTATTATGGATGATCATCTGGCCATAACTGATCTCACCATTCCCTCCTCAAACATGAGACCAGCACATCTAAAAAGAGGTCACAAAACAACCACAAAAGGACTCACCCACCCACACACACACACACACACACACACACACTGCTAGTTTGTTAATATTATTATTTGTAGTAGCAGTAGCAGCAGCAGCTGTATGCAATGTGCATATCATCGTAAAATATATATGTATAGCTCATTTAAGAACTTTTCTGTATGTCCTCCTTAAAAGACTAGCTCTAGTACAATAACATATAACATATTAATTGCATATATATATATATATATATATAATTTTATTTTCACTTTACAGGGACTAAATGTTATGCCTACATTTATTTCAATTAGATTCAATGAAATAGATTTTTAGATAACAAACCTCTGTTACTTTTTGATGATGGACAACATGCAGTATTTGATCTGACTGGCTCTGAGGAGGAAGTAAGAGACAGGCGTTTTCAAGGACAGCAGACTAATTGGTCCTGTGTGTTTTATTATGGGCATGGGACTGTATCTTTGATACTGCAGAGCCAGGGTTGATTGCTTCAGGCCGCAATTTGTGTGGACAAATGTGTGTTCAATGCATTTACATCCATATTTTCTTTCACACACAGCTGGGATGATATGGCATTGGAGACATTTTATTTTACAAGTAAATGAGAATGTAGTGCTTTGAGATGCTTTTCAAGCCAGAGGAGTTTCAAATTAGCCCTTGAGCTCAAGCGGGTATACATTCCGTAAAGGGGTAGGAATGTGAAGCACATCATTTTAAACATAAAGTGATAAGTCAAGAATAACTGAATTATTCGAAAAAATTGCTTTCCACACATAATCAAATGTAATTTCCTGGCAAAAAACATGGACACATGGACATAATATGTTGTTTTTATCCCATTGTTTACTATATGTATTTGCTTGGTCTGTGTCATTGAGGGTTTTGGTTCTGTTGCTGTTAAAATAAATTGTAGGCCTACTATGATATTAGAATACATAGCCTATAATAAAAGATAATTAATTTCAAACCAAACATACTTTTTTTTTTTAATTCAAAGATCATCAGTCTGTCATTACTCTTTAGTCTGGGACACAAAAAAACAACAACATTACAATCATGAACTCAAATGTCATAGTGTAAAAAATAAAAATGAATACTGTTGAAACCGATCTCATGAAAGTGTGTATCTATAGTTTAATTTCTCGTACCATTTATATAAAAATTGTTTTTGCATGCATATGATACACAGTTTACGCATGCATATGATATGCATTTTATGGTGTGTAATATGCACGCACTCCACACCCCTAATCCTACTCAAGGGATTTACAGTGCGTACATTTGCACACGCAAAAACTATTTTTGGCGTATAAATGGCACGTGAAATAAAATTTGTGCTATAGATACGCACTGTCATGAGATCGTGTTGGTAAATAAGACCTTCCAGGCTTATAGCCCAACACTAATAAGCCCAACACATTCTCACCCCAAGGCGTCACCTTTGACCATGCTTCAATATTTGACGTTTAAAGGCCAATTTATACTTCTGCGTAGGGTGCGCGCAGTAGGTACGGCGTAGCATACGCACAGACACGTCCCATTGCGCGTACCCTTCGCCGTCGCCTGACGCGTACCTCCTCAAAAATGTAACTACACGTCGCGACAAAGCGGACCGCAAGATCGGTGATTGGTCGGCTTGCTAGCATCGCATTTCCTCCTACGCATTTCCGCACGTACCTTCTCACGCATTTCCATCACTGTCTATGATTTCCACACGTACCATCTCCTCCGACGTCTTCTCTCATTTCTGCCTTTCAGTTTTAGTAATTTCACTAAAGCGAACTGTTTTTCCACCTCAATAAGCTCCAACTCCAACATGATCCACTCTCTTTCAATCGCTATTGCTTGTAGTACCCTAGCCGCGAGGAATCTAAACACAGTGGAACATTAAAACTCTCCGCCGCCAACTAGCGTTTCGGAGCAGTACTGCAGAGCAACAAGACCTGCGTCGCCTACGTGCGTAGCCAAAGTCGCACATTATGGCGTACCCTCGACGCAGAAGTATAAATTGGCCTTTAGGCGGCCTTTAGCGTCACTTACATGACGCGATCCTACGGCGTCATCTAACTGACGCTAAAGGAAAGCGTCAGTTAGAGGACGCGGTTAGGTTTAGGTATGGGGTGGGGGTGGGGTACACGCGATCCTAGGGCGTCACTTAACTGACGCTAAAGGGCGCCTAAAGCGTCAGATATTGAAGCATGGTCAAATGCTTCCCAAGGCGTCAGTTAGGTGACGCCTTGGGAGTGAGAATGGGCTGATAAACCTTATGACAAAAGTATTATTGCAACTAAATTGTCGGTCATTAAATAGAAAAACTATTGCTTTGTGTAACCCGACATTAGACATTAGGCCTGGTCGAAGTATTTTTATTTATTTTTATTTTATTTTTTTTTGCACACAGTGCCACAAGCATTGCCGCGAGCAATCAATCACTCCTTTATGACTGGCTGCCTGCACATTTACTGTCTTCGCGGCTGCTGCAACTTCCAAGGCCGGGCTTGCTGCAGGACAACTCTTTCACGGTCAGTTTTGTTTGTTTTATAACTACAAGATTTTGCTTTGGTATAATTGTCAGGACAATTAGGGCCAGATTCGGGACTTAGATTTCAGGACTGTCCCGTTTTTTATTTTTTATTTTTTTTTTTTTTTTTTGGGACGTCTGGTCAACCTACCCTGTTGTATTGAAAGTTTGCCCTCAACAAGATAAAAGCTTGTCAGAGAACAGGTCTGTTTTAATCTGACATGGACATCCTCACAGCAATGTGCCTCTTGCCCTCGCTAAGCTTGCCCTTCCCCCTTAAACAAAACTGACATCTTTAATAACATTTCTCAGCCCCTCAGCTACAAGTCAGAGTCTGAGCAAACAAGGTTCTCTTTCATACTAGCTCGGAGAACAGTCTATTACTTTAACTATTTTAGGTTAGCTCATCTCAGAATGCAGTGTGTGACTTAGATCAAACGGGACTTTGGTGACTACTGTTGTTATATTTTCTGTCATACGGTTTTTCATTTCTTCTTTTTATTCTCTTTTCGTGTTGACTGGGCTCCATACCATGAGAGAAAGGCCTTCAAATAGCCCCCGCTGCTACAGTTGGATGATCGAAGCATGAACTAGAGATATTACATGGCAGTTGGAATACGGACTGTGTAAGCAGGGGGTTCTGGTATATGGATGTGTTTGTGCATGTGTTTATGAGCCAAGTGTCATGGGAAAAAGCACATAAACTTGTTTGAATATCGGAGGCGATAAATAAGAGTAACTGTAAATGAAAGGATATACAGCTACGTGTCTGATCTGCATAATGAGGCCGTTCTGCTCTCAGTGGTTAGTCATGACAGATTCTTTCATGAGAGATTCTTTACATTCTCAGTATGGTTATTAGTAAAATCTAAAATGTATGTTTTTTTGTCTGTTTGCATTTAAATTTACATTTTGTAGTTTGCCTGAACTGTATAAGGTTGCAGGACCCAGATGAGTCAATCTACCAATTTCTAAATTCAATGACATGAAATATTTGGTCGATTAAAGAAGATGTGTAACAAAGGCTTTTAATTGCGGGCAAGTCAAGTCTCCTTTATTTACATAGAGCTTTATATTTGGTTATAGTTACATAGATGGTTTCAAAGCAGCTTCATAGTAATAAACAGGACAATAAACAATCAATGAAGCAAACTTCATTAAATATGAGACAGCTCTACATAAGACAATAGTGTCAATAATCAGCTTAAGTCTTAAGTTCAGTGTTGATTCTGTTAAGTTCACTAACTGTATAAAGTTCCCAATCAGGGAACTCGAGCAGCGTGAAAACGCTGTGGGAACGCCCTGTGTGAGTGCGGCATGAAGCACGTATGAAATCAATCGAATGGCGAGACGGAACGTCATAAAGGTGCCATCATCGACCAGGAAACTATAAAGCACCCTCAAAACACAAGTACTTCAGATTCTGTTACTTCAGCAAATGCTCTGTTTGTGAAATCGGTCAAATACAGTGTTTTTGTCTGTCCTTATTTGCTACTAGGCAGGAGTTTTCACTTTCATATATATCTCATTACGGCGGGCAAGCAAGAGCAAGTTTAGGAAGTATGTTTTCCTCTGCACTCATTTTAATCACTAGTGGGGATCCTCACCAACTGTACGTTGCTTGTTTTGGAGTACAGCATGCCCAATGATGTGCCCAATGAGTGCAGCATGATGGGAGTCAGCTCTCGAGGGGGCTGACTGTGAGCATACGCCTTATTCATGGCAGCGCCATCTTTGATTTTTAGTGAGAATGAAAGCGAGGCTGTGAGAGATAGACTTGCATCTCTTAAATGGGCTGTACTGTTATTGTTTTCGGATTGTTCTGCTCATGAAACACTGGAAAAATATCTTGTGTTGACAAAAAACTCCCGACAACGTAAGCTGTGGAAAATTGTAAGTAATCTAAGAGCTTTATTCAGCTTTTTACAGCGGATGCCATTGGAAACACGGTAAGTCTATCCCTCACAGCCTCACTTTCATACCTGTCATGGCGCTGCTCTGAATAAGGTCTATTATGAGTGTCTTCCTTTACGGCCGCTGTGCTTCCGCCGATATCTCTTTGAGGAAGCAGAGCAATGGCGCTTGTCGTGGGGATCGCAAATGGATTTGGGGTCCAGGGGGGTCTGAGACGAGCTCTGCCTTATCTCAGCCTTTACCTGTTAGATCCAGTGCCCCAGTCCCGGGTTTGGATGCGCTGTGGTTTCTTCCACCCAGGCAGAGGCACCAGTTCTTCAACTATCTAGTTCTGAGGAGATGGATGTTGAAAGTATTGACACAGTAGAGACTGGGGACTCGTCACTTCAGTCTCCCCCTAGTGAGGAGCTTATGGAGGTGTTGAGAAATTAAGAATTGAGTGGCCAGCTGATAGGCAAGAGTCCAGATCTAAGCATTAATTAGATGAACATTTTTTTCCCCTTCCTGTGCTATGCCTCCACGCCGGAGTCGTCCTTTCTTCCCAGACTTCCACACTGAGGTGTAGAGGTCCTGGAAAAGACTGGTATCTTCCCGTATATTTAGTCAGCAGACCGTTCCACCGTTCTGCGTCTAAACAGAAAATGAGGAAGTGGTTGAGGCCATCTCACTTGCTTACGAGTTGGCTGGTCAGCCTTCACCTTTGGCTGTACGAGACCACTCTACTAGGAGTATGGCTGCCTCTAAAGTTTTTTTGTCAGCAGTTTCACTTCAGAAAGTTTGTGATGTGGCAGGCTGATCCTCACCGCATACATTCGTCAGATTTTATCATATTGATTTCAGCTCCACTCCAGGGTGTTGTAAAGTTTCCTGGTCGATAACGTCACCTGCCCATGATGTTTTGTCTCGCCATTAGATTGATTTCATACGTGCTTCGTGACGCACTCACACAGGGCGTTCCCACAGCATTTCGACACAACGTCTAGTTCCCTTCATGGAACTAGGGTTACATTTGTAACCAGAGACATTCATCAACTATGAAATTACTTCAATTTAGCTATAAGCAGCTCTACATTTAGCTTGAGTCAGCTCAGTGTTGATTCAATTCACTCCAATAACAGATTCGCAAAATGCGTCAATAATGAAACAAAGAAAATTATGCTATAAAGTAGCTCTGTGGAAAACAGTTTTGTCATTATGCAGCTCAATTAAGTTACATTTCTGCTCTCATTGATTACTCAGTGGCATAAAGTCTTGTAAACCAAAACCAAGCAAACCAATCCAAATAAACGAATATGGTGTGAGGCGCTAACCCTAGGGCCACAAGGATTGTACTATGAACATGCCCAATTAACAACTTACAACTTATGAATATATCAGGGAAAAAAAAATAGCAGAATAAATATCTAAAGACACTACTTCTGTAATGGGCAACAGTTGTGGTATAGAATACTTAATAATTAAAGATAAGGTCAAGACAACATTCTTTGTGTATACCCATTTATAAGGGTGTGCTGATTTTGGGGAAAGTAATCTCACACTGAGCAGCTTGGCTATTCTATCTTGTTGACTTTTTTCACTAAACATAAAAAAGAAAAATCTCTTTCTCCCACTCTCAATCACTCTCCAAGATTCTTATAATGGTGCTTTCGACAAAGTGAATCATCAGCACTATCAACCCTTTCAAAACTGGACATCACTGGAAGTGCTCTCTGTTGGTTTGAGTCCTACAGTATTTCATGAGAAGAAACATCATGGAGAAGGATGTCTAAATAACCCAGTGCTTGAGAGCCTTACTATACACTTCTCCAACAACCATGGTCTAATCATGAGCTCATCTGTCTGCCTTTCTCTGACCATCTCGAACTTACTTCTCACTTCAATACAACATGACTGTACAGGTCTTCTAAACAACAATAAAGCTAAGACATTTTAAGCCAAATTCATAAGTAATTCAAATTAATAAGTCTTCTCCATTAGCAGCTTACAGTGCCTGCACACCACACTAGTGCTACTTGTACACAGTTAAAGAGCATCTGACCACCTGTTCAGTAAGGGGGAGCAATACCTGTGTTTGGGAGATTCAGAGGAGCCCTGACATGTTGTGCTCTTTTCAAAAACAGGTACATAATCATGAAGTGACACCAGTGCTTCCTCTTTCTTCAAGTCAGCCTGCCAGCCTTTTTAATTAGCCAGGTAGATGGGGCTAATCACAAACACCTCCGCTCAGACAAAAATAGAGGGAAAAGAAAGTAATGGAGAATAACATGGTCCACAGATGGTGCCTGTGACATCCTGTTTTGCTCATGATGGATAGCAGGGGAGAGATGGATTCCACAAGCCCATCAGTAAGGAGAGAGAGACAGAGACAGATGAGGGGGGAAATGTGCATATGCCAGCATGTTCACAAACCCATCTCCCAGTGAAGGCCCACCAGCACCTTCACACTCTTTCCACACCTTCCCTCTTTCTCTCCACTGTTCAACCAAAACGTTGTCTTGTTCTTTCCTAAAAGTTTACATCTCATTTTAAATTGCCTTCCACGTCTTTTTCAATTTCCTTTATAATTAAAAAAAATAAATAAATACTTCACTTTGTCCCAGACTCCCTTAGTGATTTCACCCGCCCATTGACTCTCTCTCTCTCTCTCTCTCTCTCTCTCTCTCTCTCTCTCTCTCTCTCTCTCTCTCTCTCTCTCTCTCTCTCTCTCTCTCTCTTTTTTCTCCATGAAAGAATGAGAATTAACTTTGATGATGAACAAGCCATGGAACGCTGGCAACAGTTGCCTTGGTGATCACACTGGCAGTTATCACTGCTAGCTGAGCAGAGCGCAACACATGTCAGCAATTGCTTTTAGAAGTGGAGTCTTGCTTTATGTCGCTGGACCAGACAAAATGACAGGTCAAGAGGGTCCAGGTATGTTTCACAACAAACAGGCAAAAATGAATAAGAAAAAGAAAAAGAAAAAAGGTGGTTAAGGTTTTAGACCTTTGGCTGACAACAATGCAATTGGGAAAATATGGTTGTCTGCCTTTCAGAACTAAACTGAGAATGTCTTTTAACCCTCTAGGGCTGGCTATTGCGCTGGCACGACAAGCTCACATTTTTCCTTATCAGTGCAAAAGAGATTCTAAGTAATCTGTTGATTTTGATCTTACATATAAGTGTTGTACATCATTAGATCCTGTTAAGTGTATATTTTTTTATGGATACTCACAATAAAAACAAAGTGTTCTGCTTTTTGTAAAATAAAGAAAAATAGACATGTCAGTGAAGTTCATTCTGAAAAGCGCCCGCAAATTAACTGTAACTCAATTTATTTGCAGTCAAAATTTGACTTGCGCTTTGGTCGACAAAGCAACAAAATGTCCTTGCGCGGCACAAGCCATTGAAATGAATGAATTTCATAGCGCTGTGCATGCCTCGCTATGAAAAGTTGTAAAGCTCCTGTTGTAAAAGCATGTGAAAAAAAAAAAAAATGCAAAGTTTGATAGGCCAAAAAGACTAATAATCGCTTTAAAATGGTCTTGCGTTAATGCCGTTAATAACGTATTTAACTGACAGCCCTACTAAATACACAATAAAATACTACTAATAATTTATTTGTACCATTTTTATTTCTAAAATATTATAAAGTTTTATAGGATGAGGTTTCAGACACTTGGCAAATTAATCTTTCAGAAGTTTGTAGGTACAGACATTCATTTTGGGTGTTCTTGGCAGTTTTTCCTGAGGCTTTTATGCTATTCATATCAATATCGGAATTATATTGTATCGACCGAAATTAAGAAATATATTGTGATATAAATTTTGGCCATATCGTTGAGCCCTAGACCACTTTGACTAAATTTGTTTTTAACAGAGCCGTTTTTATGCTCACTGGGAAACGCATTATCGTGTTTTTCTGGTAATGTTTCTCTTTTTCTGCATTATATGTAAGCATTTATCTAACTTGGCGACATTACACCTTGAATTGAGTATCAGTAAAACTACAGTGGGAGGGGATGGGATGGAGGGAGGGTCTAGCTAGTCTCTGTTTTGTTTGACAATACTTTCGAATGTCAACAAGAAGTGACTTCACCCAACATCGCTTAGAGTACCTTTAAGCACTGACTGCATTTCTTTACATTCGAGTCCATGTTCAAACACTAAGAAACGCTTCATTGTTAACATACAGAGCTGTTTGAAACATTGCTGGAGGGACATTAAACAGGATGCGTCTGTCCGAGCTCATAACAGGTGTGCATAGGCATGCAAATACCTTTGTGAGGGAACGCAACTTTTCTTGGGGAATAAAAAAAAAAAAAAATCCCAAATTTTTACCACCATCATGTCCCTTTAGGGGCTCCGTACAATAACACTTAGTTGCTACTCCCATTTTAGCAATATCCATATGCATCTTGCAATATCCATATAAATGCTGGACCCATATACAGTAAACACATCTGACCCAGATCAAAATGCAGAAAATGTAGGACTACCAAACTCAGTCTATGATATATAATGATTGTATTAATGATTAGTAAAGGAAAACTTCCATTTTATTCTCAGTCATCGGATAATAACACACTAAAAGTGGAGGGCAAATGGAAGCTATCTTAATAAATACTATATAAGGCTGCAATTTTGGCTGTTGCTTCTCATTCTTACATGTGTCACTTTTTGATTAAAACTCATAATAGATGCACTCTCTACGGCTAATGTGGACGATGCATTCTAATCCACATTGATTTAATGTCACGTTGTTGTAATTACAAGCTGACATGTACACTTTCCACGCTTGCACGCTATTCCTCTCTCCCACTCTTCTCTCTTTTCTAACCCTCTGACATTTGTGTGTTTCTTTGCTTAAAAGGACCCTGATGTGTTCAAGGGAAGTTAGAAAAGGACAAAATCAATATTCAAAAAGAAACAGACATGTTTCTCTCTCTCACCCTCTCTTTTTTTTTCTTGTGTGCGGGCTATTTTTCCATCGGAGATTGAACATAAGGATAGTACGCATTAAGAATGGTCACTCTTGATGGGAGGGTGCTCAATTTGAATCAAGCCTGATGAAAGCTGTGAGGAGTACGAGGAGGCAGAAAGTAGAGCTGAGAAACAGGTTCACATCCACTTTAGACCCCCTCCCATTAGTCTCCACTTCATTGTGCATTCCCTCCCACTTTGTTTTTCCACTTCTTAGTCTCAGTCCTGGGGCCGTATTTTATCTTACCACTAGGAGTACTCCTAAATCGCA
The DNA here is from genome assembly GCF_988280905.1 of Pimephales promelas. Classification (NCBI taxonomy): domain Eukaryota; kingdom Metazoa; phylum Chordata; class Actinopteri; order Cypriniformes; family Leuciscidae; genus Pimephales; species Pimephales promelas. The sequence continues at coordinate 13,198,519 of NC_142774.1, forward strand.
TTAAAATATTTTAGCTAGGAGTTTTCTCTTAAAAGTTATTCACAACGCCTTTCAAACCTACTCTTAGTAAGGAAAAATGACAACTCCTAAACTAAGAGTGAGTCTTCGTTGCTATGGATGACATGCACGTGCTTCCTCGCAATGATCACGGTGATTGGTTGTTAGATGACAGGGCCATCATGTTCCAACACAGCAACACAGCAACAAATCATGGAATGTGTATCCTACACAAAATAATTATAATAAGAAAAAAAAAGTAATGTCATTGAAATGCATAGGCTATATAATGAAATGTTTGTGCAGGCTCCAGTGAAGTGTAATTCTAGAAAGGCAGAGAGAGAAAAGTCATGAATGAAATTATTCAAGATAGCCTAAGGGCCTGCAGTGTTTACATATCGCGTCTTTTGCGCGCTCAAGTTCGTTATTTTAAACGGTGTGCACGCCCGTTTTTTTCCAAGTGCGTCCGTATGGAGTGCACCGTAGGTCACGTGACAAGAACCAACCGGAGCGCAACCGCCCTAGCGCTTTGGAAAAAGGAGAATGCGGCGCCTTGCGTTTTTAGGCGCTATATGTGAATGGTGCCTAATACCCGAATGAAAACCACCACTTGCCTAATAATGAAAAAAACGACACTTGCATTAACACTTGCTTGGTTAACTGACATTCTATTAGCCTAACTAGACTACTTAAATCAAGGAAATGTTGCTCCTATTGAAGTAATGTAATAGTTGAATGACGGTGGATTATGAACTCGCCAAAACGGAAAAGAAACCCCGACTGGACGCAGGATCGGTTACTGCTGCTGACCCAGTTGGTGCTAGAAAAAAAAAAAAAAGTGAAATTCGGCGCTGGGATATCAAGCAAAACTAAGTGTGAGACATGGGAGAGGATTTGTTTGCAGATCAATGCAGCATTCCCGCTTGTGTCACGGACCCCGGATGACTGCGAGAGGCGATGGTGTGCTCTACAATCCTTTATGAATAGGTCTTAGCGAGTTAGGAGTCCTCTCAACTTTTTTTAAGCTGTCCCAGACTTAGGTGCTACTTTTAGGGATAAAATGCTTCGCGAATTACTCTTAGTGAAAAAAATTAGTTAGGAGTGACACGCCCATTATTTTTAGGAGTTTCTCCTAAATTCGCCAGTTAAGAGCTACTTTTAGCCTTAAAATTCTTTGTGAATACGGCCCCAGGACTGTTAACATTTGGTCGTACTTCAGCCTTTTCATTTCCTAAGTGACCCGCAGCCTTCCACTCTTCCCTCTGATTTCACCATCTTTTCAGATAGAAGAATCTGCAACAGGTAGCAAAGGTCTTTCAGAACACAAAGCTTTATTTTTGCAATTTTCTTTCCCTCGCTGTATGCAATCCTCTTCCCTCTTTGTGCCAACCTCGCGTTGTTCAGCTTGGCCTGAGCTTCACTTTCTTCACATTTTAACAGCCTTTCGATTTTTAGATTCCCTTCTGCCCTTTTAAACAGGCAAATTATTTTAATTATTTTCTGTGCCGTTATTCCTTTTTTCTCTGCCCCACTAATTCATTTTCATGAGTCATTAATGTTACATTGTCTCTTTCCTCAACTGTCCATAGAGTAGTTGAACTCATTTGTGCTGGACTAAAGCCCATTCAGAGGACAGCGAAGACATGCTGATCATATGACCTATACCCTTGTAATACAAATTGCCCATCACTCGTACAATCTATTGCCTTCATTGTTCTGGTCTTCACAAAGGATCCTCTCCAAATAATTTTTCTTTTTCAGTTCAAATAAATTACTTTAGATGCAAGTATTTGGCTTTCTTTTGTTTTCGATTCAGTATTCCTTAAAGATAAGACACGGCACGGCATGAGCATAACACATTTAGCATAACTATAAAATAAGAAAACTATGTAAATTCGCCTGCATGAGTACACCATACATCCATTCCTAAATCATCACTTCTGTTCTCTAACCTCTGCAAACCGCACTTTCTCTACAACATTTTATGACCCACTTTGAAAGCAGTTCTCAAACACCCCTGACGCGACCCAAAGCCTGGCCGTGTCACCTTGCTTCATACCATCTCAGATGAGACGCTCCAGTTTCTCACCAACCTTCATGTAATGACCTGTTTTTTTGTTGTTGTTGTTTTTTTGTTTCCATCCTCACTTCTTTACAACATCTCCAGTGATCTTCTGACTTACTTCTCTCACATCCTTAATTAGTGAAGTTGACTCCTTGGACTTCAAACTAGCTTGCACAACTCATAAAAGACACTTTAAGAACTCCAGACAGCGACTTAATGGTGTCATTTTGCATTTATTTTTCTATTGTGATTATTTGTGACTGCAAAGTTACCTAACTATTTTTGATTATCTGCTGCAGTTGTCTGTTGCTGCCTAGATCTATCTATCTATTTTCTCTTTGGACCAAGGTGGACATACATTTCATGCATTACCTTTGTTGAATTTCCTTGATTTGCAAATCATCTACCTGATATCCTAATATAAATGCTAATTGACCTATGGCTAAGACACGCCCCCTCCATTCACTCGGACAAACACGGCACGGGTGCTATGGCAGCTGTCACAGTAGGAGACATTTCACAGGAGGCAATTGGTGATTTTTGGAGACAGAAAAAAAAATATATATCATCTTGAAGTCACCTAATGGCTCTTTCAGACTGCACGATTTTCAAAGTAGTCAGGTCGCTGCTCTTTTCACACTGCATGACTATCTTGGCCAGCATTCAGTCGCTGCTGTGTTCACACTGGACGATGGATCGGCGACAGAAGGTTTCACACTGCATGACTTTAGAAAAATCGCCGACGGACTCTGTCTAGCACGCTGCACGCAAACTACATTTCACAACAAACACGCGTGAGATATGAAAAGGAAACAACGCGCGACACCACACGTGCAAGACCGGAGTTCTCACGTGAGACTTTTTTTTTCGACCCGGTTGTGGTACAGCTGGTGAAACAGACACGAGTGCTCCTGCCAAATTTCTACAAATTTTTCTTCCATTTATTGTGTCCAAATAGACCGAGAAGAAGCTTTTTTTGTTGAAACAATGCCATATCATGTTGATATGTGATCTATAACTCCTCCCCGAACTCCCTGCTGCTCTGTATCTTGCTCTCTCACTGGCTGCCGGTGATCGCCGATGTAGTTTTCAGTCAAAACACTTTTCACACAGCAGGATTTTGAATCGCCGACAGGTCCAGATATTTAGCATGCCAAATATCTCACGGGCGTCGGCGACTCGTCGGTGATTCTCTCAGTTCGCGTCTTTGTTCATTCACACTGCGTGATTGTCACTCGCGTGAACGAGCGCCGATTTGCCTGTGATTTCGGGCATTTGTCGGCGATTTCTCAAAACCTGTCGGCGAGCCAAAATCGTGGCTAAAATCATGCAGTCTGAACTCGGCATAAAGGGCATTAACTATGCATTGGAAGGTTCCTGTGTTGTGGACAATTAAATTCAGTGATGAAGTTATATTTGTACATGCTTTTCTTTTCTTAGCTGAACGGGTCTCAACAACATGGTGAGTGTTGAGCAGAAAGAGGAATCCGATACACATTACATTCAATTTTTCACTAGTAAAAAAACAATGCTTCATATAAATGAAACACTTATAACACTACTGAAACCCCTGCCATTACATTCATTGGGGCTCATTAAAATGAACTTAATGTGTTCATGTCTTTAAACGGGCAATTTTTAATAACCCTTTATAATCAATTAACTTTCGAAACAACCACAAACTAGTACATAAAAAGAAAGAACCTGATTCACAAACCAATGTAAAACAAAATAAATATGTGCTATTGGACGAATTTGGTATACTGCAATTTCCACTGCTGTGGCTGCTGATAGCCACTAATCAAAATCTGTGAAGCACTCGGTGCACAGGAACCCAGAGAGAAGGACTTATCGTGAAGTTGAGCTGAGTAATTGTCTCAAACTTGTACTTCCATCACTAGCACACAGAGAGCTAATCATACCTCCGTTTGCTCTGCATAGCTCTTGAGTGAGGCATGCTGGGACAGGGTTTGAATAAGAACCAATAGGGAATCTTCTCAAGGAGGCTGGATGCTGCCATGGTTACTGTACAGCAGGGCCTTGGAGACCGCCGCGTTGCTCTGGCATGGCTAATGACAGGATGTTTAAATGCTGCAGATTTGAAAGACCGACTTATGTGAACAGACCGCTCAAAACTGTGGCCAAGGGAAGGAGAGGGGGAGTAATTATTGGTATATGTTGGTTGTAATGACTGGAGGTGTCAAAGATTTATTTCCAGATGATGACACATCACTGGACTCACTAAATACAGCACAGGTCTTTTGCGTGTAATACAAATTAACTCCTCTCAGCAGCTTGTCACACATTCAAACACATCAGCCTGCCTGGCCATGCATTATTCAACAAGGCAAGGTCAATAGTTGAAAATAAACTTCTTATTTGAGAAAATGGCTCACTTAGCCGCAACCTATTCATTATAACACGGTCCTGTAAGCATCAATCAACAGACAGGCTGTTATTCACAGGCACAGGATGACCCACAGAGATCCACACTGTGCCATAATGTTATTTTAACCATATAAACCCTTTTGGGTCAACCATGTCAATAGCAGCCCAAATGATTCCGCTTTATCCACCTTATTCCTACGCTCCATGACGATTTGCACGAATTATGGGTGTAACTTCCGTTAAACCGTAAACAATCAGTGGAAGGCTCGTTCTATGAATGCAATCCGCTAAAAAAGTTGACTTTAAATATTTAGAAAAATCAACAAGGTACTTTCAACAGACCAAAAATAGCACCATAAACGCAAGTCTTTGGTTAAATATCACTGTAGTAGGCAAATATATATATCTGTATTGTATAACAAGCCTAGTCTGTCAATCAATCTCTTAAATGGCGGGACATTTTGAAACATTGGAAACTCTTTTCTTAAAAACATCCATGATTTTATAATAGTAAAATTGTAGTAACCACGTTTTTGGCGGATTTATTACTATTTAAATAACCACCGTTTTACCAAAAAAAGGCCTACCATGTTTTTTTTTTTTTTTTTTTTTTTTTGTAATTAAAACATTGGCTAATTTTCATAATGATTAACGTGACTAACTCTATCAAGTCCGTCAATAAATTGAATTCGGTTCTGTACTTGTTGATAATAATACAGCAAAGCCTATAACAGGATGACTAAAATATAAATATAGCATGATGAACCCTAGGTGTAACTGAGCTAGGTCACAGTAAATCATATTAATTTTTACTTTCTATAAATGTAGCTAAAATCAAATGGCAGCTCAAAACATATTCAATGTGTTTAATATACTAATTACATACTATACTGTTAACCTTTCCTGCTCAGCTTCCAGATCATAGTCGGTTGAGGTTTTGCATTGACCCAATAGATCATATTATGACATGTGTAAATGTAAAATTAAGTTTTAAAATAAGTTATTGTTAGTTTTTGTTTTGTGTGTGTGATTTTAGGTCACGTGGAAAGAGACACAAAACCACTTTCTCTGACCTTTACTTGGACTTTTTTCCTCCTGGTGGAATGACCGGCGCAATTCAACACATTTTCAAGAAACTGCTAAAGATCCATCTGTCACAGTCTGTCGTCCTCACCAGTGTGTCCCATCATCTGCACCACACTTCCCCGGATCCTTTTGTTTCTACTCCCGGACTCACTCCCCCAATCAGCCACCTGTTCCTCGTCCTGTCATCATCATTCTCACCTGTTTGCACCTCGTTTAGTTTGATTCCTGCTTGTATTTAGTTCTTCCTCTGTCAGTCAGTCTTTGTCGGTCAATGTTTGATGTTACTTGGTGTACCCCGTCTTCCTTACCTGTATTTACGAAATAAATGTATCTTCATCGTGATTCTGGACTCTGTCTGCTCTTCTGCCTGCACCACCCCGTGACACATCTTTTTCGTAAACACTTGCCCAATAACACTAAACCTTTGTTTAAAAAAATAAATAAATAAATAGTTGCTTCTATTGTTGTCTTAATTGGTAAGCCAATTAGGATAAAATGTAATTGTAAATGTTTGAATAATAAGTTATATTAGAGTATAAACGTATACAGCAATTGCCTTTTAATGTGGATATTTTTACATGTTCTAAATTATATAATAAGGTTGTATTTTCTATTAAACACTTATCTTGATGTTCAGAGTTTATGTTCAATTACTAATACTGTAAATGGCAGTATTCAATACTCATGCATTCAGTTAATATAACAGACATTGACTGTAAATGTTCTATTATTAAGTACTTAATTAGAGGTTGGTCAGTTGTGAAATTGGATCTGAACAAATGCAAATTTTAACAGTAAATTTAAAAACATTTGACATTTAAGAAAAATGTGTTCTTAATATATAAAATATTTATATTTTTACATAATATTAATTATGTATAAATATGAAGAGTTCAGATGCAAAAGCCTCTAAGTGCCATTTGAAATTTTCTTCTAGAATGATCATTTTTATCAAGCTTATATATTCAAGTTCAGTAATTTCACTTAAATGACAATTAATAGGTAATCTTCATTGCAATTTAAGTGAAATTACTAAACTTAAATATACAAGCTTGATAAAAATGATCATTCTAGAAGAAAATTTCAAATGGCACTTAGAGGCTTTTGCATCTGAACTCTTCATATATAAAGTATATACATGCAAATATGTGTGTGTATTTATATATACAAAATAATTATACACACTACACACACAAATATTATGTAAACACAAACTTTTATTTAGGATGCAATTAATCGCAATTAATTGTTGCCCAGCCCTAATATATATATATATATATATATATATATATATATATATATATATATATATTAGGGCTGGGCAACGATTAATCACTATCAATCGCGAATAATTGTATGAGATTTTCTTTTTTTCTACAGCAGTTTGACTGTAAAAATACAGAAATGTTTATGGTAAATATCTGGTTTTTTTTTGTTTTTTTTCCATAAAATAATTTTCGTAATAGTTTTTTATTGTAATTTGACGGTAAGTGGTTGCCAACTTTGCTGCCAGACTTCTTACCGTTATTTTACAATTTATTTATGTTTACAGTGTAGGATGCATTTTCATTTTAAGGACAAAATGTGTACGGTCAGAAAAAGCAGACAGTGGATGCGTAAGAACATAAGTGAAGCTTGCCAAGCTTGATGATGGAAAGACATCGAGAAGTTTCTGACACTGTCTGCAGAATTTTTTTCATTGACTAACTTGTCTATAATGTGTCTCAGACCACCTCTCTAAAGGTTTGAACAACCAGTTTCAAGTGTATCATTAATGCGTCTTGGTTGCATATAATGTTTTCACTAGCTATCCAATCAGTCAATGAATTTAGCAATGGGGTAAATGGGGCCTTAGTGAGTGCACAAGTGCGTGAGATACTGAGAGGGAAATTCACAAAGTATGAATAAGGAATTAAGCAAACAAGGTTATGGTGCAATCTGCCAAATAGTGCTGATTGCAATTTCACAACGCAATTCTCCTTCTTGTTAGCCATGTTCTGAGCGCTAAGTTGCAGATGATGCACCAGACTGCCATGAACTGCTGGAATTTGAGACTGTACAGCCTTACTCCGCCATTACAATCTAGGCATCACAATACAATCTAAAAGACAGAAAGATAATTTATCTATGTCCATGTGGCTTGATGCATTTCTGCTCTTCATCATCTGATTAAAATTTGATGAATTACTGTGCAAAAACTGATAAGAAATGTGGATAGTTATTAAAGCGGAAGTGGCAGAACTTTTTAATGAATTCACCCAAAATTTTACATGTGGAGAAGGAAATCATAAAAAAAAAAATATATTATTTGTGCCATAATGTGTATCTGCCAGTGAGTGCTACACAGATGTGACTGATGTTGAACCAGAGATGTCACAAAGATGGAGATATGGAGATTCTTTCCTTACAGCTGCATTGGAATCATCCCTCATCTGACAGTAACACTGTCAACAAACACACACACACACATGCAGATTACTGCTCACTGTTAACAGTCACTGTTTAAGCTGCTCCTAGATAAAAAGTCCTAGATTGTGCATATAATTGTAGCTCACTGTGTTAGAGCCTTTGTGACAAAGGGTTCGTCAAGGAGGAGAATCAATGATTAGCCAAATTATTCCAGAATGAAAAACACACTGTATTAACCATCAAATTGACAGCTCAGGCTCAGTGGAAATATGTGCCTCTACCTACATTTCTGCAAAATATACCTACTGCACTTTCCAGCTGTGATAAACACTAGATGAGATAAAATGCCAACAAATTGTACTTCCAAAACACAAATTATAATTACAGTAAGATTATTGATAATTAAAGACTAATGACAATGAATAATTTTCATGTGGTTCCTTTTATATTATGACCTCAAAACACTTTTTTTAAACTAATATATGTTGACGTTTGCATCACAAAACCAAATCCATATGGCTTTTTTGACATAGTATGCTTGCTCGGTAGCTCATATACAGCATTGCGCATGTGATGTTAAGTGCTTGAAGAGAGCCACACACCAGACATTTAATTCATGTTGCAAAAAACAGCCATTGCAATAAACGTTGCAAGATTCACGTAAAGTTTCAAATAAAGTTTAAATAGTTTTTACCGCCACTCACACGACATTCAACTTTGAGAGTGTCTCGAAAAGTGCAAAAAGCAGTGTAATATAATTTTACAGAAATGTCGCCTCAAGCACATATTTCCGGTCAGCACGGTTTTCAAATTAAATGTATAGAAAGAGTAACAGGCAATGCGTACTGGTCTTTTTTGCGCATGTTATATTCCCAGCATAGCACCACTTAAGCTTAGCTGCATATCCTGTGCAACTATAATGGATTATTTCACTTTGACCCGAAGCAAATGAGTGTCAAACAAACTTGTTTGGTAGCAGTTTAAGGCTATTTAAATGATTTAAGGTCATGTTTGTGTTTTTGAACTAGTTTTGAGCAAATAAAGCTCATACAGGGACAGCTGTTCTTGTAGAAGGTTTCAAGCAAAGGAAAGTAACTGGAGCATCAATCGCGGTGTCAGGGGAGCAAGTAGGAGCCGCTGAGGCTCTCTGGGTCCCCGGAATGTGCTTGGCTTGTGCTGCGTATAAAACTCCTATTCCTAGGTGTCTTGTTAGGGCTGCAAACATTCGCTCGGTAGAGAGAGAAACACCTATTTCTCCATGTTGCATCCCGGGAGGCTAGGACGCCATGCTAAACAAAGCTGAAGGAACAGCGGTGCGCACTATTATTTCACCCCACTAAGCTAATGATGCGTCACCATCGCCAATTCAGCCACGCAACCCCCTACACTCTGTCAGCACCCACTCTGTGACAAAACTCGCTCTGCTAACAAACCCACTTTGCCTGTTTGCGCCTTTCTTTCCATGTTGTACACGCAGGACTCATTACATTTTGTCCAACAAACCTATGTGTTCATTGAATATCCTGCAGAAAAACACCAGGAACTTCGAACAAAGGTAAGTGTAGGAGTTCCTCACATGAATGCTGAATGATGAATTCCACTTCTATACATTTTAAAGATTTACAGATGCAATGCGTCTTGAATAGGTTTGCACACACAGAAAATGCATTCATCCACACTTTAATATATAATGGAACTGTGGGATGAGTGATCAAAACCTAACTCTTCTTCAGCGGAGGTGCTATGTTTGATTTTTTTCCATCTAAAAAAAAAAAAACCCTTAAATTTGTGCCAATGTCAGGGCTAGAAATCAGTGTTGTAGTCGAGACCACCTGACTCGAGTCCGAGTAGAGACCGAGACCAGAGAGAGTCGAGTCCGAGTCGAGACCGAGACCAGTGAGGGTTGATTACCTAATTTACTTTTATTTACTTAGAGAAATCATTTTTTTATATATACTGAATTTACTTAGAGTTTAAAAAATATGATCAGTTTAGGGTAAAAAGGCCACATAGTAGGTGGTGTTAAAAGTAATTTTATTACAATTTGTCATGCGCAGTTGCGCACTAGAAAATCACCAATCACTGGGCGTGTCAATCAATTTAAAGAAATATTTTATTAACATACATTAATAATCATGAAAAATATTTTGAATTGAACTCGAGTGGACTCGGGAATAAGTCCGAGTCCTAAAAAGAAAATGTTCGAGTACGAGTCAATTCCGAGTCCAAATGCACACGAGTCCATGACAAGACCAAGACCATTAAAATATGGTCTCGAGACCGAGTCCGAGACGAGTCCGAGTCTCGAGTACTACAACACTGCTAGAAATGCTTCAACACTGGTGACACTAAATCTGTGTGCCATGTCAAGGACGACGTTTGTTTCACCTTTTCACAGGTGCCACTCTACATCCCTGAAAACCAGCCATTTTTCCGTAAATTTTCAATCATTGGCATATACAGTAGATGCTGATTTTCTAAGCTCATGCCAACATTTTTTTTTTCACTTGCTTGAGTGGATTTAACGAGCATCGCTTCTCTCTCCGAAAATTTAGTGAATGTAATTTGCCTAGAACAATTTTTTTTTACTTTTCACTCCTGCAAAGTACCTCTTGAAAGAGCACTGTGATAGGCTGATGAGGTAGCGCACCCTTTGATGATATGTTGACTAATATTGGACTTGGCAGCTCACAGTCGTCCTTGTCAACCTTGAACACCTGAAGACTTCATATCTGCAATATAAAATCAATAGGCTGCTGACAGCGCACATCATTTAAAGGGGCTGAAGGTTTTTTTGAATGGGAGATGAAAGTGTTCACATGCCAGCACCTGCCCTCCTACACTAATAAAACTATATGTGACTGTCAGCAAGAGATTTGTGATGAATTTGAGAATATTGTGTCTCAATCCCTAACACAATGTTTTAAAAGGAGACAAATGTCTATGAAAAGTGGGAAACGGTTGTGACGGAGGTGGCTTTAGAGGTTTGCGAGGAATTTTTATTGAAGCAGTCAGCGTACAGCAACACGTGTCCTTGCTAGGAACACCTTCAGCATGCTTAACCGAAGTCCCAAGAAAAGACCCGTTGGCCAAGTCTATTATATTTCACTTCATACTCCCTCGAACCATCTCTGTGTATTTCTCGCTCCTCTCAGGGGAATACATGAGCAATTCTCTTTCCCTAAAACTGTGTGTCTCTATTCAGGAGGCTGCAGCAATAAACTCCAGCCACACAGGACTGCAGTGTCAGCACTGTGTAAAGAAACACACACACACACACACACACCAGATGCCAAAGTTACTCAATACTAATAGATTACTAAAAAAAAAATTATCAAAAATAACAGTTCTATGTTTCGGGAAAATACATCATAAAAGCAAAAAGTAACATGTTTTCATGCAATGCTGTGCTGCATTTTTTTTTTTTGTGTGAGCAGCTCAAAGATTAAATGAAAAAAACACTACCACGTTGAAGCACCTATTGCTACGTGTTTCATCTCCCATCAAATTGTCTCCAAAGCAGATGTCTCAATTCAGGTAGCTGGTCACACACATGGAAGCCCAGCTGCCTCATCCTAATCCATTAGATTCACTATATTTCCGTGACTAAAAGAGGTAAAGGCTGTCTCAATCAGAATGAAAGAAACAGGCAAAAGTAGAGAGAGAATGAGTTAGGAAGAGCTAACTTCCAGACCCATCTATAATTGTTCCAGTGACTATCAACACCAAACAAACAAACTTGAAAAGGTGTTATGGAGCTGCCAGAATAATTATGGTAAAGAACCTGAGGAAAACAAAAAATGTGTTTTTTTATGAATACTCATTGGAACGGTAATAATAATAATAATAATAATAATAATGGAAACACTGTTCAAGTAATGTTTTATTAGTTGACAACTTTAGTTATCAACAACTAGAATGACCAATACTTTAACAGCATTAAGTTAATGTTCATTTCAACATTTACTAATACATTATAAAACAATAAATGTTGGATTTTCTAACATTAGTCAATGCACTGTGAACTAACATGAACAATCAATGGACAGCTGATTTTTTTTTATAACTACTGTAGGATTAACAAAGATTAATAAATAACAAATATATTGCTCATTGTTAGTTCATATTAGTTATTATATGTTAACAAATGAGAGCTACTTGTAGTGTTATCACAATGATAACACATTTTCATTTTATTGCATGATTTGTCCAGAAAAGTGTTGCATACCAGACTACACAAAAACGAGTGAAATAACCGGAGAAGAGATGCCATTGCAAGAGGAAGGGAAAGGCTATTTGAATAAATATTACAAGGGCAGATGAGTAAAAACAAGAATAATGATGTGCATGGATAAATCATTTATAACAGATACTGCAATATTCTATTAAACATAGAAATTCAATTTAAACATAGAAGTCCATTTTGATTCCATAGTAACTTTAAAATAACTATTAAATACCTTCATTTTTTAGGCTAAATTGCATTTCTTTCTTTCTTTCTTTCTTTCTTTCTTTCTTTCTTTCTTTCTTTCTTTCTTTCTTTCTTTCTTTCTTTCTTTCTTTTCTTTCTTTCTTTCTTTCTTTCTTTCAATAAAAAAATAAATAAATAAAAATACCTGAATAAAATACCAACAACACATAAATAAAAATAATCCACAGAGTGCTAAGGAGAGAATTAAACTGTGTATGCAAATGAATCTAAACTGAGTGAACGAATGAACATTAGTTCTGGAGTCAGCTTATGAGTGTGATGAAAGACAGAGAAAGTCCAGAGGAAGAATAAAAGAAAACATCAAGGTTAAAGCTCTCTGTAAGTATAGTTTTCCAAGCTACGGTGTACTAGCACCAGGACTGTGCTGATTGTGTGCGCAATTAGTTATAACAGATTTTACATACGGGTCAGGGGACACGATTAATTGTATTTTAAAAATTAATCACACTACATTAACATGTCAAATTGACAGGCCTAAAAATACACACACACACACACACACACAAAGTAGGACACAGAGACTGCTGGTATATTTTTAATTATTAAAATAAAAGTGCTAATAAAAGTGCTGATTCTCATCTTTTAGGCAGTACTGACTGTCCTCAGTATGTTTTAAAAAGCTCCGTTATATGAGTATAAAGGGAAACCTGGGAAAAAACAAACAAACAAACAAAAAAAAAAATTGAAAAAGCGAGAGCCATTAGGCCATTGACCAAACACCAGCTATTAACCCAATATGTACATGTAAACTCTTTTGAAAAGCATGTTTTGGGAATCCCTCAGAACTAGTGGGCCACTATAAAAAGACAGTTATCAAATTGAAAGCTCTAAAAAGCAATTACTCCATTGTAGATGTAGAATGACTCATAAAAGTATAACTTTAATTGCCATTAATTGCACAAGGGTGACTGCCTCTGCATGCCTAATGTTCTACTGTAAGTGCACGTGGACATGAATATTGAGGATGCGTGGAGACTTTACAATGTTTTAAAGAACTATGATGTGTAAACTGTGTAAATAGATGCTACAAAATTGTTGAGAATTTCTATTAATTTATTGTGCATTTCATGTATTGATTCATTTCTGTTAATTTAATTGGATTCATTTTTGACAGAATTATTGTTAAATGAACATTAGAACATTAACTCTCATTAAAGCACTTTGTAGTGCTCTCAATTTGTTTGAACTGACGAAGTTGAACTGAAGAAGATACTAAACAAGTCTGTCCTTCAAATATTGTACTATTACACTTTTTTTCTTGTACAACTTAGTTCTGTCAATAAAGCAGGCAATTAAAATGAAGTTTAAGAAAGCTGAGAACAGAAATCACTGACAAGCGATCAGATCATATGATGCGATTTTTTTTAATATGTATTGCAGATGTGCATACTTAAGGTTAAATTTGTTCCCCAAGTCTTAGATTACACTTAATTAAAATTACAATTAAAAAAAAAAAAACCTTTCTGTAACGATCTAACCAATTAAAGTTGATTGGCTGTGAGCTTAAATGGTAGCCATGTGTTCATTTGCATTGTACTGTACAAATGGCATTGTGTGTCATTTAAGACTATGAGAGAACACTTAAGATTGGGAATAAACTTAACAAGCACATAGACACTAAACAGATCTATTGAAAGTCTGTGGACGTAGATGTGGATAGGTAAGTCACAATATAATCATATCCAAATCAATTAGGGTGAGCAGTTTTTACACCCTCAAGTTTTAACATAGTTTTAAGATCAGAAACTTAACTTCTACTAAACTCCTTTATAAATAATTTATATATTAAAAAATATATTTCGTAAATTTACGAAACAAAGGCTTTTTATCAGCTGAAACAAAAGTGCACTGTACAGGGAATATGGTGGGCTTCCAAACGAAAGGCTGTACACACACACACACACACACACACACACACACGCACACACACACACACACAACATGAACAGATGTTTATTTATAAAGTAGCAGCAGGCAGGACATGACAGAGGTCACTACAGGCGGGGTCAGCACGAGTCCCCATGAATTATTGATACTCATCATGTCTGAATGTGTGTGAAAGAGGGAACAGCCTGGAGCGCACTATAAGCACGGAACACAAGTGACAAATTTTGACACTAACTTTTCAGCTAAAGTGTGACCCATTTCTACATGAGGAAGCGACTGGATATATATATATATATATATATATATATATATATATATATATATATATACACAAATATTTAACAAATAAATAAATAAATTAGGGCTGTGCAAAAATTAATTGCGAATAATCGAATCCAAAATAAAAGTCTGTGTTTACATAATATATTTGTGTGTGCTGTATATAATTATTTTGTATATATAAATACACACACACGCATGTATATATTTAAGAAAATGTGTTATTCATATATAAAATATTTATATAATTTAGATTATGTATTTTTATACAGAATTTAAGCTCATATAATTCTTAAATATATACATGCATGCATAGGTATTTATATATACAGCACACACAAATATAGTATGTAAACACAGACTTTAATTGCAATTAATTTCTGCACAGCCCTAAAATAAATCTTTTTTCTGTAAAAAGTTACAAGCACCAACAACAATAATAGACAACATAAATAAATTTGCCTTTGTGGTTTCCGCTTAATGCTCACAATGCTGTGTTGTCAAACAGAGATTCGCCTAATGAACAAATACAGAACATTGAGTCAATAGTGAAATAAACAAAAAAATGAGTGCTATTAATATATATATATATATATATATATATATATATATATAAATATATATATATATATATATATATATATATATATATACACGTGTATATATACAGTATATACACTAAAATTCTGTATATATATATATATATATATATATATATATATACGTATATATATATATATATATATATATACGTATATATATACAGTATATACACTAAAATTCTGTAAAAGTTATTTTTTTTCAAACCATCTGACAAATTTGAGCTCAACTACTACCTTTGTGTTTTTGTGAATCCAAGTTCAGTTCCGATCCAGCTGCTATTACCACTAATACATCTTTTAAAGTATTTATAATAATGTTCCCCTCTGACACTTTAGGCACCCTTTAGCATCAGTTAGATGACACCCTAGGATTACGTCTAACCCTTACCCTACCCCAGACCTAAACCAACCCGCATCATCTAACTGACACTTTACCTTTGGCGTCAGTTAGATGACGCCCTCGGATGAGAATGCGTCGAAATACAATAGAACGCACACAATGGACAAAGACATTGATGTGCATGTGTACATGGAGAAACAATCATTTAAAGAATTGAACATTGAAATAAACTATATATTGACTTCTAAATCCACTTTTTTAATTATCTGCAAACAATAGTTGAATGTCTTTTAGTTATCTTTTAACAATATATTGGATTTTACATCAAATATACAAATAGAGAAAATGCACTATTAATTTTATTAATTATTCAACACATCAAAACATATTTTATTGACTAAAGTAAATATGATACATGACCAGAGAATTTTTTTTGTCTCTCTCTCTCTCTGATATGAAAATCTTGGAGATTTCAGCAGTAAGAAACCGAACATAAACACAAATAGGGGAAAACATCAACTCAACTGGGCACACAGATAGCAGATGTTAGCTGTGTGCAAAGGCAAATAAAAACAGCCGGTCCACTTCAGCGAGATGTAATCTGATCCATTACTGTCCTATCTTTCAACAAAAAAACACACACATACAAGTTGTTTTCAGGCATACTCTCAGAGGAGTGAAAAAAAAAAAAAATTGCAAGCACCCTGACCAACCAGAAACCTCTTTGTTCATAAGTTTAGATACCACAAATTATAAGTTGCTGCAGCTTACGGTCTCAAATAAAGGCACGGCTGATGATTGACTCCCTGTAAAACACAGATTTGATTGGTGCCCTTTAGGATGGGTCTGAGTGCACTTTCTCTCTGTCCGATGCAGACACTTCACCTCCTCTATATTAAACCACTAGACAAGGCACACAGGGTCCCAAACTCATTTCGAATGGTATTGATCCCTTCCACAAATAAGAACCCACACCACAATTTATTTGCGTCCCCTCAGGTATCATCTGTTTAAACATTTTCCTGAATCAATCAGTGTGGGCTCTCCAGGGGGACGCCGTCTCGCACCAGTCTGGTTATTATCACCCTGTTGATGAAAGATGCGCCCGCCTGCACTGGTCTGGGAACAGCTTTTAGGAAGTTACACACTTAGGGTTCTTCAAAACATGTCTCTTTTGGGACTTTTACAGCAATTTGATTCTCCGAGTCATCCAGAAAGGACTCATCATGTTCCATCTTTTTTAAGGGTACAACTACTGTACGATAAATATCTTTTATTTCCTGCCATGAAAAAGTTACTTTGTAAAGGACTTATTATTATGCCGCGTTTTTCTTTTATTTGACTTGAAGTTTAGTTTACTTATAGCACATTCACTGTAAAAAATGATTTTTTTGGTGAAGTAAATACTAGTGAAAAAACCCAATGTAATTTACTTGAAAAAGTTAGTTCAGACAAGAATTTAAAAAACGAAGTAAATTCCATATCAGTACTTAATTCAAGCCAGTAGAAATGAAAGTGTAAATATCAACTCAATAAAATTAAGTAAAAATTACTCAACTTTTCTGATACTGGGGTTCCCATCATGCACTGGACCTTGAATAATTAATGAGGCTCATTTTTCACTGGTTTCCAGCTGTATTTACACTGTTTTATCATTGGTATTTGTTGTCAGTATTAGTAAATTGCCATTTTGTGACATTTCGAGTAAATTTTTTGCTCAAAATGACACATTCAAACACAAAACGACCCATCAAATGTTACCGCCATTGTGTATTGTCTACCAAGTATTGAGGTGTTTGCATTCTGACATGATGTATACATAAATTACTTAGATGATCTAAGTAAAGCACATATAACTGACTAATAAAATTCAAGATTTTTGTTTTAGTGAAATGTAATACAAAGGCAAAGGAAGTCAATATTAATCAACCTTTTACTAGCCGAGTTAAAATTACTTATTTTTTGTAAAGTTTACTTAATTCCATATTCCAAGTAAATTTAACTTAAAGATTTCTAATTAAAGCTACTGATAAATATGTTTAGGTTTTTACTTGGCAAATCTTTGCAAATTTACTAGCATTTACTGAGTGAGATAGTTTAGCAAGGTTTTTTCAAGTAAATCCTACTACAAATATTTTACAGTGTTCCTTCAAACAATTACAACAAATCTTTTCTTTCCTTGGCAGCCATAGTCCAGAGCATGCTCAAGTGTCGCTGACATTTCATACCTACTGAGCTGCTTATAAAATTTCTGATTCCTCCATCTCAATTCTATTATACCACAAGAATGTTAACAACATGTCTCATAAAATAAGAGAGAGAGAAAAAATACGAAATGATTGGCTCGTATCTCTGCATAGTAAATCATTGTGATTTATGATAGTTTTGTATCTCATCTTTACTCGATCATAAATCTGATTGTCCAATATTATTTAAAATGCTTCCACATTTGACTCATGACTCTTATAATTGAATAAAAAATAGTGTTAACGTGCTGTTTAAAAAAATGGAGTTTTGAGGTAAGCCTCCTTAATGACACAAATATGTTTAAATATTGAACTCAACCATTTGTTTAGTTTGAACTATTTGACAGATTCGATAAATTGTACCATTATGTTCCAGAGAATGCTGAATAGTTTACACAACCAATGCTTAATAATGTGGTATGTCCAAAACATTTGCATAATTACTTTTCCCCCTTGCAATGTATTATTTGATAATAACTCATGATAAAAAATGATTAAGATTACTGAACTGAAAAAAAAGGAATTTGACATTAAATGATTTTTCTTTAATACATTTAAAATCAATTCTGCTGTTTTCTTTCTGCAGATATGTTGTACAAGTTGGCAGCGCAATAAACAGCCTCAAAGAAAAAGAATGCAACCATGAGGATATGCGACAAGAGCATAGAATTGATTGTGAGGCAGTCAGAGAGTTCAAGCTATTTTCCCTCTAACTACTTCCAGTCATCATCAATATGAATAGTCAACATCTACTGGAGTAGTGGAAGAGTAGAGTGCACTTCAACAAAATCTACTTCATTAGAAAGAAAAGCAAACATAGATTTGTATGTTAGCATACAATATAGAAATAAATAAACAAGCATAATAAAATGCCAGTGAGTGACACAAACAAACTACACATAGGCGGTGAGTTAAATTATTTCCCATCATCCCTTAATATGAAAGACGTGATTTCCATTCCAAGGTATTTATCAGAGGAATCTTTTAAAAGAGATGTAGGCACTTCAAATACTTGCCCTGAGTCTGCAAATTGCAACTCCTGTTAGAATTCCAATGTGAACTGTACAATGAGAACTAAATGTTGTGACCACCAAAAATAAATAAATACAAAAGGTCATGTTTCTAATTTGTAAAGGACCTATCAAGACATTTGTTATCGGTCTCTGTTAAATGTGTATATAATTTTGTGGTACAGCCGACCCAGGACAGTGTTGCAGAAAAGATAGAGCGGCTATTGTGCGACACACCGTGACTAACAACTTCCTCATTGCTAATCTTCACCGTGTGCTTGTCGTTTGTATGTTTATTGCTCCTAAAGCTTGGACCAGATGTGCCTGTTTAGAAACTGTGACGGACAGGGAAAGAGAAGTTTGGAGCGCTGAAGCTATTGTTAGGAAATTCACTCTGAATTGCACCAGGAGACGACAATTAAGTGGAACCCAGATTTTCTTTGACTGGTTTAGGATGCACTCATCACAATGCCTTTTGTAAAAAAAAAATACAAGAACACGCACAAGCTCAAACTAAAAACAAAGAGCATACTTTACTATCAGTATATGTGTTCAAAGAATATGTTTAAGACAATATTAAAAGTGTTTCTTGTAAAAGTGTTATATTAATTAATTTATAGACATTGAAAAATGGCAAGAATAACCTTTTGCTGATTAATGGAGCTTTCTCCTGATTCACTGAGGCACTTACCATATTTAAAACTGTTTTGCCGAAATGAATACACTTATGTATAATACACAAGTAGTTTTGCTTTTGCACATTTTTAATAGCTTTTTTTGTGCACACATTGTACAGGTTTGCTCTTATACTCTTGAGACTTGAAATCTCATCATAAAAATATGAATAACTACATTTAATTAATAATAACAATAACAACATAAAAGTAAAATAATAAATACAGTGTGGAAATTATATATTTAATGCGTAGACAATTTTTAAAGGGATTATATTCCAGACTTTTGCCATCAATAAACTCAATGTACTGAGTGTAAATTGTATGTTTGTGTACACACAAAACATTAGCCTTAGCAAGACGAACCTTTTTTTTCTTTCTTTTTTTTTCTGTGTCAATACACACCTATTATACAATTCATCAGCACATTTGCTGTTCATCTCCACTCGTTGCTAATGACTATGCTCAAATCAGGGCACCCTATTTAAGCAGATTCAATTTGCTCCTAATTGCTTGCTGCTCGCTCTCTGCAATATTGAAACAGGACTCAATGTATTCACTCTCCATCATCTCTGAAAGTTTTCACAAAGCTATAAACTAAGTTTCTTTTAATGCTCATTGTTAAAAGTTATTAGGATATGGGCAACACGCTGTTGCAAATGCTATCCATTTGATTGGGCTTAGTCGTTTTCATTTAAATGCTCTTGGCTCATGCGATCATATTGACTGTGCTTTTACTTACTGTATTCGTTGTCATTTGCATATGCAGTGATTTAGCCTTATGCAGCAAACTGAATTATTTCTGCTGTGGCACAGCTCTAAAAAGACATAACAGTCACTATTCAGTGAGTCAATTAAAAGAAAGTATCATCAGCTAAATCTTACTTGTCTTTCCAACGCATTCTCATCCTTTGACATCCTATGACAAAACGGCCAAATACTACGCACATGGTACCCGTTATCGTTAATATAACACGCACTGTGATGGGTAGGTTTAGGTGTGGGGTAGGGTAGCGTTAGGGTTGGGTTTTATCCGATACCAGTACCTACTCTGTATTTTTTAAACAGTTCTTGAAACGGTACTTAAGAAAACGGAACCGCACACACTTTGTCAAAAAAATAATAATGCCCCTTTATTTACAGGGCCAAACTGGACACAATATTAACTTACAATATAAATACAAGTAACATATGGTAATAATAAATAAACCAATAAAAAATAAAAGTTAATATTTACATAATATGAAATAAAATGATATTATATTAAACAATGTAATTATACTGGAGATTAATAGAGATTACTACCAGGGTAATATAATATCGACATGTCTCCCGTATATTGATAACGGCTCCCGGATGATCGCAAATTAGTTCAAATCTCCCGGAATCTAGAGCGAGCGAGCAAGACAGATCAGACAGTGCTTCAATAAACCATATAGTGCGCGCAAGTCAGAGAGGGAGAGGGAGACAGCGAGAGACTGCGTGTGTGCACCTCATGCCACAGACTCAGGCATCGAAATCAGGCACCGAAATGTTCATTCTAATTCGGTCTGGTTACTACCATTTACGTCAGAACCGGTTCCCTATTGGTACCAAGTTTTGGTACCCAACTCTAGGTAGCGTAGTCTCATATTATGGTAAATGATTTATGACGCCTTGGGTTTGCGTGTTATATTAACGATAAAGGGTGCCATGTGCGTAGTATTTCGCCATTTTGTCATATAGCGCCACATATGACGCTAAAGGATGAGAACGGGCTGGTCTTTCTTCTGCATTGCTCCTGGATGCGCCTACTGACTGCTTTAGGGCCTGTTCACGTATCGTGTCTTTTGCGCGCTAAATTTCGTTATTTCAAATGTAGGCGTGCGGTATGCGGGCTCATAATAGAAGCAATGCGGGTGACCTATGAAGAATGCTTGCAGCATTCCGAAAAGTTGAGATGTTATATCTCGATGAAGGCGTGGATGCCTTCAAAAAAAATCTAAACAAAACAAAAAAACCGAGCGTGTCGCTTTTGTGGCCCAAAAGACGCGATAATTCCCTAATTCATCTTTTTTATCACAAGAGGTTGCTTGGCATGTTTGGGGGAAATATTTCAGCTGTCCTAGTCCTAATTCATGTGAGCATTCCCTAATGCTGCTGCTGTCCCCTGACTCTCTGCTATTTCATGGTGCTCAAAAAAGGTCAGAGGACTCCCTGAACAGAGCCATTCTGCCAAATTTTAATTATAAACTTAAATTGCTTTTTATTCAATACAATTTCCTAATCATTTATTGTCATGTGTGTTCTTGACTTAATGGACCTGACAGGAATATTTGTCAACCAGTCTGCAATTGACAACAGTCATCATCATCATCAGCACTAAAGCGTTACCAAACCCTGCATATTTTCAGCATGCTTTGAAAAGACATTATGGTAAGTATAACTTGTGCATAGAACATTTGCTGTGAGCATTACACTACAGAGACATCCGTGTGTTGAGGGGGGTATTCATATCCACCCAACACAGAGGCTAAAATCCTGTGGTTGTGAGGGCAAGTGCTGCTCAGTGGCAGGAAAGAGAAAAGGATGTGACACGAGCCACCTCCCTCATGAACACTGCAAGTATTTTCAAGTCAGCAGTTGAAATATTCATGACTGCGCTCATGTAGCGCTTTTTAACCTTTTCCTGACCCCATTTAAGCATTAGATGCTTCTTAGAAAGTTATGTGGGCCAGAAGGAGTCAAAACAGATTTGAGTCGCCATGACAGTTGTACCACCCCCCGCCTTTTTTCTTTCTTTGTTTCTTCACTCCCTATTAAACTACAGGATCAGGATTTTGTGTGTAAGTAAGGTACAGTGTGTACATATGCATTTGTATTTTTTTCTGATTAGTCATTGTGCATGATGAGCAACAGATGAATAGAAACATTCTCCTGGTAGGACAAGATTTTGTAGGACAAGTATTCTGAACAAGCTATGAGGGTGTCAGCTTTCTCAAAAAATTATTTGTTTATTTATTTATTTATTTATTTTGCTAAAGGGACACATTGTCAGAGAGACAACAAAGCCCTAATTATGACTGGTGTTGCATTGCCAAAATAAATCAATAGTTTAAGTGTAGAGCCATGACTCAAGGAACAGCCAGTTTGCGATGCTCAAAAAAACATAAAATATACCAGCCCATTCTCACCCCCAAGGCGTCACTTAACTGACGCCTTGGGAAGCATTTGGACATGCTTCAATATCTGACGCTTTAGGCGCCCTTTAGCGTCAGTTAGATGACGCCCTAGGATCGCGTGTACCCTACCCCCACACCTAAACTTAACCGCGTCCTCTAACTGACGCTTTCCTTTAGCGTCAGTTAGATGACGCCGTAGGATCGCGTCATGTAAGTGACGCTAAAGGGCGCCTAAAACGTCAAATATTGAAGCATGGTCAAAGGTGACGCCTTGGGGTGAGAATGCGTTGAATATACACACATACACACACCTCTCTGGATAGAGTTGAAAACTGAGTCAAAAGTATGGCATTTCACCCCAATATATCAATCAATTAAAATGACCAATAATATTTGTGACCTTTCCAGTCATTCATTGAATGAAGATTTTGTTTAATCATTCCATTCCATAGAGGTTTTTCATTTAATTTAAAACATTTAAAAAAAAAAAAAAAAAAGTTAAAATGGTGAAAAACAAAATGAACATAGTTACCACAATAGTTTTACAATTTTTCTTCCGTAACATATTCGCTTTCAAGACTATTGGACATAAAACATAATGTTTTTTATGTATTCATAATTTTTTTTTCCTCTAAAATGTCAACAAAATTAAACGCACATTTTGAATCTGTCTTTCAGATTTATGTTCTAGACTTGTATAAAATTCCACATTTAAGTAGATACTGACTCATATGTGAATTTAAACCTAGCATTTCATAAAACTTGTTTTACAAAACTTAATACATACTGTTACAAATCAACTGAGGAAGTATAGTGATTAACATTTTACCCTATTCTTTTGTGATGTCTTGTCTTACATTTTTATAACTTCTATGTAACTTAATTATGATACGTTGATGCTACTACTACTACTGAAGTAGTATTACTTAGTATTACTACTACTACTACTACTAATAATAATAATAATAATAATAATGAAACTATAAACACTCAAATTTTTTGTATATGGTCAACAAGACTATTTCCTAGTCCAGGTTACTAAGTGAAGTTTTGCATTCATTCCTGAGTCTCAGCTGACTCCACAGAATCAACAGGGCAACTAAAAGTTCAGTAAACTTAGAATTGACAGAGTTGTGAATATATTTGCAAAGTAGTGCTCTGACATATCTGAGTGGACATGTAGAGACAGACAGGGCACTAGCGGTTCCCTAAGGGGACTGAGAGTGCTAACTCCTGTGGCTTATTGCTGAAGACTTGTTTCAGTCCTTATTGTAATATATGTATAAATATGCACTACTGGAGGCATCTGGGTGGAGTGAGAGGCTACAGGGACATGTCAGCACACAGAGTGGCCTGACTGCAGTCATACACCAGCACACACACGTGCCCCCATGTGTGCCCCCTTATACACACAGATATTTAAATTTCATCCCTGTCATGACTACATATGCATGACAGAAACCTTTCAGAAACTGCATCCAAAGAGTTTTCTGTCGAGTTAACCCTCTGCAAATATATGACTTGGTTCAATTCTGGAAGTAAGGAGGGATTGGGAAAAAAAAAAAAAAAAAAAAAAAAAAAAAACAACTGTCAGCCAATTCTGACAGCCAACTGCACTGTATGGAAATTTCCCTCCACCTCCTGACAACTTTCCTTGCCTCTTTTTTTTTTTTTTTTGGCAGAAACTTCCAGAAAAAGGAGATGTATTTACTGACTTGCTGGTGCAGAGTCACTTAGGCATCTGAGGAAGAGGAATGCAAATCCATAATTTAACAGTGTGGTGAAGGTGTCAGGGAAACTGACTCACCATTTGTGGCAAAAGCTGAACTTTTCGCTTTCTCGAGCACAGGTGACATTGCTGTGAAAGGGTGAGGGAGGCTCTCCAAGCCTCTCAGAAGAAGAAGACCAACAGACATGACTCAACTCTTCAGGGTCAAACACAGGGCATCCACAAGCTCCCAGGAAAAAAAACCAAAAAAAACATCACTCTGCAGTCATGAGAAATGGCATCTTCCAAAAGAGCGTCTGCTCAGAAGACAGATTTGGCATTTGAAATTATTCTTGCCAACTGAGATATAAATGGTGCAGTAAAATGCTAAGTTGTGTCATACTTAAAGAAATGAAACGACTAACAATCCATCGTGATCACCGCATTTTTCTTTCTTTCTTTCTTTCTTTCTTTCTTTCTTTCTTTCTTTCTTTCTTTCTTTCTTTCTTTCTTTCTTTCTTTCTTTCTTTCTTTCTTTCTTTCTTTCTTTCTTTCTTTCTTTCTTTCTTTCTTTCTTTCTTTCTTTCTCCTTCCTTCCTTCCTTCCTTCCTTCAAAAAGGAAGGCCATCTGATTAATACAATAAAAAATAACATTATTTATATTATCATAATATTCATTAAAATATCATTAAAATGTAATAGCCCTAAAATGTGCATCATGTACAGAAAATGCCTTCGACAGACACTATTAAAATGGTAACCTGCATTTGTCATCTTTGAAGAGCTATTTCTACCTGATTGTGTCCTTTATTTATTTTGTTGTGTAAAGGTATTTTGATAATAATAATAATAATAATAATAATAAAATAATAATAATAATACTTCTTCTAATACTAATGCTATGATTATTAATAGTTAACTGATAACTAATAGGCAAAAATCTAGATGTGCGAACTAGGTTTTGCTCAAACCTTTACTCGATAAAAGAACCCAATTGAAGCATTTGCATAACATTGTCAAGCTATTAAGATCATTCTGTGTTAGTTTGTGCATGTTGTAAACTCACTTATAATGCTTGAAAGATCTGTCGAAAGTACCGTTTAAAACACTCTCCACTGTGCACTCAAGATTAGTTGGGTCACAGACCTGGCAAGGTGCAAATGCATACACACATGCACAAACATACACATGCACTGCCTCTCAGGAACTTTTTTTTTATGGCTGCAGAGTGCCACCATGGAGCCACTCCAGCTTTAGCTGCTCCTCAATTATGCAGTAGAGTTTTTTGACCTGCTGCACAGATCTCTCCCCTCCTCAATTATGAATGGACCTCTTGATTGAGGTGGGTTGCTTTCCACTCATCCCTCCCTCTCTCTTTTTATTCCTCTAAACGAAGAGGCGCCACTGCTCCTGCCGTCAGAGAACAACTGAATGCACGTTGAAAGGGTTTGGAGAATTATGGGATGGGAAAAGGCATTAAATGCAACGGGTGGTGGTAATTTTCATTTCGTGATGCTTTGGTCAAAATGTGAAATGAAGATGTTGGTGAATAAGTGAAACCACCACAACATTCTCTTAATGTTTTTGAGATGTACAAATGTGGCTGCACTTACTAGTTTCCTGAAAATTGCCGCTGTACTTCCTTTAGAAATGAGTGGAGAAATAACACTAACGGAAAAAATAAATAAATAAATAAATAAATAATTGTGTAATTTTCACAAGCAAGTAATGGCCATTATAATCATGAACAAAAAAAAACCTCTGATAACATGTTTTATTTTTAATTGATTTTTTTTGTGTGTGTGTGTGTGTGTGTGTGTGTGTGGGTGTGGGTGTGTGTGTGTTGATGCTGCTCTCAACATAACAGGGCATGTCATTAATTAAAAACGATCTGACAAAGAACTGCTGCTACACTGCAGACATATTTTTCCTGCATTATCTTCAAAAACATTGAACCAAAATTGATTTAGACCTGGATTCAATTATTCACTGTTTACATATAACAGGATAACAGGATTTTCAGATCCACTTCGTGACAAAATAATATATTTCTTTTACAGTGATTGTGTATCTTTTTGCAATCAAAGCTTAATATTACAGCTATACATGTCTTGTGAACAAATAGAAATTAATCTCTAGAGGTTTCGTCAAAGAGCAATTTTTTTTGTCATCTTCAAAAAGTGTATGTTTTGGAGAATGTGATTCTGTGAGGATATTGAACTCACAGAATGATCTCTGCAGGGTTGTTCACAACATAATATGTTATCAATTAATTCAGCGGGACACCTGATAACACAATTAACTCTATTCAACAGTTCCTTTTCCTTAAAAGGCAAATAGCTGCTCTTAATCTGAGAAGCAAGGACGTCTTGTATTTTGTGTATGCCATTTAAAAGGGTAGCACTTTCAAAGACTTACAGAAATCACTTTGATTTTTTTTTTTCTGCCAGAGCTGGAACATAATTTTAGAAAAAAAAAGAAAAAAAAAGCATGGACTTAATGTTTAAAAAGCATAAACATTTGCATAC
Organism: Pimephales promelas; assembly: GCF_988280905.1. Lineage (NCBI taxonomy): Eukaryota > Metazoa > Chordata > Actinopteri > Cypriniformes > Leuciscidae > Pimephales > Pimephales promelas. The sequence goes on from NC_142774.1 coordinate 13,225,391, forward strand.
AAATTAAAAATTAAGACACCTACAAAAAGGCAGAGTCATTTCAAACTGTGCCAAACCTAATCAATCCACACACTTCTCCAGACCATCTTAATCAATCCTCCAACTACTTTTGAATCTAAGTGTGGGTCACTTTTGATTGCAAATCTCCCAGAATAAAGAGTGCAGATTCAGTACTTACAAAGCTTAATGAACACAGCTGACTTGCTTAATTGTGATTTATTGTTTCGCCTCCTTCCTTCGGCCCTTGGGATGATTGTGGAAGAAGAAATTAATGGGGTCAATTGGTCTATTTTTGTTGCGCTAATTTGCCTGCGTCAAAGACTACATTAACCTGTGAGTCTTACTGTCTCAGGTGCCTCTGCGCTCTCCTGACGGAACGTGTGTTAAGGATGGAGGGCCTCAAGTCACAAAACGTCACAAAAACCAGGCCAGGGTAAGAGCGACTTTATTGACATCTAGCTTGTCATGGAGCTTGTTGAAATAGAGCTTCTAAAAATTCTGCTGAGACATGGCTGAGAATTATGAATTACTAATCATGTTTCATACTGTACGCATGGGTAGTCTCAGTATGTTATAATCCTAGTTGAGTCTGTTTGATTTAGCTTGACAAGAGTGGCTCTGAATAGTGGCGATCCAACCGATATTTTAGACAGTCTTTACAGAATAAGAACTGAAAAAAAAAAGTTAAATAATGAAAAGGTTTTCAGAAATAAAATGGCATCAAAAACATTTGTTATAAATACAGTTGCTACTTGGACACTGAAAGCACAAGACGTTTTTAGTGTTTTATAATCTTTCAAATATATTTAGTCAAAACCTGCATGAATCCACACTGGGGACAGATATTTGCCAACAATAATTCAAAGTTTGTTTGTATCTTTTGTCTCTGAAGGCAACTGACTGTCTTCAGAAAGGCTTTGACTTTTCCTCTTACCTCAGTATAAAGTAGTCTTATAATTGCTTTGTGTACAGCGGAAATCAAAGAAGCCACTGCTCTTCCATAAGCACCATCTACTGTCAGAGAGTGAATTTGATATTTTATTCAGTCCCTCTGCTGTTGTGTGCAGATGTCTAATGTAGCACAATTTCACAAATTGCAAGACCTGTCACTATTATATTTTCATTTGATTAATTAAATATCTATTAATAATCACTCCATCAGCACACACACACACACACTGAATGAAGCAGTCAGTCATAATGTAATGGCAAATTGGCTAACTATGTAAATCTCATGCATTAGTACATACACTTTAACTTTACCATATTAACATTTTTCTTCACAGTAGGCTAAGTACATATTTCTGGTGTGCCTTCAAATGAAATCAAATGTTTTCAGAATTGTTACAGAATACAGCCATTTGTATTTGGTGTGAAAGGACTTACTTTCAACACATCACGCAGGGACCCATTTATTATATTGCAGCATTTAAGTATTTATTTGAAAGTTTAAACAAACTGCTTAATTCCTTGCACTAGGGTTTTTTTTTGGCCAATAGATCAAATATTCAAGTGATACAGTCCTCGCCTGAGGTCTTGAGGTGAAAGGCCTGCAGACTAATGGAGAAAATCTGAACCATACAGATGTGTATAAGGGGCTCTTCCCTCCTTTAATCTAGCTTAACCCTGGAACACACACTGCAGTCTGCTTAATGTCAGCTCTGTGGACTGAGCATTGGGTATTAACTACAGCCTTGCTATAAGAGAAGAAAGCAAATAGCAGACAGGCAAGTTTGAGAGAGAGCCATAGACACAGGCTGATTAACTATTAGTCTCTGTGTGTGTCTATGAGAAAATAGATAGAATAAAGGAGGAGATTTTCTACCATTGATTATATGTCACCCATTCCTTATGGCTAATATCATGCTAATCAATGTGATACTCAGCATCTAATCGCAAAGTTTCTTTTTGTATTTTTGCAGTTCAGAAGACATGCAAACACTCTATACAAACAATTTTAGAAACTTACAAAGGTTTACAAATATTTGAGGTAATTTGCATTTAGGTTTATTTTATTGCATTTATAAATGTAATTAAAAAAGCCAATATATTAGGTAGTTAAAATGTATTTCATAATCAGAATTTCTCCATTTACTGGAAATGTTGTGCTGGCCAGTCGTCAGAGGAATTATAAAGATTTGTACAAAAGTTATTAATACAAAATAGTTTAATATAATATGTTTACCCTATTATTTTGTGATGTCTTGTTAATATTCAATATTGAAGAATATAATATTCTTCCATTGTAAGTCATTTTGGATAAAAAATGTTTGCTAAATGCAAAATGTAATTATTTATTATATTATATTATATTATATTACAATTGTCCAGATTGTATATTATAATTCCAGATTTTTACAAAGCAAATGGTTTTAGATGTATCTTAGCTTTTTGATTGCATTTTAGGTGATGCACATGGACTACACGTTGATATTGTCTGTTTCAAACACAATATAGTGTACCTCTTTATGTGCAAATTAAACCTAAAATGATAGAGATCACCCAAGACAAAAAAGAGAAAGTTATACACTCTGCTACTGACTGGTTTCCATTTACACTTTATAGATAAAGCATACAAATCCACCCAAGAAAGTACAGGTAGTACTTGTGTTTGTAAAAGTAGTTCAGAGCTTGTGTCAAAAGAGCCATCACTGTTGAGAAGGCGAAGATGACATGTTCAGTGGGGCTCCTAAAACAGCACCACTCAGGGGGCCAATGACACTAGGGGGGTCTGCACTCTACCATACCACCACAAGCGCACACACACACACACACACACACACAAACACACTGGCATGATACATGACCCCGCTCTGACGCTCCTTATGGAGCGGTGCAGATGAGAAGAGGCAATCTAGAGAAAACATACTCACACACACACATCCTCTTTCGGGGCCCTACAAACTCCTGACGTTGATTTGAAATAAATGGAGACTGATGATCAGTCGATGACAATTCCCGTAATCATTAAGCGGGGAGCGATTCATCAGGGGAGCGGAATCGGAGGCCTCTGTGTCACATTTATCCTACTGGAGAGAAGTGCCGTGCAAGCTGCACTTTTTAAAAGGATTGATTACAATCCAGCTGCTGTTTTTTTTTTTCTTCTTTTTCCCCACACTCCTAAATGTGGGATAATCAGGTATTTAGCCCAAAAAAAGCCCGGGAAGCGGGAGGAGAGGGAGCTTTGCAATCTAATTTCCCCACAGCCAACTCTTACTCCCTGCGCTGATGAGTGTCTGGGGGATGTAATGATGCGGAAGACGCTCTGTCATATTAGACAGGAGAGATATGGAAAAAAGCTTCTTCCAAAAACCTTACTATACAAATAGCTTATGACCTTATGAACTTTGTTCTTCCTTAAAGGGCCAATTAGAATCAAAGTGCTGAGTGGACAAACTGATAAAAAAAAAGGTGTGGTTATTTTGCATATTTGTATTTACATATTTGCAATGAATTCATCGTTTGATTTTCTTTCTTTGTATTGCTTTTTTTTTCTTGAGTAATTATGATGTGGTTATGAAATTCAAAAGCACAGTTCACTGTGGTCAGGTTGCATTGTTTAAAGCATTTAAATGAATGAAGCTGTTGTTCTATTGCATGTCAGCATTATAATTATAATGCAATTGTAAATTATGAATGACATATATTAGCACAATACTATTTAAGCTAAATTGAATCGTGTTAATTTGAATTATGGTTAACTTTAAAAAAAACACACATTTTTCCTTAATTAAATCTTACTTTTTCCAAGAAATTGTATATTTCCATTTTTTTTATTATTATCCTTATAAAGCAATAGACGCACAAATAAAATAAATTCATATTACTATTCAATATTAATTCTACATAAAAAATAACATAGTGTAGTTGTCTGTCCTACTTAAATCCTGAAGATTTCTCCTAAGAAGGAAAAGTTGGGCATGAAGACACATACATTATTATAACTGTTTTCAATTTAGGTTATGAACACACAGAAGGGGATGGTTTGAAGTAATGTGTGATTTATTTTTCTTTCTTTTTTGTAATTGAGCTATTAGCCCCTTTCAAGACCCTCTCGAAGTCACTAATTGAAATCAGACGACCATGTGAGGCGATGGAGGTGAAATTGTTCTCAAATGTAAGGTGTAAAACTAAATAAAAGAAAACAGCTGCAGTCTTGATCAAACATCATTTACACCATAGTGTTGATGTTAAAACAGAGTGTGCGCTCTGAGAGGAAAAATGAAGCATGACAGATAAAACAAATGATTAGATTTCACAATCTATTTCTTCTCTGCTTTTCTTTCCAAAAAAAAAAAAAAAACGGTGGGGGGACTCAGACGGCTGCTCTTGCAGGGTTTTTAATTCAATAAATATTAATTGCCATGTCAAGACATCTGCACACAGATGAATTATTTAATGATAGACACTCTGTCTATTTGAAATATGACACTCTGAAGGCACTTTATGCAAACAGTCTGGGTTGCAGGACTTGGGAAAAATGTCAGAGCAGAACACGGAGTTCAAACATAGTTCACTGTCATTAATGTTGCAGTGTAAAAGCAACTCAATGTGACGAAAAAAAAAAAAAAAAAAAAAAACACGCACACAGAGGAAAAAAAAAAATGGGCTTGGGAAAGCGATGAGGGCCCCTAGTACAAGAAAAAAGACTTTCTCCCACAGCAGAAGTAGGATTTTAATGGCTTTTGTGCTAAAGCATTTACAGGACCTTGTGCATCAGAATACCTATTGATGTGGGCAAGCATTCGGACAGACCATCTACTCCATCAAGTTAGTCAAAAAGCCCTGAGCGAGTCTTTGTCTGAACATAGCCTCCCGGCTATCATAAACCCTAAAGAAAACAATGCTTTTTGCTGACAGAACATCGTATTTCATATTTCATTACGATGAAGAGGCAAGAAAGAGAGGGAGAAACTACAATTATATTTCTTTGTGGAATAGGGCAAACAGTTCTGGGGCTGGATACCTTTGACACAAGCAAAATCATTATAATTAACAAGACAGATGATGATGACGATAGGCGAGAGCTATTGCTTGTGATGGGGCAGACAGATTGTTCAATCCCTCAAAGCAATATTTACCTGGGCTTTTCATCTTGCATAAGGAAAAATGAGAAAAAATTAGAAAAATGCATATTCAAGTATTCATTTCTCTTGTTCACGACATGTGAGAATTGTGACATTCCTTCCGCTTGTTTTTTCAACAGAACATCTTTTGATTCCACAAAATTCCTCACATAATGATAACACATTATGTCCTTAAACAAGGTCACTGCAGCACCCAAAAATAATAATAAATACCTGAATGAAATCTTTCTGATGTAGTGGCAGAAGTTTTATTTGAACAAAATAGGGAGAATAAATAAATGAAGCTGTTTTAAACTGTAAGAGGTAAAATGGTTTAGCAGTGGATGGTTAATGATAGGATTTGTTGTTCAGATCCAAATTGAGTGTCCATGCAGCTGTTTCGGTTTGTGGAATATCTGCATTGGTTTCTATGGTAATGATGTTGCATTGGTAGGAATACGCCAAAGACATCAACAAAAGCAACATGCAATAGAGATGTTGTCTTATTTAAATTTTACAACATGACAATGCGTACCTGCCTTGCTGGTCTACTGCATCTTTTGAGGCAGCGGAGGAAGCATAAGAGGCTGGTATATACATCCCAAGACGTCATATAACTGACGCTTTTGACCATACGTCAACATCAGACGTTTTAGGGTACCCTTTAACGTCAGTTAGATGTCAACTAACTGACATTAACCATATTATTATTATTTGCGGACACGGAGTTTTTGCAAAATGGACGTGTTGCCAATGTGCGTATTTTCAAGTGGCAATTTCAGTTTGAGGGGTGATGGAAACACGCCTACTTTAACTGCTCTGAACTTACCACTGCGTTTTATTTCTATACATTAATTTCGTTTCAAATGGGGTCCAACCAGTTATTAAAGGTGTTAAAAATTAACTCTGTATCTCGAGGTTGCGGCGCGAACACTATGGTTAAATATTAACCGATAAGGGCCTCGGTTAACGGTTAATGAAAAACTTGAAAACGTGCAGCCCTTCCGTACTGAAGCTGAGATCGTTCACCAGCTTTGTGGAACGGTATGCGCGTGTACATGTTTTCGACGCGTCCGTTATACGTCTCATCCTGACGTCATGCGTCTTCCCGGGATTTTTACGGGTTGTGTGTGAACGCACTCACAGATCCCGGCAAATCACTTGCAGTGTGAATGAACCGAAATCAAACAATCACGGGACAAATGCTGGGTCACATTATCCGTGTATTTTCTGGAATCTCTGTGTGAAAGGGGCTCTAGACATTTGCAATTCGGCAGGTTGGTCCGGCTTGCTTATTGCTTAGTGTTGCTCAGACAAAAGACTCTCAGGCATATGTAAGTTTTGTGATTTTGGTATTTTCGTTCCCAAAGGGTCATTGACGCATCTCAAGTTCCCTTGAAAGAGAATGTCTCAAGAGAAAGGGAACGAGACAATGCGTCACCCTGCCATTCTTCCTGCATCCCTGTGATTGACTTGCTTCGGCAATTTTCGAAGCTAATGCTGGTTACACCGTATGCTCTTTTATCTCTTACTGGTCATGACGTCACCCGCCTGTGGCGTTCTTTTTTTTTCTTCTTTTGACTAGTTGACATAGATGTTTCAGACGCAGTCACACTAGGGGCATTACCAAAGCGTAATCGACATATCGTCTCCTTCCCTTTATGGTAGGGGTCGGCAAGTAAGGTTGGCATCGGGCCAGAAAATAAGTTTGACACTAGATGGCGGGCCAGAACATAGTCAATAGACAATTTAAGAAATTAATTGATGAATAATGCAACTAGAATTGTCTGTGGACAGACTGTTGCAGTGTCTTTAGTAACTGGTAGTGAGCTGTTACTCTGTGTTACATCCTGTAGCAGGAAATTCATTAACAAAAAAAACAAATTTGTGTGGTGGTGTCTGGGTTTAACACTGGATACATTAATAAAGCAGTAGGGATGAATCACTATTTATGAATATTCAATTTGTTGATTTAATATTAGAATATCAAATAGGTCAAATTTTTTCGGTTAGGGTTAGAGTAATAGGTAAGACATTTTTAAGCTTTATATATATATATTTCTTGTGTCTGTGAGTGAGCTTAAACGCTGAGTTCCGGTTCATTTATGAGAAGAGCTCCAGTTCACGGGCAATGCAATCTTGCCGGTGCCTCCATGTCCTGATTATATTGTCTGCTATTTTTGCTTCTTATTTATTAAATCTAGGCAATTGGTTGACAAAACATTGATTAAATATAAGATACAAATGATTTTTTTAGAAAGGCTTTCTACAAAACAAAACTCAATGAAGTGGTCAAAATCATGTCTGACCCACATGTCTCCCGATATATTGCGGCATCTTGCAACATATTCAGCCTTGCTAAAACACACATGTGGGAGATGTGGAATGGAAAAAAAAAATAATTAAAAAAATAAAACAGGACATCAATAAGCCCATTGATGGTATTTTTGAGTCATGCTTTTAACAAACTATGTTTTATTTCCTCTTTCCATATTGTGAATAATACATGTGTATCATTTTAATTTGCTTGTTACACAATGGAGTCTTACTTGGTGTAATAATTATTTGAGTTATTCCTTGGCATCCTCGCATACTAAACTGCATTTTTTTTATTGTCTGTATGTTGTGTGTAGAGTGATGTTAACATTTAAGCTAGCTGGTGAGAGAAAATGGCACTATCAAAAAGTCTAAAGCATATGATACGCATGGATAGGTTTAGTAGTGGTGACCGGTGTGTGTAATTATACGTTGGGTAGGATTAGTGGTGTGGGGTGAGTGTGTATTACACGCAATAAAGTGCGTATCAAACGCAAGTAAAAACTCCACGCTAAACACAACACGTGCTATAGAACCGCATTTAACCCTCTGGGGACCAAAAACATGCCCCCGCGTTTTGCTCATTATTTATTTTTATTTTTTTTTAGCAATGTAAAATAAACTTAAAATGCTCTGTTAATTTAGATTTTTCATTTTTGTGTTCTCAATTGATCCTGTTTAGTTTCTATTTTTTTCTGTCTGTAAACTCACAATAAAAATAAAGTGTTTTGCTTTTTGAAACGCTTCGTAAAAGATCTGTAACTCCGCGAAAATTCATCCAAACAGGCAAACATACCAACTTTATAAAGCTTGAGATCAAATCTTTTAAATGAAGTAATTTATATAAAAAAACAAATATTCTCAGCTTCTGTAATCTGTAAGAAAAGAGAGCGATTTCAGTCGAGCTCCTTACGAGCTCATTAACTTTAATTCATTCACGCCTACTCACGGAGCACGCTATTCACAAGATAATGAGTTAAGCCATCTATGCAAGTTCAAGTTCAAGTTCATTTTATTTATATAGCACGTTTTATAGCAGACTGACGCAGACGCAGTTGATAAAAACTAGAGCTTATTACAGAGGAAATTTGTTTGTCAAAATTTAAAGACTCATCCAGTAGAATGCACAGGTTTTGTAGACTTGAAGATCTAAAAGCCGATAGACTGCCTAGGTCGAAGGTGACCGCCTGGGGATTTGTTTTGTATTCATTAAAAAAAAAATAATAATAAAAAAAATAATAATAATAAATAAAATATATATATATATATATATATATATATATATATAGAGAGAGAGAGAGTCCTTTCATTTTTTTCTTGTCTGACTCTTGACAAGAAAAAAATGTCGTGTCAAGACTCTTGACCTGAATGAGATGCTCATTATTATGCGGGTCTTTGTCTCTCTCAGGTGAGAATCACTTAATTATACATGATGAGGGCTGGCCTGTTCACGACCATTCGCATATTACCTTGGCAAATATATATATTTTTTTCACAATATAACCTAATTCACAGTTTTATGTGAAAGATTGAGAGAGATTGGTGAAGATTGATGAAGATTTTATGTGAAAGATTAGGCAGGATGTTTTTCAGATCATTTTGCAGAAAAAAAAAAAAAAAAAAAAACTCTAGGCAACAAAACCATTAGTCAAAAGTCTTGTAGATGCATATTTCATGTGTTTTGTGGCCTTATTTCCGAAACTTTCATTTTTATTTTTTTCAAAAAACATGCATAAACAATATTCTCTCAAAAATACAAACATGTACATACATGTTGCTCACATATTATGGTAGCCCTGTTTAGTGCTAAAATATATAATATATAATATATAGTGCTAAATATAGTGTAATTTCACCCATGCCATTAATATGTTTATAAGAAACTGAAAAAAGTACAAATGTCAGAACATCTTTCAGTGCATGTCAGAACATCTCAAGGACCCCAAATACACCTTGGTCCCAAGAGGGTTAATATAATATTAGATATTTCACGTCGGTTGTTTTAGAGGTGTGTCTAGCGATCCACAAACTCTTTTGAATGTCTTTCAGAACTTTTCAGGCTGCGGTGCGGGCCATATATTGCTGATTATCGTCTGTTGCCGACCCCTGAACTAAGGCTACAGTCATAACCTGAGACATTTTTTTTTTTTCTCCATTCTGAAACCTGATGGAGTTTGGGTTCCTTTCCACTGTCTCATCTGGCTTTGTTAGTTGGGGATACTTAATTTTTAACAATATTATTGATCAGACTGTACTGACACTGTTTTATAAGAACTGAACTTAGCTGGACAATGACATAATTTTTGCCAAACTGCTTTATAGATGAAATGAGTCAATAACTTCAGCTGAAAAGCAGCCAAAACACAAAATTTTCCAGTTATCACTCTAAAGCTGTTTTGAAAAAAAAAAAATTGGTATTGTATAAAGAGCTATATAAATAAAGATGACTTGACTTAATGTAATGCAGATACCAGTGAATCACTTTTGAATTTAATATTTTAATAAATAATAAATAACTGTTTTTTTTATTTATCTATTGTATGCATTACAGCATTATCATGCCAATCTCTAGAAAAAAAGTGCTTATTACATCAGCAGTATGACAAAATAATCAAGCAAATTAAATTCCTAAACTCTGGAAATAGAATAATCTGTTATGGAATGAAATTACAAAATTTTAGCTGAGCTATCTTTCAAGGTCATGAGGGAATGCCTGAATATATTACAGAACTGTGAGAGCAGGACTGCCTGCTTGAACCATAAAACCTGTCAATCTGGTAATGAGTAAAGGAAGAAGCCATGTGAGAGATAAAAACATGAGTGTCTATAGCGCATCAGCTTCTAACCGTCTGCTCCTCTGCTCTGTGGTAACAGCACCTAGCTGCTTGACCTCATTACATGGTTTGTGGAACATGCCAGAAACAGGAAACGCAGAGGCCTCACTCCAATTTACGAGACTTTATTTTACCCACTTTCGTGTCTGTCAGATGGCTATTATCCCTACACCACTAAAATTCACCCTTAGAATTGTTTCTCTCATGCGGATGGCAGCCAAAGGCAAAAAAAGAGAAAAGTTTTACAGCCATAGCTTTGTCTAACAGAAGTCGAAAGAATGGCATCTGCCATGTTACAGTTCAAACTACAGTCTGTTCACTGACCATCTGATACCCAATCCACAAATTTTAGAAAAGTAAACATGAGCAGAACTTTCAATATTCTGTTTGTTCTGTCTTTTGGATTGTCAAAAAATGTGGATCTATACACATGGTCCACTATTTTACTGTTTTCTGTACAGCTATTCGTGGATACTGCTTTGCCATTATCTGATTTTTTTTTTTTTTATTAAAGTATCATTCCAACTCATCCCTAAATAGCAGGTTAAAAAAAAGTGACCTAGTGGATGGTTTCTTTTTGTCAATCAGATGGCCTTATCGTGTTTATGGACTGCAATTGGACAGAATAAGTTGATGATAAGACTTTGCAGCAAGTAAACAGTCTGACTACACAAGACTAAAAATCACTCACAGTTAACATCTTTAGCTGAATCGTCATTATGTTCAGAGACGACCAAATGTTTCCCAGAATTGAAAAAAGGAAATCACTGGTGAGGATAATGATCATGTTTAGGTCATTAGCTACACTGCTAAATGACTCCAGAAGAATGCTTCGTCTGATCGTATGATTGATCTGGCTTATGTGCATTCTTCTGCTGTTCCTTCATAATGCACTGGCTAAAACTAAACAATAGCTATTGACCAGTCTCTAGTGTACCTAGGAAATCTGTGCTATAACTTATCTTTATTGACACTTTTAAGGAGAAGCCACAATGCTGTTAAGGATTTTTAGTGGCCACATAGAAAATTAAACCTTTTGTTGTCCCCTGCTGGAAGAGTTTATATATTGTGAACTAACACTCATTGAACTGAAAGTATCTCCATAGCCTACAATGATAATGTAGAACCTAAAAGTTGTTTACTGATGTCTGATGAACACTAATACTAACACAGATATTACTGTAAATTAATATATTCAACATGACACTTATAATTAAAAAAATAGTTCTACACCAAGGCAGGCCATTTCCAAATTTTCTCAGAGCAAAAACAACCCACATTCCATGGTTTGTCTTCCACCCAGGCAAGCAAATGTTACTGATCCATCTCCAACATTCATGTATAGTTAATTGAAATGCTCACTGTGAGAATGCCGGGCTTGCAAATAGTTTGATCAATACACAGTGAGATGTGTAAATTGATCTTTGAAGTAGTCATCTCACTTAGTGAAGTGTTCAATCAGTCTAATTCAGAGCCGCTTGTGCCTAGTGTGGTCTTCAGCCAATTCATTTGCTGTGAATTTTCAATGAAAGAATTCCCACTGCCATTTACTGATCGCGAGTGAAGTTTGCTACTGAAAATAGAGCTCCATCCTGTTTACGACTCATTTTAGTAAAAAAGAAAAAAAAAAAAAAAAAAAAATACAGATCAAGCATACTGTTTTATTTACCATGTGTTTGAAAGTCAAGAAAAAATAATAAAATAAATTAAATGTAAACAACCTTCCAAAATAAAAATGACTACTGTGCTCAAGAGCCACTACTGTTCTCCAAAGAGTATGAGTTGAACTGGTACTACAACAAAATGTGTAAATACAGTGTTTTTTTTTTTACAGACACAGATCATAACTTTTCATGTTTTCTCCATGTGTTGTGAATTACATTCCTGTGTTTCTCTTGTCTGGAGTATGTGCCTGCTCAAAGTTTGGATTATCTGTGACTTTGCCTTGTGTTAATATACTGTTATGTGCATTAGGATTTGCCCTTGTCTCATCCCTATCCACCCTTTACACTTGTGTGATCTATTTTATATGTTAATATATTTTAAAGTGTAATTTATTCCTGCAAAGATACATTTTCAGCAACACATATATTAAAAATTTAATTGCCAAAATTTCAAAGTGGTAAGATTCAAAGCTTGTAATAATGTTTTTAATTCCAGTGGTACTGGTGGACTTCCTCGGGAGATTCGAGCATGTGTTTGCGTTGTTACATCACATCTGTACACATAAAGGAGGAGTCTCGGCTAGTATACGTTATATTGCGCGTTAGGATGTTGGAGGTAGAGATTTACAGTCTTTTCTCACAGCACCTGATATAATTAACCCTCTGAGGTCGACAAATGCGCAGGCACGTTTTGCTTTTTTTTTTTTTTTTTTTCACATAGCTGCAACATAGACTTAAAGTAATACTTCATCATTAATGGTCATATAAATCAAATCAAAGCATGATTATAAACTATAGAGCGTATTCCTAATTGTGTACTCTCTTATTAACATCAAAACCTTGTGTTTTTGTAAAATAAATAAAATAAACAGGGTGCACTTTCAGCTCACTCTGACTCCGCAAAAATCTTTCTGAAAAGTGTCCGAAAAATGAACTGTAACTCATTAAATACTTGTCACAGAGACACAAAAGATTTCTCTTTATGAAGCTGAAATTCTCTTCTTTTAAATTAAGTAATTTATATAAAAAAGCAACTATTCTCAGTTGATGTAATCTGTATGAAAAGAGAGCGATGTCAGTATTTTTTTCGTTAACCTAATTATAGCGTAATGTGACCACGCCCACTGAGACCGCGGGCTATTTAAAAGCTCATGTTGAGACAAGCCATGAAAACGCCCACATCAGTAGGATAAAACATCCAGTTCATTACAAATCTTACCTCGTCCTAACCTTTCGTCTTGCTGCGCAGTGAGGAATAATACCAGTAATCCTGGGAAAGCTACCTCAGAAGTGCTGTTTCATTTCGAGGAGCACAGATTCAGCTGATGTAGTTAGTCATTTATTCTTAAGTGCTTTGCTCTAATTGCGTTATTGAATAGTGTCTGTAAACTGCACAAAGGCTACGCACATATGCATAGCCTACTGTTACAGACGAAATAGATTATACAGTTTTTACTATAAAATAGACATCAAATAAGCTTTAGTTAGACCGTTTCTGCTCATATGCTTGTTTGTTTTTTATCTCTGTCAAAATTAAACTAATCAACTGTTATCTAATGCAAGCTAATGCAATCCACATATCAAAATAATGAATCCTTAACTTTGAAATATGTATGATAATATGTATTGGCCTACTTAAAATAATACTTTATATGGATAAAATATTTTTGTTTTCAAGATGTTTTCAACTCTAACTATGAACCAATTTTATACACGGGCCAATATAATCTATTTGACCAGGATTTGTTTACAGGTATGACTAAAAATGGGTTTTTGACTTTCATTTATATTTTGATTTATATATATATATATATATATATATATATGTTGTCATTTCAATTTTTTCTTGAGTGCACACCTGAATGAAAGGCTCATTGTTATCCGGGTCTTTGTCTTCTCAGGTGAGAATCACCTAATTATACATGATTCGCATCATATTCGATCATTTTTTTTTAATTTATTTATTTTTATTTTATTTTGGTTATTTTGGTTTGGTTATTTATGCCTCACTTGCCAAAATAGGTGTTGAATGGAAAGGGGTTAAATTTAATGTCAAACTAATTTGAAGCCTGTAGTTAAGCATTAACTTTAAAACATGGAGACTAGAAACAATCTCCTCCTTAGTTTTGAACCCCTACTGTAAAGTTTAATATAAGTATACAGACGAGACACTCAGGACTAAAAAATAAAAAAATAAAAAAACCCAATGACCTCATTGGTACATTATATACTACACATCCAGTCAGACCAAATTCATTGCTCTCTGAACTTCTAGTACCCAATTAAGGTTCGAATCAGTGGGCAGAACACAGAACAACGGTATTCATCCAAAGATGAAATGTTTAACAGGGCCCAAGAGGGGAAGGAGTGAGGCAATGTCACAAGGGGAAGAGGACAGATCAGCACTGACGCCAGATATCAGACACATCCCAACCACTCCAGAGCACTGCCAGTCCCTTAGTGCAGTCACGGGGAGCGTGGAGGGGGGAGGTGGGGGGTGGCATAATATGTGCAGCACTCGCTCTGTGGAATTTCCTTATGGGACGTCAAACAGCGGGCACTTATCACGAGCTGTATTCCGTTGCACAGTGGCATGGTCTTCACACTGAGTGCCTGATGTAAGTCTAAGTTAATCAAGCCACGCTGGACTACCTGGAGAGAACAAACGTGAAGGGGAGGGAAATGTGTGTTCCATATTCATGATTTGCAAGGCCATTTTCTCCCCCTGTTCCTCAACCAATTGGCTGAAAGAATGGGAGGTAAGTTAGAAAAAAGAAAGTGAAAGTTTTATTTCTAAATGACTGAGCAGACTGGTATGTTCAATAGAGCGAGACATAGAGAGAGAGAGAGGAAGAAGGCATCAGAGATTGGTGTTGATTCTCACTAATGTGTGATAATGTTCTTGCTAAATGTTGTGTACTTGCTTCACATTTCTACATTAAAAACCTAGCTCATTATTTAACCCTTAAAGACCTATACAGCCGCCGGCGGCTAAAAATAACTGTTGTTCTTAAATGTTAAATAACTTTTGAACCACTGCTCCAATCCGTATGCTTTAAAAAGTCCCATAAAGAGGAGATTCGCGGCTTTTCTGTGATATCGGGTTAATCGCGTTTGGACATTCAGAAGCTCCGTAGTGAATGTGATTGCGTCATCAAGTTTTGATCAGCATTGATTCGTCAAAGAAACCCGTGCGTTTTTTTCCTCTGAGCCAATCATAAATGACTGTTAATGCTTAGTCCCACCCCATCCCCAGATTGGTTAAAACTATCATCTACTCAACCAATAAATATAGTTCTTGGTCTTTTGCACGACCAATTAGCATCTTTCTTTAGAAATTTGAACAGAGGTAAAGTCAAAGTAGTTCATATAGGCTATGTATGTAAGTGTGTGTGTGTGTGTGTGTGTGTGTGTGTGTTTATATATATATATATATAAGTTTTATTTATATATAAGTTTTTTTTTTTTTTGCTTCATTGTTCTACTACAATGTTTCTATTTATGTAACTTCCTTAACTTTTTTGGACACATCTAAATTGTCAGTATGAAAAACACTGTTTTCACTGAAACAATGCTTTTCACTGAAAATCGCCTATCATAATGTTGTAATAAATGCCTATAACTTGCTTAGGGATTGTTGCATGTTGTCAAAATTACATCTGGAAATGTAAAATATCCAAGTACAGCTTTCTAAAGGAAAAAATCCAAACTTCAGGAGGATTTGTTTGAGTTGAGTAAAAAAAAATCACTACAAATATGCTGCCGTTTTTCTTAAATCTGGTAAATTCATCCATTCTAAGACATATTAAATGTAAAAATGGATTATTTAAATGAGATAAATTGAAACTTCAAGTTCTCCTGATAAAAATGATATATGGCACTTGATGCTGACTGCTATAATGGGTTAGAAAAACAAAGAAAAGAAAAAGCGGTGCAGGTGCTCCAAAAATGGTCTAGGTCTTTAAGGGTTAATAGTATGTAGTATTGCACTGTAAAAACTTCAACGATGGAGTACTTTTTTTTATTTTGGTCAAACTTGTTTACACTTATATTAATTAAATTGAATGTGAAAACAAATATAAATTTCAGTAGATCCGAGTAACTAAAATCAAAATTGTATGAGTAATATGAACATATTTCCTCTAAACCTTTGTAAAATACTCTACAAAACCCCTGGTTTAAATAATAAGTTCCTTTATTTCCTAATAGGCTACAAAATATTGTATTTTTGTTTTTAACATGTATACAATTCTGCCTATATTTAAACTCATTTAACAAATATTTAATAACTCTGAGTTGGCTGTCATGATGGAGCTGGACTTTTGTTTGGTGAGGGGATTGTGAAACTCAGAGTGATGCCCTGCATTTCACTCTTAGCCAAAAGATGCGGTCACTGACTCAATAACCCTTCCATAACCTTTCACAGTTCTGAGACCATATTTTAACATCCAAATTAATTATATCCAGTATCTTCAGGAATAAAGTAATTTGTTTTATGCAAAGCATCAGGCCTCAAACACATCACATGAAAATGCGGCACACATCGCGTTTCTATATGATCATTTGCATAAAATTAAACGATTAACAGCATAGAAGCGATTTTATAGATAAATAAAACATAAACAAACCTGTAGTTTTTAAGAATTAGGCGGCGCTGAGAACTGCTCACTGAAGAGAATGCAAAAACCCTTGCTCAGTAACTCAACCGATGGGTTGTTTTGTCGAAGGGTGGGGGAGGAATGCACTTGTTTCAACTGTCAGCGAGAATGACTCTGAAATTGTACTTAGTTGTTTGTTTTAATTACAACTTACTAAATTCTTTCTTATTCTTAAGTTTTTCATAAGTAATAATTGTGATTCTTGAAACTGAGCATTATAGATATTTATTTAGATGATTCAATTATAATATATTAGATAACATAAAAAAAAATAGCTGCAAATAAAAAAAAAAAAAAAAAAAAAACTCAATCAAGTGCCTTTTTAAGGAAATACAGCCATATTTGCAATATCACCAGGCAGCTATTTTGGGCATCCAAGACCAAGTCTTGGATACTTTATTAGATAATATATATATATATATATATATATATATATATATATATATATATATATATAAATAGCAACAAATTAAAAAAAAAAAAAAAAAAAAAAAAAACTAAATCAAGTGCCTTTTAAGGAAATACAGCCATATGTATAACATCACCACCAGGCAGCTATTTCGGGCATCCAAGACCAAGTCTATTTGAATAGGGGAATCCTGAAATCTCAAAAACTGCTGGCTGGATTCACAACTAATTATCACATTTCAAAACAAGAAACAGATTTCAAATCAGAAACAAAATCTGACATGATCTCTCCCATAAATTCTGTTTCTTATACTCAAGTACAGTAGCATAACAAAAAGGTTATTTTTCAGGCTAAATGAGCCAATGCGCACGAGTCTCAGGTTTCTATGGGAAACTGAGCTTCTATCGGCAGCTGTAGTGACACAATGGCTTTCCTAATCAGCAAATGGCTCTTTTACTTTAGGTGGGATGTATTCCACCATATTGTGTGTTCTAGTTTCTCCCATTCATAAGTAATATAAGTCAAATGTCTTTCTACATCTATAGTGATATTCAGAGATTTTTTTTTTTTTTTTTTTTTTTTAAGGTAGCATTTTTATTTATCATTGTGATATTTACATAGCCACTGGATTATTTTTAGAGTGTATATTTAAGTTAACTTCTTGAATAATTTATTGACATTCAAACTGTATTATTCGTACTTCTGTGCAAAGATGTATTTGTTTGTTTGGATAGACATATTGCACAGTAAAATTTGTCTACAGCATCTGCACTTTTCCATTTGCACAACTTTTGAGATGCATTAAGTCCTTGAGAATAGTTTTTTTTTTCCCAAAGGTTCAGTCTTATTTGGTCAAGTCTAAAACATTTTAATGTTAATGAATGAAACTAAGATTTAATTAATAAGAAAATAAATCACATTAATGATGTTGGTGTTATATTTCATTTAAATTTATATTATTTTGATTCCCTATGAGTAAATATACGTTATAATGTAGTTAACCTTTTTTAATCACTGAATGTTAATGCAATTTGTCAGTGTGTGGTGTTTGCAGGATTTTTTGTAAAGGACATAGGGACAAACTGTAAAGGTCTTTTCCTTTGAAAGTAAGAGGGAGAGGGAGTGAGGAGAAGAGAGCTTTATGGATTTTCCTCCTGAAAATAATCTCAGCCTTCCACTTCAAGGGCACAGTAGGGGCTTTGCTTTGAATCAAGGCAAATGCAAACCCACCCACAGGTAGAGAGAGGTGAGCAGAGGTAAACTAGAAGGGGAAGTGGGAGGAGTGATAGAGAGGGGGAGAGAGAATGGGCATGCTAATAGAGTAAATGGGAAAAAAAAAAACATTTTGTTTTTTATAACATTGGTGTACTGAGGAACACCGTGTCTACCTAATGGAGATAGGCATTTATTTGACACACAACGCTCTGACCTGCTGACACATATGATAATGTTTTCATATACCAGCTTGACTGTTCTTAAAAAAAGTGTGTTATTAAATATGACGCTTGTGCAAGCTAATATGGATCAGAGCTATGAAAGAAGCAGACAAAGAACATGAGATTGTGAGTGCCACATTTATGTTGTCTACTGTTTTCTTAAGAGAGACAAACGACAAACTACATAGGGAAAAAAAGGGAGCGATCAAAAAAAATTTGAAGAGTGAATTAAAATGTTTTGAACAAATCAAATTCTGCATGTGTGTACAAGAGGGGGAATGTTCTTCAAATGCATCTTTATCATGGTCTGTTTTGAAAGACTTTTTTTTGTTTCCATGTATAGCTTCTACTTGACAATTGGACATGGTCCAGGGCATCCCTTCACGGAGAACATCCTTCATCTCTCTTTCATTATTCATCCACATGCCTGAAAATGGGATAATGGCGAGATCAAATTGGCCTCATTGTTATTACCAGTTTGATTATTTTTTCTAAGGACTCCTCTTACTCATGTGCTCTGTTTTCAAACCCATTTCCAAAGCCCCTAATGACATAATGAAGCTCTAATGAGCAGTAGAGACAAAGCGAGAGAGGGAGACAAGCTCATGTCCGAAAATGGAACCATTAGTCAAGCTTGGACAATGGGAATGCTATTAGGAACAACTGATTGTGTGTTTTAATTTTTGAGAATGTGCATGTTCTCTAAAATAAACTTAGGTAAGCCCAAACTAATAATAATAATAATAATAATAATAAAAAACTATATTTTTCCCCCCTTAAGCCAATGACATGGTTTAATAGCCGACCCTATGATGCAATACCAGCAAATCAAAAAGAAATCAAAGCTTTTATGAGCAATAAAAGATAACGCTTTGATGCATTCCTTTTCATCTGCTCACATTGTTCACTACCTGTCAATGGGTTTTACTGGGATTGGTGTTTGTTCAGGGATATTTTAGCTTTCTGCAGCTTCATTTCAGCTGGAGTTGGGAATGAGATCCTGTCTCTGATTGTATTTGCCATGGCCCACCTTGTACGCAGTCCGTCAAAATGTGGAAACCAGGGCGGCCCAGTGCCAGTCTAAACACCCTGTTCAACACGCTATGGGGGGAAACTCATTCGGAACGATGTCTTTTTTATCATGAAAGCAGCAGGGCGCCACAACAACTCACGGCAAACCTTTGCCTCTCGCCGGGAGAGTGTGTGATTTGATGCAGCCTAAATAAGAAGAAACAGGAGCCAGTAAATTAGAAAAAATATATCATGTTACCCCACCAACAACCTCAGTCACCGGAAAGGATCCAGGCCATAAAAAGTTTGTCAGAGGCGCTCATATGTTTGCGGGGTGTTGGGGCATGTGTGATTATATTTGCTCTGTGCTCTGTCATTAAAGGGGGAGAGTGGGCTGCATCAATGTCTGTCTAGAGAGATGAAATTGCAGAAGGGATGCATAGCGCCTGTGCTAACATCATTAGCGCAGTCATTTACATGAAATTTCATTCAAATTTCATTAAGAGTGAAAGCTCACTCCCAAGAGATGTTGGTAACGCGGGGTCACATACTGGTGACACAGACAGAAACTCCAACCGCAGATGCACAGAAGTCATACACAAGTCTACCTACCCTCCCTTGCACAAAGCTTAACAATTAAGACTTTTTTCCCCATCAGAGAGTCGAAAATGATCAGATAAATGGATCATTTAAATACATTTTTATAACAAACGTCTAAAGCTTTGAACAGACAAACAGAAATTGACTTTAGAAATCAATTCTGCTTGTTTATTATGCAGCTCTTTGAAATATCTGATTGTGATTTACTTTGCAGTTTTATCTTGTGTTTTATCATGAATAAAGCACAGCTATTGACCAATCAGAATCAAGGATTGGAACTAAAACGTTTTATAATTTGCGATAATGACCAGATGACTGTGCATAAGTTCACATATGGGGCCATTCACATAGAATGTGTTCTCGCAGTCTGTCTGTGCCGTGTTTTTTAATTATCGGTCCATGAGTCATGACGTCTTCCGTCTCGCCCCATGTTTTAAGACGCTGTGCCAAATTAACATAAAGCCTTGAATTCATTTGGGAAAATGAGAGGAATTGCCCCCTTTGGTGATTATTATGGGAGATTTTTTAATTTGATGGGGGGCTGGGGGGCTTCATAGTTTAGAAATTTTGTTTATTACAAATATCTCACCTAAATGTTTGCACACTCAATGTATTTCTGTATTTATGGTTTAAGCAGATTTACAAAGAATAGTGCCTTACAAGGTGACACCATTACACTCCATTTTCGTTATGAAATGCATTCTTTTATATGGTGGATCAATGTTTCTTTTGTTAGAAAGGGATTATGGGATTATTATTTTTTACACAATAGCCTAGCCTTCATACAAAGGTGCAAGGAAGTTTGCAAGACTTTGCAAGACTTTTGCATTGATTTATTTTACTAAAAATGAAACTGAAAAAGGTGATGAAGGGTTAAATTCAGTATCTAATAAGAAAGAAAGAAAGAAAGAAAGAAAGAAAGAAAGAAAGAAAGAAAGAAAGAAAGAAAGAAAGAAAGAAAGAAAGAAAGAAAGAAAGAAAGAAAGAAAGAAAGAAAGAAAGAAAGAAAGAAAGAAAGGAATTTCAGATACTCGGTCATAACAGCTCTGATAAAGAGCACAAAGCATTGTTTATAAAGAAAAAAATATTTGCTTTTTGATTGCAATGCCATAATTATATATGTTCTATCAAAATGAGCAGTATAATTCATACACACACACAAGACTAAATGATATGGCCACATAACATTTCAGTAGAACAATTGAAAGGGCTATTATAGATCGCTATATTGTAGGGCTGTTATAGTGCCATTAAAGAGAAATATGTTGAGAATGCATTTATAAAATGCTGTTCACAGCATTTAAAAAAAAAAAAAAAACAAAATGCAGTAGAAAGCTGCTGAACCATTACACAGGAGTATTTAAGAAGAATTATCTAAACAAAAAGCCATGTACTGTTGTCCAAATATCTCTGTAAAGTACAACTTTTCATATATAAATCTCACCATGCCAACTTTTTTAAGGGAATGCCAGAATAATCTAATAATCTGTATAGGCCTATATGTATATATTTATGTATGTGTGTGTGTGTGCGCGCGTGTGCGTGTGTGTGTGTGTGTGTGAAATAAAAATAATATGAAGCCATTTGATAGAGCCTCTTTGATGGTATGTGATCTCCATTCATGCAGCAAATGACATTCCCAATCGTAGCACAGCGAGTCTTTCCTCATTATTCTCTTTCTTTAATCATGTGCAGGGTTCAGTAAATGTGTGTAATTTTAAAGTGTTACGAGTGATGAGTGATGAGAAAGAAAAAAAAAACAATTAAAACAATTAAATAAAAAGATTGAAATGATTGTTCTAAAAGGGATTCATTGATATTCTTAAATGAGCCAACAATATAATTTGCAATTATTATTTTATTATTATTATTATTATTATTATTATTATTATTATTATTATTATTATTATTATTTTACTTGAAATGTCATTCCATTGGCATATAGATCACTCCGTTTCTCTGCAACATTTTTTTGTAATGTATTTAATTTAATTTATTTTGGATCCAGACTATTACGTCATGGAGTTCCACAAACACTGATTATAAAAAAAGTTAATATATATTTTGGTTTACTTACAACCAGGGGCGCAACTACCCAGTTTCAGAGGGGTATGCAGCAACAATTTTTGCTGATTTAGAAATGATTTAGAAACGGACAACGGCAGCTACATATAGAAATACAATATAGCCTGCCCTATATATAATTTTTTTTTTTTTTTTACCATCGCTTTGGCGCCCCCCATTGTGCTGCGCCCCTATGCGCCGCATATAGCGCATACCCACTTTTTGTGCCACTGCTTACAACAACTTGGTGTGTCACATTCTGCGTGGAGATGTCTTTAGACATGCCACACTAAAGAGTATAATGTGTGAGCTACTTTAAATAATACCCCACAAAACGTGTGACCCCGAGGATAAGTATTTGGTGTGTGTGGGTAACAGAAAGATAGAAAGAAAGACACAGAAAGAAATAAAGGATAGAGGGAGAGGAGGAGAAACGTGCGTGTCTACCTCCAGTAGAGGAAAGGGCATGAGGTTAATGAAAAGTGACAAAGCCAGATAGCCTTTCCATTCGCGTCTCTTTGGTGAGTGTGTTGCTACGATGGAGTGCATCCAAAAATCCTTGTTCCCTTTTAACAAGGTCAAAGCCACGGTCGAGTGCTATTCATGTTCTCCTTCTCCTCTTCAATCTCTCTCTCCCCCTCCGATTCCTTCCTCACAAAGGCAGAGAAAACTGCCCAACAATAAAATCACACCCTTCCACGTCAAACCCAGTGACTTGATTTTGAATCATCAGCGAGAAGTGAATCTCAAAGTGATTAGCTATATATTATTTAATTATTAGTAAAAAAATAAGTTAATCAAATGGCCACATTACTGGACACATTAAATCTCACTAATAGCTGCCTAACCTGATAGTTTGGGCACAGAGAGGTTAAGAAACAGCATGGGGTACGCTTTTAAAATGTGTGTGTTTTCAGAGTACGTGTGCAAAGTATGTGTGCACACATGCATGTGTGTGTGTGTTTTCTCCCCTCACACTTTTAATTCTGATTAAAAATTGAGTGTTAATGAAGCATGAATAGACTAATTGCTGCTGTCATCAAGGCAGCAGGAGACAAAGCACTTGACATTTGGAACAAGCTATGAAGGGATGACATCGGCAAGAAGGAGACAAAAAAATGAAAAGGGACATCACTGGGAACTTCTTAAACCCTCCTAGATAGGGTTAAACGAAACTTTGGGACTCGTTAATTATGCAAAGTGTACATCATCTTATCTGAAAACTCTTCTCTCCTTCAAAATAAATTCAATGAAATTTGAAAAGTGCAGATATCAAAATATAGTTGGCGGTAAAAACAAACACAAAGTCTAACCTATGTGAAGTTAATAATACAATAACTATAGTATTAATCAACTCATGGAATCTCACTAGAACCATATTGCTGAGATGATGATGGAGATGATGATACTAATACTAATAATATATGTAATGAATGTAGTGAATGTAATGTAGTTACATTTATTCATTTAGCACTTTTAAGTAATAATAGTAATATTTCTGATGTAGAAGGTAACATCAGTTTTAGATCATATAATTAAAATAAAGCATCATAATGAAAAACTTAGATAAAATAACAAAACAATTGTTTTACAATTAAACGTCCAAGTTCTAATTTTGAAACAATTATAATCAATAGACTGATTCTTTCTTAATTCTACACTCAAACAATGTGTTTCTTCCCTTGTTAAAGAGCCCCTATCATAGCATTTAAAATGTTCCTATTTTTGTTTTAGGAGTTCCCAAAAACAGTTAAACGTGCATGCAAGGATAAACACTTTATTTGTCTTATAATATGCATTTATTTTTATCTGAGTTGCTCAACGACTCCCAAATGATTCGTTTGACGATTCATTTTCCCAAACACCTCCTGTGAGTGACGCGAATTTGCGGCGATTGGTCAAATGACCCAGTCAGTTGTTGTTGGTAAACCGTAGGCAGAGACTGTCGGCAACGGAACGCCCATAACCAGCATTATAGCTTGTGAAGTGTTGAAAATTGTATATAGTGTTTGAACAAACGTGTCAGAAAAAGTGCACTTTCCACACGGTCCCTTACTCACATCTCTGTCAAGAGCGAGCTTTCCCGGCGAAACTCACATTGCGGGGGCTTTTGAGGGGCAGTGCTTATTATATAGAGCGAAGTCATATTTGGCTAAGTCGTTTAAGAGGTAATTGCCATTTTTCAATGAATGTCTGGTGAATATCAAAAACAAAACTAACTTTACCCCGCTTAGAAGCTGCGCGGAGTGTACACAACACACACACAACACAATATAACTATATTGTGCATGCTACAGAAAACATAACAGCAAACATTATATTAATGTTACTTACAGATTGGGATTCGGCGGAGGACGAACCTGATCCATATACACTAGATACTGAGCCCTCCTTCAGGAACAACCGGCTTGCGAATGATTCGTCATTAAAACGATGAGAACACAAGGTTCCGGCGTTGCAAATATGAACTCTGACCACTGATTCTTCACATGCTCGTCCCTGGACAATGGAAACAAGTGGTTGAACTGTCTTTGCAATGTAGAACACAGCGTCTTCTCGACACGAAGCGATTCAGCTGAAGTATTTGAATGTGTTCTAGACGTCACTTCAAGTTTACACTTCCGTATGTGTGCGCAGTTGTTGGGAGCGGCCAATGACCTCTCTACGTCACGATGTAACAGCTAATGACTCGTTTCAAAAACAATTCATTTCATAGACTCCGAGTCGACTCTCACTTTTGAAAGACAATAACTTTATATACGGTGCACTTTCAGATATAAATCTTTGTAGGATGTTTTCATTCCCTTAGAGTTATATTCCACACAACATGAACAGTCATTTTCAAAAATCCATGATAGGTGCTCTTTAAGATTATCTCAATCAATTGTATCGAGATATAGTAGATCAAGTAAAATAGATGAATGGAGGGGGTGTGGTTGTGATGCAAAATCATGGGTCTAATATTCTGAAGTGTATAGGAAATAATTGTATTAGTTGTGCGTGCGAGAAAGAACAATAAACAGGAATGTATTGCAAGTTGCCATCCTCAATGACATCATACTGTAAGTGAGCCAAAATGCAAGGGACATATTTATATGTACTAAACAAGTATGTAACATTAAAATAATTTAATGAATAAGGTATCGCACAATGCAAATGTAAAACATAATTAACATAACATGAATATCAGATGTTTATCAAATTAGTAATATTTATAATATAAAACTATTACTTATTATAATATTATATGCTTGAGAGAAAAAAACAAGAAAAAAAAAAAACAAGAACAAGAACAAACAGAAGAAAAAAAATTAAAAGATTTGAGCCCAGTGAGAAAAGCTTATATGATTGTCCTTAACACTAGAAGTGCCAGAATTCCATAACTACAAGCGGTCATTTTGACTGTTAGATTGCAAACTCTATATCTTTAATGATAAATATCCAAATTGAGAGATTAATACATTTATTGTATTGGGATATCTTTTAAAAACAAAACAACAACAAAAACTGTACATTTAAACAAGTTTAATTATTCAGTATATTCCATATCATTCAACATAATTCAAAACACATGATTCAATAATTCAAAAATGAATAATTCTTTTTTTTTTTTTGTTGCCTTATGTAATTTATATGAAAAACATTTTAAATTAAAATACACTTTTAGGAAAAGTCAGGTACCAGCAGGATTTTATTTTATTTTATTTATTTTTTCAACAAAGTTATTGCAGATATAAAATTCAAAACGGTTAAAATGACTGTCATGGCTGATCTAGTGTTAAGACCAATTGCATTGCTGCGTAAAGGGTTACTTGGAAAAAAAAGAAAAGGAAAATACTCACAGTTTGTGGGTAAAAAAAAAAAAAAAAACGTTCCCTCCTTTAAGAACACATCCGTTGAAACAAAATTAAAAGTTAGGAAAAGCAAACCAGTTTCATTTAAAATGTGCACCATGTTCGTTCTGTCAGTGAGAGGATTAGACTTTCTTGCAAGATTTTTTGGGGCGGCATTTTACATGATTTATTTAGACAGTATATTACTCTGTTAATTATTGATATCTCAATTAGAAGAAAGTTGGGAGACATGGTTATGGCATACCTACTTTACTGGCGTCTAAGTGCTGCAGTGTCTCTAATGAGAGCAGAGTCATGCCTATAATGACCATAATGCTGATTTAGCTCTCCTAATCTAACCTTTTTTTATTATTATTTTTTTTTATCTCCTCTTTTTTTCTCTATTAAATAGTTATAGCTGAGACACAACAGTGATCTAGGCTAAATGTATGCAACTACAGCACACTTGCTAGTTTGGGTTGATCTTATTGCTACAGACATGAGAACATGGAGGGGAAAAATATTTTAAAAAATAAATAAATAACAACATACACTTTTACATTTTTAAATTATAGCCAATAAAAAAAACTAACGAACAAAAAAAAAAAACATTTTATTTGGGTGTTAAACATGGACAAATGATTTTAAATTATATTTAGAGTATACTTTTTTTAATCAACTTTCACAATTCTGTGTTAAAATGTACAGAGGAGAACATTTTTATTTTATTTTAGATCATGTGACTGATTTTGTTTAAGTTTTTGAATCACTTTTTGCGTGCACTAGATAATTTTTAAATTATTCTTTGATGAGAAAAATACATTTTTAAATTAAAAAAAATGTTCCACATAGTTTCACAATTCATTGAAGGTCATAAAAGGTCCATAAATAACAAAATAATTGAATAGATTTTTTAAAGGGATACATCGGGATTTTGCATTAAGCTTTGTATTAGTAGAAAGCCTGTAGTATTTTTGAATTACCATGCTTTCCACCCTCATATCCCCCTGAGACGAGAAATTTGTCTATTTTTTGTCTCGAAAAAAAGTCATTTTTCATCATCTAAGGAGTTTTTGGCCAGAGTGTAAGGCTAGTCAGTAGTAGGAGCTGTCCCGCATGTTTTCAACCCGCGCATAGAGGGTGGGATCTCTATCACAGAATGTACACATAGTGTCAGACATCTTTTTTTTTTTTGGAAACTAAGCTAGCAGGCTCTTGTTCTGTGGAGAAAGCTGAGAAGTAGGGGTTACCATCCTATTTTTCCAGGACATGTCCGGCCGTCGATGTCCGGGATTCAACTTTTGCTTTCTACAGTCGCAATTCCTTGATTCAAAAGCACACTTTTTTGTTTGTTGTGTGTCGCTCATCGGTAATCACACCACCGGCCTTGTGCCATTCTCCCACCCTAGTTCGCCTTGTTCGCCACAGTAAACATAATGAATGACAACTGTAGAACGCAAAAGCCGATTCCGCAGACATTTTTGGCGATATCGAAACACATTTTCGGGCAGACTACGCGCCACGGAGACTCACTAGTAGCCTAAACTTGCTGTTTACCCTCTGCACTTTCACAAACAATGTTGGAATTTAAAATGTTTAAAATTTAGTGTACTATAATGATAACTTGTTTATTTATTAAAATATGGCCTGTTTTTAATGCAATAAACCCTTTAAATTTTTATTTTAAGCTCATTTGTATTATTATGACTGTTTTATTATTATTAATAATAATTGTACATGCAGCTGCCACACACAAATCTAATTTAATTGCAATTACAATATTTTTTAATTTTATTCATTATTATTTATTGCAAAACTGTGCAGCCCTTTTCTATGTCTCTATCCATGATATTGATCCATAATAGAAGGATGATTGGATGAGGGATGGATGTATGGATATCTGTCTATACAGATGCACAAACAATATCAAACTAAACAAATAAAATAGTACTGAATTTTGTGTGTTACACACAAGTGTTACAACTAACCCCTCTGTCTGTTACAATTAACCCCGCATGTGGGGTAAGTTGTAACATTTGCACTTCTGTCACTTTCAGTGCAACTGTACGAAAATGGTATCCTAGAAAAAAAAAAAAAAAACGTGTTCATTTGTAGCAGAGATCTGTATGTTGCTTGAGTAAAAAAAATAAAAAATATTAATCTAACTTAATTAATTGAGCCAAAACCAAAATTAGTTAGGTTGTGCCCCGCTCTCCCCTAGTTTATAATCTAGATAAAATCAACTGAAAGACTTTAATACAACTTTTTTTTTTTTTTTTTTGACATTTTGGTACAAAATGATTAATTTTACATTTTACAAATATTAATACAAAAATTATACACTTTAATACACAATTATAAAAGTAAACATATGCATTTTTATTATTATTATTATTATTATTATTTAAAGATCATATGTATACAATTTAAAGTATTTATTTTAAAGAGAGAAAGAAAAAAAAACTCGTCTGTAAGTTGGGTGGGACTTGATAGAAGACAAAAAAAATAAATAATAATAATTCACTTAAGGATTTTAAAAATCTCTAATGTCTAAACTCAACTGACCTCCATCAAGAATTCTAATAAAAGATACATAAATAAACTTGATTTCAAGTTTGGATGCTGAATCAAGCATCTCTTTATTACTACATTACAAAAGTTACAGTGATTTTCACAGAAACAATAATACTTATAATAGAACGTTGAAGCAGTTTCTGTGAGAGCCAAAATATTAACTGTTTAACACATCTTGAAACCATGCAGGACAAAATGATTGCACATAAAAGAGTTCAAATGTGCAAATCATTGTGAAAGAATTACACAACAATGTGTCAGTCCAGCATCTGTTTCAAGTGTAAGTGACTGACAGAGATTGAAAGTGGAAGTTTTTCTCTGAATGAGGATGGGCCTCCATCAATTATGTATGCCAAATTAAGCACAGAGGCATGGTTACCCAAAGAAAGGTCAAAGTAAGCCAATAATGATTTTTTAATGACATTTTGAAAGGATCCCATTTTCATTCCTCTCAGGCGTTGTTGCTGAGACGACATGTAATAACAAATCAGGCTCTCAGCAATACAAACCAAACACAGATGAGTCATTTATTTCATAGTCAACTAATATAAGTGGTTCATCTCAAGAGGTCAAAGGCTAAACAAGTAAAAAAGCTAAATAGCAACAGTGAAATAGCAAGGCAATAAGAAACTACAAGTCTCCAAAGCATATGGAAATTGTTTTTCTCACATAATATAAATCACATTGCTCTACCAGATGTGACTAAAGATAATCGCTAAATGTGGTCTTCTTAACCCAAGGCTGTTAATGGATAAGCACTTTTAGGGACACAAAGAAACCATTCATAGACACAGAAGTGTTAGAGTCTATTTGTAACACACACAAACACACAATCGCACAAAGGGAGGATGGTGGTACAATTCACCCACATCCATGTAATCGAAGGTGACACAGCATTTGTCCAATCAACAGCTTGTGCCTTAATCAGGTCGACCTATTAAAGGGTTCAGTAACCTAAGCGTTACATGGGATTATCACACGCAGTTGGTCTAATGCACAGAAAGTGAGGTGTTTATTATATATTTATTTTACTGATGGCTGGACGAGTGAAGAAAAGCCTTGCTTTAGGCTCTTACAGAGTCAGTCACACTGGGAATCTAGCACCAGTCAGGCAGAAACACTCCAGATGTCACCATCACTTGCCGGTATGTGTGTGTTTATGTGCATGAATGCGTAAATGTGTGTCACTAAGTGTATTATTGTGTTTTATAGTGTATGAATGTGGGATTTTGTGTTGACGATATTCTTGTTTGGGCCAGAAAAGGGAGGATGTGCTTGTTTTTGCAAAGTATAAGCAGTTCTCTGCATAGCTGTTCTTTCTCACTTAGCTGACCCCTGAAAGAGAGGGAGAGAGAGCAAACACAGCACCCTTCGAAGTACTGAAGCCACAAACACCGTCATTAATGACTCAAGCATTACAGATGGCCTCACTGAAACAGCATATTTCAAGTGTTTCAAGAAGCTGAAAGCAAAAGCTGTAAGGTCTTATCATGAAACGGTTCGCTGTAACTCCTCAAAAAGAAACATCAAGTCCCCATTGCAAAGGCTTACATCAGGCACACTATGATCAATGTTTTTATTTGACATGCTAGTTATTCAGCTCTTAGCAATGATTTAGAATCCCTAACAGTTTCCAGGCAAAAACGCTTTTAAAGATGTCAATATGCAAAAAAATAAAAAATAAATAAATAACTGTAGGTGGAATAAAATCATTTTGGGAAGATGACAGGTCCAGCAGTGAGACATGCTTGTAAAACACTTTTGCTAACCATTTTATAAATATTATGCATATAGCTTCCATGACCTTAAATTAACTGATAGGCTAGACTACAATTGTTTTAATTCATTATTTACACTAAAGATATTTGACAAAAATTAATGATAAAGTTCAACGAAATAGTAAAAAAACTAAAAAGAAATAGTGACTTGTTACACTACTTAACATATATTCTTATAACATGATCATGTTTATCTGATGTCAGTTAATCGCCACATAACATGCAGGTAAGCAAATAAACATTTCATATTTTTTATAGTGCATTTTATTTAGATATTTGTTTCAATTTTTTTATTTCAAATTTGCATATTTATGATTAATAAATTATTAGCTTTACATCAACTCACAAATCCACTCCCCCCTCAAACCCCAGTTTGGCAAATCCAACTCTAAGTTGAATCCAACTCTCTCTCTCTATCTATCTATCTATCTATCTATCTATCTATCTATCTATCTATCTATCTATCTATCTATCTATCTATCTATCTATCTATCTATCTATCTATCTATCTATCTATCTATCTATCTATCTATCTATCTATCTATGTTCGCTACAATAATAAAATTATACAAATTTTGTGTAGCTTTTATTTGTTACTACAAACTATCCTTGGTAATACTGCTGGTGTCATTGTGGAATCAGGAATGGAGAGGGACTTTGAAACTTTAATTTAAAACGTTCTCATTTCAAGTTTGATTTCATTTTGACTGGGATATATCAATATTCCTATGCATAACAACATACACGTGTGAAGTGCTGAAATGTTAAGAGCACACACAGTAACCAATGTGCGATCACTAGTTACAGTACACTACACACATACAGTTTTAACATACAGTGCCAAACTCTGACCCTGTGGTTTGAAAGGAAACAAAAGGGTGACGTTCGCCTAAACCCACAAAACTCAATGGCAAACAGTGAGTGAGAACAATGCATTATTCTGTTTGTGGTAATAAATGTATGTTACAACAATCCATTTCAAAAGAGCGCTGCATTATTGATATGGACTGAGTGAGCCCTCCAGCGTCAGAGAAATAAACGCCTCATCTAAATTCACTGGCCTCAGTTCTATAATGTATACACACACACAGGGTTGTATCCCAGGGCTTCAGCCACTGACTTCACCTCAATTTATGTATGTATTCTTTTATTTATTTATTTATTTTTATTTTTTTTTGGCATGATATACATCTTGTTTTTCCTCTATTCATATAAGCAGAGCGGGCAGAATTGATGATTTGACACTTGTGTTGAATTTCAAAGCACTGGAATAAATGTGTCCCTCAATATATTTGAGAAACTGTACTGAATAAATGTGCTTTTTTATTTTATTTTTTTAGCTTCTGAGCATGCTTCAAGTATGCCATTTAAAAAGACGTCAATGGTTGATGATAAAACCACTGTAGGACATTTACTACTAAGTCCTCAATGCAAAAGACGTCAAGCCCATCAGCACTCACTTGTGTAGTCAGGTACTTCTTATTCGGCCACAATTTCTGCCTATGTCAGAAGCTATTTATACTGCCTCAGTATAATACATAAAGTCAGTGAAAAAGGTTATGCAAACCCCCCTTTTAACCCCTCTGTTTTGAGGTATGTGCATGGGTGTGACTACAGTTCCAGAATAAATTGACACGATAATAGGTTTTTAGATAGAACAATACAAGAAACAATGGAAAGAGCACCACTTGAGTCTTTGCTCATGTCATAATACAAGAAATGAAAATAGAAGGGAATTAAACAGTTGTTCCACCACCACCTCATCGCATTTGCCATGAAAATCAAAGCTACGGCTGTATGATCTGCAAGCATCCTTGCAAAATGCTAAGATTGTGTCTTTATGGTTAAATTTGGCAAAATGTATTTGCGCCAGATCTACACTTTTAAAGAGACATACATTTAGAAAAATACAAAATTATCCCAGCCCAAGAAGGTATAAAAAGAAAATGTGTTTAAAATAGGTTAAATTTCAATTTATTATAAGCACTTCCTCTATGTCTAAAATATGTCCCTGCACACAAATGACTGGGCCACTTATGGAAAATAAAGCCTTTTGTTCTTTAATTTATTTACTTCATATAGGTAAGTAAATGGTATGACAATATTGTAATCTCATGCATTGTATGTACATTTTTGGGGATGCTGACAGCTAGTTGCAAAGCCTGGCAGGGTTGCATTTGAGGGTAGCTGACTTACTGAGTGATTATTGCCATAATTAATATGACACGGGTCGGGTCAGCCGGCACCCCTCATCCTCTGTCAGAGTGGATGAGGCGTGGGGTGGATGACACGGTTTAACCTCGCTTGTTCAGGTCTCCTCAGACAAGCACTATCCTCCCTAGGGTATTGGCCAGCCACTCTGCAAAAACCAACAGTGGTGACATGAGCGCTGGTTAAATTTTAATCGCAGAAAGTGAGAGAGAGGTCTCTGTCTGACAGTGTGACCTCCTTCAGCCTTCCCCTCCTATGAGTAAAGAAGTTTGAAAACACAAATGAATTAATAAATTATAGCTGCAAAACATACTTGCGATTTTAGAAAAAAAAAAAACAAAAAAAAAACAACAAAAATCTGAATATATAATACAGATATGACACAGATTTTATGTCTAAAATATTAACTCTAAAGCACTCATTCTTGTGAAAACAACAAACCCCTCCCTCACCCCCCAAAAATATAAATACAAAAATCTACGTAAGTATGAACGACATATTCTGTATTTATCAGCATTAGCCAATAGTATAAATTTTATTTAAATATAATGCATATCATGCATAAACTTTTTGTTGAAAGACTTTTATTTTTAAGTATATTTTGTCTTCCTATAGACCCCTTTTCAGTTGGTAAACATGGTGACTTTTTTTGTGGGTGGAGCTTAGGTGGAGGCAGAGCGATCCCTCTGGCCGCTTCACTAACGCTAGTTAGCAAGTATTGTTAGCTTGTTTTTTAACAATGACTGAAGAAAATCTAATTTTATCTTAATGTGAAAGGTCACTCAGTGTCCAGGACCGTGATTGTTATTTCCAAAAGTTATCTTTAACGGACGGAACCAGATTGGCCGACCCGTAGCCTCACTCAATGCATGGACAAACTGACAGGATTAAAGTTACGTTACCTCGGTTGAGTGGCGTGACTTCTACACCTACCTTATAGAAAAACTGATCGTAAAGAGAAACTGAGGGCATATAAATCTTTAGATGCCTATATGCACCTGTACGAGACTTATGTGTATGGTCTGCAGTTCTGCCGAGACGATAAAGAGTGACATTACAGTGCGATTTTAATGATGTGAATATTTTCTAGAAATAAAAATTCCAGATACAGCATATTCATTTTTCATCAATTCTTGCACCAAACAACACAACAAGATGACATTTAATAATAGTAACAATAATTTAAGCTCCTTATTATGTAGCCGAATCTGTGCTGGTTTGTATTGGCCATCTCCAGTTTTCACTTTGTTTTGCCTCCAGCTAGCACCGTGACGTAACTAGCACCGTGATGTTGATGCAAAAGGAGTCTATTATTCAGATGTTTCACTTCTTGTGTTTAGTTCTTTGTGTTTGCCTTTGTTTCCATTGCTGCCATCTCAACACATTCTCATCCTTTAACGTCATATAGAATGCTATATGCAAAAACGGCGCTATGCTACGCACATGGCACCCGTTATCATTAATATAACACACGCTGTGAGGGCTAAGTTTAGGTGTGGAGTAGGGTGTGCGTGTCATAGACGTCTTGGGTTCGCGTATTATATTAAAGATAATGGGTGCCATGTGCGTATAGCGTCGATTTTGCATATAGCGTTCTATATGACGTTAAAGGATGAGAACGGGCTGGCCATCTTTGTTTCCATAGTGACTGATTATTCTCATCAGTTCCTTGTTTGTCCCTTGTTATCCTATGCATTTTTACCCCAGTGTTTCCCGTGTTGATTCTAGGCTCTTGTCCTTCCATGGCTGGTGTTGGTGTTCTCAGTACAGTGTCTTTGTGTTTCGTTTTTTTTTTTTTTTTTTTTAATTTTTAAATTAATTATATAACTTTAATAAAACTTCTGTATTTATATACATATTTCCCTCGTCACTGAGTTTCCTGCATTATACCTTTGCAACTAGTATCTCAGTTGTCATCCTCTATTTTTAAGAGCTCTTTTTTGTGAATATTTATGGAATATGTTATTATTTTAAATAACATCCTTATGTAATTTATTTATTTGCTATTTGTGTATTTACATATGTGTGTTTCTTTTGTTAATTATTTATTTAAAGCATAATAGATTTACAGCATTATCTTTACATCATTGGCCACAACCTGAAAACAGCTGTCAGCTAATCGGCAATGGCTAAAATTTGCATAATAGTGCATCCCTAATGTAAAAAAATAAATCTACCCTTGAAATTAATAGACATAATATACGGGAAAGCGAACATAACAGTAATAAAATCAGGCAAAAGGAAGTTATTGTTGATATCACATAAACAGTCATTCATGAAACGCCCTGAGCAAAAGTTTGTGGCAATTTTCCATGTAGAGAAGCTCTCAGCAATAATTGCTTCAACATTTGTTCCAGGTCAAGTAGTTAAGTGAGTAATGATGTGTCAAAGCCTTATAGTAATGCCATCAATAGAGCAATTACCACTTAGCCAGAGATTATTATGAGACAAAAGCGCATTATCTTCTGCCCAAAATAAAATAACAAAGAAGCCAGGTCAGAAAATTGAAGTTTTTTTTTTTTTTTTTTTTTTGATTGGGCAAAGTAAACAGTTGCGGCTGTTATAGGAGATGAGAGATTTTCCACAGGAAGAAAAATTAAGTAAAAAAAATAAAAAAAAATAAATAAATATATGTAACCTTGAAATTGTGAAACAGCGTTGACTGCAACACAACAAGGGCTGCACTGATGCATTACCTCACTTCTGTCAAGCGTGACTTTAGTTTGTCATTTTTTTTTCCTGCAGCTTAAAGGCAGGGTGGGCAAGAAAATACCAAACTTTATCATTATGAATATAAACAACTAACATGGCTATTAGTACTCACTATGACTTATCTGTCTCTCTTCTCCAGTGGGTTGGGATACTCCAAAAAAAAAAAAAAAAAAAAAAAAAAACGAAAACAAGGGGGGTGTCTTGAAGACCGACAGACAGTGGTACTCTAAAAACACCCCCATTAGCAGTTAGTGCTTTCCATCTGATGAAATGAGTGTGGCGAAACTGATGGATTGAACGAGTAAAAAAAATTGACCAATCAGAATTTTTGCCGAACCAGAACGTATCGACCAATTAATCGGCTAATCAACTGGGACAGTACAGCCCTACGATTTTTATACTCTCCTTTTCAGAGTGCTTACATTTTACAGTCAGTACTTACAGTTTAAACAAATCTGGGATAAAGTGTTTTAGAAAAAAACGTGCCTTTAACTATCTACGGCAACATATCCCTCCATTGGCATGACAGAATAAGCCGGAGAAATTCCCCCTGACTTTTTCAAGGCGTGCTTAATTAACTGACGTAAGCTACAGAGACCTGACAATGTAAGACTTGGACATAACTGCTGATGACACATACTTCAATTTTATTAGCGACCAGCTTCCATAACTTCCCTTTCTCTAGCCCCTTTTCTGAAGCCACACTTCGACCTTCAAGAGGTTGGAGATAATTAACAATTAGAATATGAAAATGAAATCCAGCTGGGAGAACAACCTTACCCATAGTGCAGGTGGAGTGTATTGAGCACATACTGTATCTTGAAATATATATATATATATATATATATATATATATATATATATATATATATATATATATATATATACACACACACATATATACATTTTTTTCTCCTCCTTCAGATAAGAGAGACCTCATAGGCCTACTTGATCGACCACAACAGAGGGCATAAGCAGCAGGGAGTTGAGATAATTGACTCGGAATTGGTCTCCCATGACAATGAAACTTTGTTCCTTACAATTAGGGTTTTGGTGTGACTTGGAAAGGCATCTCATGCACATTCTTAACCTGTTAACTGTCACCCCCCCTTTTTTGAATAGACATGAAAATGCACATTTCGAACTTAAATGGTTGTAATTCAAGAATGCTTTGGAATAAAGACATATGATTGGTCTTGTTTTAAAGAAGACATTTGGCAGATTTTGTAGAAGTGAAATAAATTAAGAAAGTGAAACAGAAAAAAAGTTATAGAGGTTTGAGTTTATGGAAATTTACAATGCAAAAATATTAATTATTTATATTTTACATAAAATATATATTTTCAAAACCTGGGCTACTCTAAAATGGCAGAAAAATCAAAGCCAAAAATCTGAACAAGTTGTGTTTCAAATTTTAGGTTGATATCTCAAAAAAATGAGCTTT